>NW_028232767.1:0-600000 GCF_057557595.1 Rhyacophila brunnea | reverse complement strand
TTTAGAATATAAAAAGTAAATTTCTTGAATTCTGTCAAAAAAATAGCTTATGATTGAAAAAAAAAGAATACATATATTATTAAAATATGTATATTTTTCTTCGAACAATGATATTTGCTTCGAAAATTTTTTTATTGCATCTATATATTTATAAAAAGCTTATTTCACACGAAAGCTGGGTTATACGTTGTTTATATGATACAGTCCTAAATGATATAGAAGCATAAATGTTTTACAGCTTTTTCATATTCACTCTCTATCCTCTACTTACTTAAGTCATACTTTCATATATTAAATGTTTCTTAAATCAAAATATTATTATATTTACGTATTGAATGCTAGAAGCCTTGTATCTACTACCAAGTAGATACGAATTATCAATGTTAATATAGAACACAATACAATGATCGGATTCTTAAAGATACTTTTCGATAATACACAGTTTTTTGTTTATATAGCTGTCACTTTTATTAGCCAAAAATTATCAGAATATTAGTATTTAATATTCATTTTTATTTTTTCATTGAAAAAAAAGGTAATTGCTTTATGCAATAAAAAAAGCATACGTATATTACAATCAGAAAGCATGAACTCATTTAAAATCATATATTTTTGAAAAAATTATGGGCAATATAAATAAAAATATAAAGACCAATACACTAAAAATCATTTTAATCTAACAATGCTAATAGGCATTTGTATTTGAGTACTAGGCTTATAGTAAACCCTAGGTTTTCTTCTTATAGCCTAATAAAAGTATATATTAGATTTTGGATTTAAAAAGCCATAATAAGATACAAAATACCATTATTAAGCTTATTCTGTGGAAATTCTTATTTTTCTTAAATTAAGAAAAGCTCACTCGGAATAACCTTGGAAGAGCCTTTCTAAAATTTCATAATTTAAAGGTTTTTTTGATTAAAACGAACACAAAGTTTGCAGAAAAGAATATCTTACTATAAAATTTCATGTATAAAATCTAAGATAATATTGATTTCTTTTTTATAAAATTTTTAAATTTTTAATCTAGGTATATCTATTTATTAAGCACCATTTTTGCCTTCCACACTGTTTGAATCAAACTTTGTGTTGGCATCTATCTAGTTTTTTTATAAATTATAAACAATCGTTTTCAAGCTCACTATATACGTTTGATATGTTACCTTGGAATTTGAGTGGAAAGTGGTGTAATATTCACATTTGTATTGGAATTTCTTTACAGTACATATCTTCCCTATATATATCACAAGCCGATCTTTAATCAAGTATTATTTTATAAATTCCAATGCATCATACATATTTGCTAGTATACCTATTATATTTTTTGCATGCGAGTTTCTTCTGTTGAACAGCAAATATTACATGTGCATTTTTTAGTATCTCGCAGGCTTTTTTATGTATATAATCTTCTTAGAATTTTAAACCATTTGCAATCCTTATTTTTCGAAACACCAGCACTTTCAACCATGTTTATGGTCGGCGTCTTCAAAATGAAGATTAAAAATAATCAAAAATTTGGATTTTAATTATATGTTGAGCTGATTTTTATCTAAATTTATTTTTACTACATCTATTTAGGATCTGAAGTATATCAATTTAAGTCATTCGTCAATATTTTTGCATGGCAATTCCTTTTTTTTAATGTTTATTTTATTTTTATGCTTCTGTTGACTAATAAATTACCCAATTTACAAAATTCTTAAATTTAGTTGTTAAAAAAAGCAAAAAAGAATAGATTAACAACGAGATGGTAAATAAATTTAAGGAAAATATATACAAAACTAAAAAAATTTCTACTGTAATTCAAAAGCAATTTAAATTAATTTATAATGTGAGTCTTCAACTGAACTGAACTTAAAAACGCATTATATATAATAAATAGTGAGAACATTGCAAAAAAAATACGCTAAATAATTTTTTATCTTGAATTAGCGTTTAGATAATTAAGCGATTTTTCTTGCTATGTAAGAGTTTTAATAAAATTATTAAATACTTTAGAAAATCATAATCATATGTTTAAAATGTAAGTCTGCCTTTTTATTTGCTTCCAGTAATTATCGACTCTTTCCAATTTTGATCTTTTTGGGAAATACATGCATAAAAAATGTTACATTGAGTTTTTATATGGTTTATAGCTAGAAAAATATGCAAAAAATATAAAAAATATTTTTATTTTAAAGTTTGCGCACAAAAATATTATAATTTCCAAAAATACGTTTTTTATGGCATAAAAATAGTAAAAACAATCCGTCCAATTGTATAAATGTACTTATTTGAATAATAAATTTCAAGGTTTTTTGACTCTATTTTCAAGCAAGTTACCCACACTTTTGGTTATACAGTATAGTTTAATCTACATATTCATTTTTTTTTTGCAAATTAAAATATAAAATATAATATTTTCACTTAAGCTTTCTGCTTAGTATATGTACATTATAAGGTCGTTTTTATGCTGAAATCTAAATTTTTTTATAATTTAATGGCAAACATATGTTTTGATATTAATTTTAATACATAAACACCCTTGTTATGAATTAGCTAAAATATTAATAAAACTATTTATTTCAATGTATAAACATGAATGAATTTGTGCAATGAATAACTTTATGGAAATTTTCAAAATTAAACGCGCAAAACTAGATGTGTATTTTTGACGTCACAAAAATATTTAAATACGCAGTGATAATTTAGCAAATATTTAATGCTCTATGTGGTTTAATTATAATTTGATTCATTTATTCTTTTTTACAATTGTAAAATTATGATTTAATTTCTTTTAATTTAAGTATCGAAAGTAATTTATATATTTTAGTTATTCGCTATATGCTTTAAAACTTCAATATTTATTTGGTTAACCTTTTATGCACACACATTATTTTCATTAACTACCTTTTTATCTTAAAATTAAATCACAGGCAGCGTGATTTTTGTCTTTACTAAATATCACTTTATATATTATACGCATCAATTTATATAAAATTTGCTCTATAAATTATCATCCTTCAAAAAACATAAGAATATTACGTTAGTAAAAAAAAATTTATAAAATAACAGTTAACTACTAAATATAAAAATATTAGTACACTACATATTTTTCTATTTATCTTGTATTTTGCAGCTTATTATATTTTTAAATCAAGAATAGATCAGAAAAAATATTTTTAAGCACTAAAGCTTTTTATTAAACCTTTTAAAGTCTGTTTTGCGTCATAAATTACATTAACAAAAATAATTCTGTTTTTTTTCTTAATTTATCCGTAATTATTTAAAGCTTTTTTCTTGTAAGATCGACTTTTAAAGGATAAATAAATCATTAGTCACATAGCATTTTTTCTCAATTTACACAAAATCATGGATCTATTGTCATCTTAACTTTAGTACCTATTAGAACAAAAAAAAGGAATTTATAACTTAAACTGGTGTTATAAACAGAATGTATATAAGTTATATTATAAGAATATTAACATCTTAACGCACTGTTAGATGTGAATTAAAATGATTACAATATTTATTCCAACTTTTACTCGATTTAAGGTTGTTATTTTGCGTTTTTTCATCAAGTATGACGTGATATATTTACCATTGGAACATCATATTTTTATCTTGGATATTATCTCATCTATTTAATCTACGTTAATATTAATTTTTTTTTCAAAGTCCACAAATTTCAACTTTGTGCTTAATTACATAGACATCATAAATACCACGATAATTATTATGAAGACATTTCACTCTTATGTCTATTACTATTTATGCATAATTTTATATTTATGATAATGTAGAATTTAGTTTTTGGATGTTTATCTACTCTTAAAAAAATCGATGAAAAAATAATTGGGGTAGTTGCGTTAGGAGTGAAAAAGTATTAATTTGTTGTTGGAATATATAAATATGTGTTTTTTGCTTGAATCTACTATACTCCTACACTCTAGACAAATTGCAATTTATTTGTAAAAAAAGAATATTATTGTACCGATAAACAACCAAATATGTCAATTTTACAGTTTTTAGGCAAGGTTAGCTTTAAAATAACTGCACTGTGTTGTTTTTATCATTAATGTGTCGTATAACCTTGTTGAAATTCGATTTATACAGGTCAAGGTATTTTTTGAAAAAAATTTATGGGTGGTATTATATTGTGACAGATAAATTATATATTTTTTAAAAATAAGATCTAGCTTTTAGGCTCATCGGTCTTTATTGGACTATACTATATTTTTTTATTCCGGGTATTCTATTTCAGATTCAATTATGTTAGAAATTTTAGGCTCATCGGTCTTTATTGGACTATACTATATTTTTTTATTTCGGGTATTCTTCTTCAGATTCAATTATGTAGGAAATTGTGTTATGCAAAGCCATATGTCACGATTATTTTAAATGAATTTTTTTTTGTATATATTTTCGATAATTATATATATCATTTTTATTATGGGTGGTATGGTTGAGTGGTTAACAAGTTGGACCCCAAGGTGAGGGGTCGCGGGTTCCACTTCTACCCACCCCACTAATTTCCGAAACGAATTTACTCATACGAAAAATACCCAAGTGGGCGGCCAGTGAACAAGAAAAGATAAACCATAAAGACTTGAAAAGTCATGAGAAATAGGAGGTTGCTGAGTAAGCCGTTGAACTGTGCCTCCAGAATGAAAAAACCCCACACCGTGAAGCAAGGATATAGGTAAGTGTGGTTGTAGCTTGTAACTCTTAGCGATTAACAGTAGACATAATCCTTTGACCACCCTATAATGACTACCGCCTATGAGAAATGGCAGAATCCGAGTGAATTCGGGTGACAAGATATGCTGGGGGAGTTCCACATGGAGAAGCATCAGTAAAGCAATAGTTCCTATTAGTATAAAGCGAACTTCTTAAAAGACGAAGACGTAAAACATTAATAAATAAAGTAAATTCAAGTAGAATTTTAATATTTTCTTTATTAAATAACTTAAATTTTCTTTAAAGTTTAAAAATTTAAAGGTGAAAACCGTCTTTATAAATCATCTAACTTCATTCTATTTTATGGGATAGCTAAATTAAGATAAAGCCCCAAATTAGTCCAGTATAAGTATATCACAACCTTTCTAAATTTTTATTTATGTTGTAATGCATTTCTTTATCTATAAACTATACAAAAATACACATATTACTTCTATTATTTTTTCGTGCTATATCATAATCTCTGAAGATCTTTCATTCTAATATACATGAAAATGAATTTAAGCTATGATGTATATATTTAAAAATTCTTAAACCAACGTAATATAGTCAGTATGTAAATTGGACTCGATATTAAAACTATTGATACCTTGAATTATCTAGAATGTATAAAATAGAAAATAGATATGTGAAGAAAACTCTTTTTGTACATGCGCATGATTAGTATTTTTTTTATCACGTGATATGATACATTTTCAGGATGAATAAATAATTTATTTATTTTTGATAAAAATTTTAAGCTGATATTTTGTAATTCTAAATGCATTAATATACAGATTTATAGAATAGACTACTTGTAAAATACCATACATGATATATAATCTTTTTTTTAACGGTGAGAAATATAAATTTCGATGATAAGATATTAAAATGAATTTTATTTTCTTGATGATTCAAATATATATACTTAAAACGTTCTCGATAAATTAAGTATCCTTATAATAGTAAAAATTAATCTTTTTTGACAAAAAATTCTGCTTAATTTAGAAATAAGTGTAATTCCAATATTTTAACTTGCTTTCCATACAAAAAATTATACTTTTTGACTTTTCGCTTCTATAATACCATTTATAGCATTTTATTAATGATAAAACATAAAATTTTTATAAAAAAAAATTGGGTGAAGGCGCCTAGTTCGAAAAAATCTATGCCTTAAACTTAGATTAATTTGAATGTATAAGATTAAACAGGCATTATGCATTCTATCTTAGCTAAATAATATATTTAAAAGAATAAAATCGAATATAAGTAACCAGTATCTCTTGGTAAATACATATAAGATGTAATCAAATATAAATTATAACTATTCGATTTTTATTATATAAAATGAAATCACATTAATATAAGCAATAAGTATATTTTGATAAATATATAGATCAAAAAAAATCTAATTAACAAATATTTCATGTATACTATATATTTTTAAAAGCAAAAACGCATGAAAATATGTCCACATTAAGTTTTTCTAAGTAATTCGTCAGATGTTCTAACTTTTTAAATACCGAACAATAGGACATTAATCATCTTGCAATAAAGTGTTTTAGAAAAGACTTAATAAATATACAATACATATAAATACAGTTAAAATTCCAATCTTGGAACATTAATCATAACTTTATGGATTTTAAATATTAACTTTTATTTTATTTTCTCAGTTTCCCAATCATCTTTTCAATCAGAAGGTATTTATAATGGTTAATTTTTTATAAATATTGTCAGATATACATTATATTTGTATTGAGTCTTCCAATTAAAAACATTCATAATGTATATAAAACATGCTTGTGCATCTAATACCAGATTCTTTTACTATAAAATGTGCTATAATTTAAATAAAAAATTTTTATAACCTATTCCAGCCATGAATGGTATTATAATTGTTAAATTTTTTTTATTTTTTACTCAATCAAATTTATATGTATCTACAGAAGAAATATTAACATTAGGTTTGCTTTATTCTAAATGATTTTTTCTCTGAGCCCTTAATTATTATCGAAAAAAAAATTATTTTTATGAATGTATATATATATTTTGAATATATTATTTAGTCATCATAAAAAATATTTGAACGACTCAGTCAAAATTTTTTTCTTTTTATAGTATTTATTTACAAAAAAATGTATAAATCATGGTAATATATTATTAAAATATATTAATATCATGTAGATCAATTGACTATTTTTTTATCGTACAAAATATTTTATCGATCCGGATTCTCATCAATTTTTCCAATATACAATTTGTTTGTAAATTTTTTTTATGCATCATAGTAAACGATTATAGATACGGATTTATATCTTAAGTTTGCTATTATATTTTATTATATTTATGAAAGTATAATATGCAACACCAAATACAATTATTGATACGAATTAGTATCTAAGTTGCATATTTTAATTTATTATATTTAAGAAAAAAAAATTTAAATATAAAAAACAATCGTGGATGCGAAATATTATCTGCTTCTAAAATTTTTGTTTTTTTATTTTTAAAAATGAAAATCTGGTTGACATAGAAAATATTTATCACGATTATAAAGTAGCGATTGTCGGAGGTCTAGATATTCGAATTTAATTCTTTCACTATAATTAAATTATTGCGTATTATACTCACGTGAGTACATTTATAAATAGCAAACAAGTAATTATTTTAGCTATCTACATGAAAAGAAACACTCTTAGGTTATTCCATTGTAAATAATACCTTTTAGTTGATAAAGCATACTTGATTGTACCGTTGAAACATATTTAATCAATTTTAGGATGCAAGTGCTAGTTATTGAATCAAAAATTGGTATTCAGAGGATGTTTCATCGTAGAGGTAACCCGATCGGTGTGGTCAAATTTAAACTGTTTATCTTTTTTTATTATACTTGAATTTTATTTTTCTAAAAAAAATATTAACATTATAGAAATATTTATATAATTAATATTCATTACATCTTCAAAACTGATGTCTAAAGAAGAGTTTTTTTACTTATTTAATACTTGTGATTTCTAGATTAGACTCTTTATTTTTCAAAAAAGTATAAGAAAAAAAGATGTTTAAGAAATCTAGGCTATTATTAAGAAACACTGGGCATATATTAAATGGTTATAATTTTTCTTATATCTGAAGAGTTTAATAAAATTATAAAACTATTGATTAAAGATGTAATGCTATTGATCCTTTAGAAAATAATATTGGAAAATAATCAAATGCTAATTAAAAAAGAAGAAAAATGTCTAAATTAAATATATTCACACTAAAAAACTTGAATATCCTAGGAACTTCATATTTTTTTTATTTAAGTAGAATATGAACCATTGGATCTTAAACCTGATATTAAAAAATAAAATGAAGATAGATACTAATATATTAGTGAAGTTGGGAAATAAAGAATCTATTTTTTTATTTTATTTTTTGTTAATACTATCATATTTATTTAGAATAAAAAATTATATACGTTTAAATTATATCAGCCCTTTTTGAAAATCAAAAAAAAATTTCGCTTAAAGGCTTGATATCTTGTGATAGCAAAAGGTGAATTTTTTTCAAGAAAATAAAACAGTTGTCATATAATTATCAAAGTTAAAATTTTTATCACTCCGTCTTTGTTTTTCTTCTACTGATCAAGAGTGTATACATAATGATTTCATAAATTACTATTCCATGTTTTTCTTCTACTGATCATAAGTATATGCATAATGATTTCAAAAATTACTATTCCATGTATTGATATATCTGGAAATATGTCAATTCTTTGAATTTCTTTTTTATTTTCTAAAAATGAATATGGCCAGATTTTTAGTGATTTTGCAATATGCCTACAGAACAAGTATTAAATGAAAGAAAAACAAGCCTCAAAAATGACGTGTAAATTAGAATTATTCAATAATCGCATTTCTTTATTTCAAAAAAGAATAGGAATGGAAAAGCAGTACATACATATTTGTTAATATATTTAGACCACAATTTTTATAAACACTTTTGATTGGATATATATTTATGAAGTAATTTTCTTTTTATCGATTTTATCTATTTAGACGTAATCAGCGTGTTGGGAATATCGCACAACTCCTTAATACATCTTTTATCCCCTGCCCTGATCTATATCCATTAAATTGCTCTTCTTCTCTAAATGAGATGAGTTCAAGTGTCTTGCGGTGTGAGAGTGCTTGCATGTATGCTTCCACTTCATCCAGGATTTTCAACTTCTTAACATATTTTTTATGACTAACTATATTATATTTGACATTTCGTATGAAGTCATCTGCTAATGACGACCGTTCACGTAATATCGTCTTAATTTTTAGCCTATAAAAATAAAACATAAGTAAAATATTCTAAATTTGTGTTATGTATTGTAAGAATTCATATTAAAGTATGATTAAAGATAAATAGAAAGAAAGAATTTTTCTATGTGCATATCAGACCCTCGTTCCTTGTAAAATATCACAATCATACCACACTATGTGGCTTAAATTATATACGTGCACCGAGAAATCAATTAAAAAAGTATAATTAGCATATTAAAGTGTTTTTTATATTAAGAAGATTTATTTTACTGTATAACATCTAAACATATTCTCTGCATACTCAGAGGGGCGATAAAAGTTTACATTTCGGAATTTAAAAGACCCTTCCGTGAAATCCTGCTTTAAAGACATAAATATGTATTTTAGACCGCATTTTTACTAATGAAGAGATGTAAAAGCATCATATAATCTTTCTAAAGAGCAACCTGACGTTATGTTTATATAAGATATAATAGATAGAAAGTAAATTTACCCTCAATAAATAAAATAAAGGCTCAAAAAAGATATTTGTATTCCTTAGCCATTAAATCTTATAAAAGTTGATAAAATATGTGCGCTCCTCTTTTTTTAACTAGAATATTGCTTTATAAAAACTTAAAAAAGTAAAAATTTTTAATATTTTAATATTTTAACAAGGGTATTAATTTGCGTTTTCATGGATATAATATGGATAATTTTATGCGGTTTTTTCTTGAGAAAAACAAAAAATAGCATATTTATAATTCAAGAGATGGATTAAAATACGAGTATTCTTCTTTGTAAAATATTAATTTATATTTCTGAACATTGGATTATAAAAAAAGGTTTAATAACTGATTAGCTGCCGACTTCTCACTTTAATTATATTATGAATATATTTTTTAAAAAAATTTTCATTCCGGATTCGATTTAGCTTGCAATACTAATTGGTTCTTTTATTATAATTGGATTATATTTTGAAATAGAAATGTGATTATAGCATTAAGATCTCCATTTACATAAATTTAGATCCTTCATTAAATTACAAAAAAAAATATATTAAAACTTGAAATTTAAATGATTTTATTTAAAATCATGACTGTCTATAGAAATTTATACATCTTAAAATATCTATATAACAATATAATTTGTTCATTAATAAAAATTCCTCTTTTTTAGTTAAAAAAAATTTAATTTGCATTTTTTAGGATCTTTAAATGTTATCTGTTACAGCTTGTAATGTATAAAATTCCAAAAGATTTTTTATAAACTTTTTTCCGTAATATAGTTCTATTTCCACAAGAAAAATCAAGTGCATTAGTTTTCGATATTCCTAGTGAATATCTAAAAATAACTGTACGAATATATATATTCATTTGTACCTTTTATATATTATTAGTCTCGCCCAGAAATCTTAAGTCTATTTTTATATTATATATCAATTTATTTCTTTTCGTCTTTTACCTTTAATCTTCTTTGTATGAGCATATAAATATTTTCATTCATAGAGGAAAAAATTGAAATGGATATATAGGTTTCAATAAATCAAATAATCTTATTTGATGTGAAAATAAGATAAATACGTTGTGCCTAAATAATTGTAAAAACGATACAATTTTAGATTATATCAAAACTTGATTTCAGTATGAAAAAAACTATATGCAGATTATAAATATTTTCAATTCAAATATGATATTAAAATAGTAATATTCAATTCTAAAAGAATACATACATTAAATGTATTAAATCACAATTTATTTTTCTTTTTCACATGATAGTTTCCATTGCTGAAAAACTATGTAAGATGTTTATGCAGATTCTAAGCTATAATTTACATTATAAAAGAAAAATTGGACTTATAATTTTCTAAAATTATAAAAATTAGACTTATAGTTTTCTAATAATATTAAAGATTAGACTTAAATCGTAACACAATCTTATTATAATGAGATGAAAATATTGATACCTTTGCGGTAAATCAAAAAGAAAATTTTGGTGTATGTCATGAATATTTTTAAGTTGAACGCATAACTAGCGCATTTTATACATTGCTATAATAAAACTTCAAAGTTAATATTATTTAGATTAAAAATCCTTTTAATTTCATGAGCTTACTTAATGCAACATTTTATATATCTATTTTAACAAAGGTTGTTTTTTTCATGTTTTACGGTTATTGAAATACATTATAATTTATGAGTTATAGTTATAAATTAGCCTGTTCACCATCAGCTAGTTTTTATAGGAGACTACAACGTAACTATTGATATTCTAGAGTCGCTTAATATATAATAAATTTTAAAAAATAGTTTTAATGCTATGAATACATATCTTGAGATGGGACCTTATGTGGCTCTAATATTTGCAGGAAAATTTCAACTTTAATGAAATTACATATAAAAAATCATATCAATTGATTAGCTATCATTTATAAAATTACAAATATGCAGCATTTTTTTTGATTAAATGTCATAGTAAAATCGCACAAACTAAAATTATCAGATTTCTGTACTAAACACATATAAATAATTAAGGACTAATAATTCGCGTAAAAACTTTTTATAAAATTCCAAAATAGCAAATAATATTAAAACCATCACAACTAACTAAAACCATGCAGTTTTAAGCCTGATTGGATACTAAGAACTCAAAACACATAAAAAAGAGAGAAATAATCGACCGAAAAGAAAATAGTCTACAAATTACAACTAACGATAAGCTATAAAATTCAAGGCATTCTTTGGTTAAAATAACCAGACTTGTTGTTATCCGCACCGATTTTTTTTCATAAGTATATGTTATTGCCAAAGATTTTTACATTTTATATACTGCTGCAGATGAATCATTTAAGCACATAAATTCTCGTAAATAGAAAATTATTTGACTTTTTAATTAAATATATTATCTAGAAAATTCCTGTGATTTATTTAAAGTTGAAAATTTTATATTTTATTATGCGAACAAACAATGTTTTTTGTCCTTTATGACTAATAGTAAACCATTTTAACCAAGAATTCGAACGAAAGACATTTTTTATATTTTGCGGATTTAACAACTAAAAAAAACCCACAAAAATCTTTTTTCTTATATTATTGAACAATCAATCACATTTTTTATATATGTACACTATTGTGATATTTTATATCGCATCTCTCATATAAGATATATTATGATTTCCGCAAAAGATTATAAAAAACAGTTTTTTAATGAATAATCTAGAAATGCAAACCTTTTTATAATTTTTAGATTCTTTTATCTTAAAATGATCTGTTTATTATATGTTCTGTTCCGGTTTACATAGAAATTGCGTTATTTTGTAGGTTTTAGACTACTTTAGTTCAAAAAAACTAATGATTGCTCTAACAAAAAGTTTGATAATATTAGATATTAAAATCATCTGTAAAATCACATATCCAAAATATAATTTTTAAGGCTATATCTTTAAGTTTTATAAGATTTTTAGCGTTTTGTGTATTCTGCAGATGGCATTTTAAACCTTTACTTTACTAGTTGCATCGAAAAGATTATATTTCATCAGAAATAAAAAAATTATTTTTTGATACAGAGCCTCAATGTTTTAAATTGAAGATTAAATCTTCGAAGATGAATAACCCAAAAATAATTATAACTAAAATCTTTGCTCCTTTTTTTCATGATTTTTTTTGTGTTTTTATTTCATATTAATTTTATAATTTTTTGAAAATTTTATTTATTATTCTTGAAACAGGTAGAAATAAACGATTAAAAACAATTTAAATAGTTTGATTTCTATGACCGTATAAAAAAATGATTCCGGCGTTCTAAAATTCTTATTTTTTTTTGCTTTTAAAGTATATAAAAGAGATGTATGAAAAACAATTCAAGATTTTCTGTGTAATAATTTTTCATGTTTGTCAAGCACCTCTTCTAATTTATGCTTCGAATATATATTTTAAATTGCTTTTGAATCCAGAAAAATATAATTTTTATGCGAGATTGCTTATTTTATAATCCAAGTCAAATTTATATAATACCTGCCATATTTATATAGAAAAAAGCGAAGACAGCCAAAAGTCATAGTTTTTTAAATATATTTATAACATCTCACTGCGAATTTCTTATGAAATCGCGAAGATTTTTGGCTTGAAAATTTTTCAATACTGCAATAGTATAGATTTAAAGTGATGATAAACTTTTTTATAGTTATTTGTATTTAAAAATATTTGGCGTATAACAGTAATGACTTTCAGCCTACCAAGCTAAATAGAACTTTTTTATTGAGGCGATTTCTAAATAAATAATAAATTTTTGAAAATAAATATTAGTATCATATTAGAAGACGAACGACAAAAATCCATATGAATTTAAAAAATTAGAAACTATGTGCGCAATATATAAATTGTATATTCAACACCTTTCTATACTCTATTATGAGCTATATAAGCCATTTTTATATAACTATACTATGTAAACACCTTTATGATTCTAAAATAAATCTTTAAAATTTTAGCAGATTACAATAAGTTATTTTAATAATAAGTATGAGCAATTAAATAGAAAATAAACTCTAGTAACAAAAAAGTTCGATTATTAAGTAACTTCTTGACTATTTTTAAAATTGTAAAAAGAAACTGAATATAAAATCTTTTGCTCAAAATTCTTTATTTACGGTATAATGTCATTTCGATTTTAAAAAAAATATTTATCTGCTTAAATAAACAAAAAATATAACAATTTACACAAGAATATTATTTTAAAGGCGCATTATAAATAGTTTAAGGATCTACCGAAAATACAAAGTTTGATTTTGTTTTTTAGAAAAAAATATTCTGAACTGCTTTATCGTTTTATTTTATTTTTTTCGACCTCATATTTTTTTCTATCTCCATATAAAATGTACCAATTAATCTAAATAAATAAATTAAAACATATATTTTCATATGAAATATATGATTGTATAAAATTTTCTAGATTCGGTGGCGTTGTAACATGAATCGAAGCATATTGATATATTTAAATTAGATTCATATGGCATCGTTCTATGATAAAATAATAAAAAATGAGCGTTTTCGTATAAAAAAGGAAAAAATGGATTTTTCAGACTAATCGACGATCATTTTATAATTTTGTATGATTTATGCGTTTATTTTGCACATGTAAGGAGTTACACTGTGATGTAACTTGAAACATTATAAAAGAAAAACATATAAAAAAAAGGAATTTAGTTATATAAAAATAGATCTTGAGCATTATTTCTTTGTATATTTACAACATTGCCAGCTATAGAAGTTGATTTAACACGCTTATAATATCAATTATATGTATATTATTATTTTTGAGATTCACTTTTATCAGATTATATGTAATTTTTTTGGAATTGATGATTTAAAAATCTTAAGCATAACAGAATGATTAAAATCCATTCCTGATTAATTTAATATATTTTCTTTCACACAGAAATCTTATCTAGTAGAACGATAAACTAAGCTAAAAAAATGTAGGAAATAAAATATCGTGTGTTATATCATAATTAAACTGGGATTTCATTTTCTACATGGATAATTATTATTTCCAGTGTTCATTAAAATATAAGGATCTCCAAAATTTTATGGTTAAACAATTTTTTTTGTCTATGGTATAAAATGATTACTATTTATTAAAATGATGTGATACAGAGATGAATCTGATTTTTTTTATAATTAACGTAAAGAATAAAAAGAAGCATGTGAATCTTTATAGACATAAAATGATATATTATTAGAAATCTAATAAATCACACATATTTATTTGTAATAATACGATCGAATGTTATCTACCATGACAGCTTATATATTTATTTTAAGGTTATATTTCTTATAAATTTTTTTTTTCCTTGCGTCTAACTCATGATTGCTCTACACGGCAATTTGCTGTTATATTTTATACAAAACCATCGAATATCTAATCATTGTACATTTTCACGTCTAAGATTTTTATTTGTAAGATCTTTCATAAATCTATTGTTTTGCATATGTATTCTTTCTTTCGAATCTCATATCCATAATCTAGAGCATATACAATAAAAAGTGGTGTTTATGCATATATTTGCTATGCATAAAACCAAGATTAATCTATTATATGCATAAACAAATGTAAAACGGCTATAAATTAATACAGTAAATGTATATTTTTGCGTCAAAATTTGCATTACCCATAATGATCAAAAATTTGATATTTATATTTGTTTATTAGGTAATTATTTGATTTTAAATCAGTATTTTCTATTATTTCTAAATGGAAGATAATAAAAAGCTCTTATACTTTTATCGAATTTTGTACACATATAACATAATGTAGTTAATTTATCGCCAGTGTTATTTAGAAGTATTTACTTGGATATTTTTTTGCGTCTTCGATATATGGTTTATAAAAAGAGCTAAAACATAAAAATCAACAATTTTCACAATAATATAAATGTATGTAGTCAAATTTAATACAATATTGAATTTAAAAATGATGTGTTATAAAAATTAGCTTTCACTTTTAAACATAGATTTGAAGTGAAATAATTCTATAATCAACATGGCAGTTTTTATTTGTATTTATCGTAGAAAGTTTTGTCTTGAATAAAAAAGTCCGACAAAAATGTAAATCATCTTATAATTATTTTGATATGCTTTGTTGTTGATAATTCACGCCATTTATTATGACTCATAAAATTTCTTATGAATTAATAATTTCAAAAATTCAACATTTTAACATGACGATATACACTACAATTAAATAACAATTCTGTTTAGAAAATCAATTTATGACACAACAAATTATGTGCGTATTATTCTTTTCTGCTTAAAACTTTGTATTTCTCATAAGAAACGACATACTTTTATACTTAGATATTTTATTGCTCTAAATACCATTTTCTGTACCTCGTACTTTTACTGTAATTTTGCGATATTAATACGATCATATTAAGTCAAGCTGCTTGATCTTTAATGGATTTCTAGCATACTAATATTCGAAAAGCGATATTTTGAGATCTAGTGAATTTGATGTCATATAAACCTATTTGTATTTTAAAAAAATAGTTATAACATTAAAAGGTTAATTTTTCATTTACATATAAATTTTATTTTTTTTTCATTTTGAAAAAGTGTAGACTTTAATAAAACGTTAAGATATGATCATATCGTCTAAAAAGATGCTTATAATCATCCAAGTCTGTATTTTTGAATTTCAAGATGTAATGGTACTTCTATTGATTTAAATAAGTAATGCTTATAGCATATCAACAACACGACAAACAAGCTAAACTTTATTTCCCTGTTCGCCTTCAAGAACACATAAACAAGAAACTTAAGATATATTTCAATGTATATCTATAATTTTGGATAAAGACTTATATTCTTTTTGTCTTCTTTGTTTTTATTATTGTCATACTATAGGTTTAAGCAAGCATCAACATTTAAAATTGTATAAATGCATTTTATTTATTTTTTATACAAAAGCTATACAAAATCCTCTATCAATATTCAAAAACGAATTGGTTATATATTCATTATAATCAATTTCATTGTATTTTTTTGTAAAATTGATCAACTTCTGTGTGTTTATATGTTTCATATAATTTAAATATTCTATATTTTTATACAACTTACAAATAAAATATTATAATTATAATGTTATAAAAAAAATATATTTTCTCAAATAACAGTGCATAAAGAAAGTGAAATCTAGGAAAATGTTAGGATATGGTTACATATCTAGTTTCTAAAATTAATAAGATCGTTATGAAAATATATGCTGTATTATAATAAAACAAAAAGAATTTCAGATTTACATTTTATAAATTTTTTATCACACTAAGCGAGTTATTAATAGACTTCTAAATTCCAAGCTATATTTTAAAGGTTAAAAAGGTTTCATAGTTAATAATATTGCTAAATAATCAAAAGGTGTTTTATATAGATTTCTAATTACTTCGCAATACGGAACGTAATAAATCGGTTGAAAAATATATTCAATAAATTTATGTTTGGTTTATCAATATGCTATTCGTGCACTAAAATCAAAAAACATTGGCCAAGCTTAGTTGAAAAAAATATAAACCCCTTTCTTAGTTTTGTTCCTTAGTACTAAAAATATGTACATACCATAACGAAAATCAAAGTCTAATGGATAAATTTTTTATTGCAAATAACTTATCATGTAAATATAATAGATAATTTATTATTATGAAATACAAGAAATGTTCGTATAATTTATTAAGAGATATTATTCTAAAGTTTTATTTGTTTCTATTTTTTTAAGACCTATTTCAAAAGAATAACATTTATGCTACAATTTTACGGGATTTCATTACACAATAAAATACTCGAGTTTTATAATATAAATTCATTTTTTCCAAATACCTGCAGGTGCGTTGCAGGCAAATAATATACAATAAAAGGCGATTTATATTATTTTATTGCGAAAAAATTGGGTAAAAAACCAAAGAGTATCACGTCAAAATATTATTCTAGAATATGTCTATAGTAGGCGCTTATATAATTTTTGGATATCAAACCATTTTTTCTATGAATTCAGAAGTGGTTTAGAGAGGTTAAAATCAAATTTCACACATCTAGAAAATCAAATTATAAGTATATATAATAAATGAATAGTAAAAATTAAAATAGAAACGCTACAAATGACACTATAAAATTTGTAAAAGAATACAAATAAATTATATTTTTGGCTTTTTAACATATCTTTTATCTATAGATATTTATACTGCAATATTTTCATCTTTTTTAAGAGATTTCGAAAATTTATCAAATATTTTAAATATAATTTTTTAATGATTATATAAATATAATCTAATACATAAAAAGAACATTTTTTCTATTTTAAAGGTTTTAAAATAAATTATTCTGGTATATAAACAATGTTTACTGCGCTCAGGTAGCATTAATCTTTATAATCAGATTTATATGTTATTTATGTAACTGAAATACTTCTGAATTGTTAAATGCCCATGCAGAAAATGACTTAGATAAAAAAAATTTAGCACATTTTGAAAAAAATGTGACGTTTTAGTGCATGTATTCCTGCAAAACTTGTACATAATCCGAGTCAAATTTTTTATAAGTAAGGTGAACATGTTAGAAACTGTAGTATGTCTCACACATGTTTAATTGATATAAAGTATCAAACTGTGTTTCTTTTAAAATACCTTTTTTAAAAATACTGAATACTTTAAACATTCTATATCACTTTAGTGCGTAAAAATGTATATTATACCAATATAATTTTTGTTTTTGCTTTTATATTTTAAAATCATATTTATTTTACACCTTTTCTTTTATAATTTATATGGTTATTTATCAATTTGAATATATTTCTACAGTTGAAGCATTATTTATATGAATTTATTTTGTTCTAGTATTTTATATTATAAATTTCTTTCGTACATAAACGTTTTTTTATGTCATATATCATAGCTTCATAAAATTTCTAAGCCTCTAAAATTTATAACACAAATAATATATGTAATGATTCATTTCAAAAAATATATAATCATAAAAAAATTATTTACATGCAGAGGATTTACTAATTAAAAAACGTAAAATTCGAAAAATGCAAAATACAAATACAATGTCATTTAGTATTAATAGAAAATGACTGAAAAAATCTATTATATGTCGACATTTGTAATATATGAAAGCATAAATTAATTTGAACATATCACTTAAATCAGATCAAAGACTAGAATTAAAACATCCTAAAAACATATGTAAAATTAAGTGTTTATATTGATATACACTAATTGTTCAGATTAAAAATTTCATTAATGATAGTTGTATATTTAATTCTAATATTTCCATACTTATTGTCCTTATATATTAATAATTTAATATTGTATGTGTCAATATAAAAAAAGTGCTTATTTTATTGTTTTATATCAGCATGTAAATATATTTTCTTCTTATTGTTTTTTTTTTATTTATTTTTTGGTCCCCCCCAGTCATCATTATTGAAGTCTAGAATTTTAGGAATCAAGAGTATGCTACCAAACTGCCGCAAGAAGCTTTTAATTCTAAAATCCAACGATTCTAATTTTTTCAAATCTTGTTGCATCGCTATTAAAGACAGGATCAAAATTCTGATTATTATGTAAGCTAGATTTATTTGACTGTCAGGTTCCTCTGCACCAAAGCTTTCGTGATCAGTTAGTTTGATTTCTTTTGAGTTTTCATAATCTGATTTACCTTCGTTCCCTGGTGGTTGTGATTTCTTTGTTCTTTTTTTAAAATAGAAAATCTCCAGTTCATGGCTTTCAAAAAAGGGTAAAGAAGACGGATCTTTTATAGCCCTTAATTTTTCTAGTACGTTCAAAAGAATTTGCTTGACCCTTTCACGTTTTCTTTTTGAATTAAATTCCTGTATTTATATACCATTTATCTTTACTTCTGTTTCGAATTGACTTTTTTTTTCAATAGCCCGTAAAATGTTGTTCATTTCTCTGTATATGTTTTTGAGCAATTGTTCTTGATAAAACATCCACAGTAGATTAATCATTGTATTTTTTTTTAGATCACGTGCAATTATTTTAGTATCCACCATTTTGTAAAATTCTATCTTACCTTTACTGTTTGAATCACACAGTTTCAAAGGATTTCTTCTACTATCCTTTGCTTGTGCATTTATTCGATCACTAAAAAAATCCTGATTTATTGCAAACCCGAATTTTAGGGTTGCTTATATTCTATTAAACAATATCACTATTGTATATATCTCATCTGATTCTAATATTTTTTTATTAGCCACATTTTTTCATTCTTCTTCTTGAATGTCTTTGCGACATGTTTTAAAAAATGAAACTATTTCTATCATATTGCTCAAATCAATATCAGATTTCAGAGGGCCTGATTCTTCTTTTTTTATTGTGTTCGTAACATTTTTTTCCTCTTCATCATTTTTCTTAAGCATGCAATGACCCATTGAATTTGATTTCATAACCTTCAATGCTTCACTGGTAGTAAAATTTGAGATTACAAATATGACATGAAAGAATATATTCATTATATAAAATATCAAAAAAGAAATATATTTATACTGATTGTGATAATTTTTGATACGCAGAACGTTTTAGATTTTAATTTGTGTATAAATTAAAAAAGATTCATCTAGATCGCATTAATGATATTATGTAGAGGGCACCATATTATAAATGTCTCATATAAAACGATTTATATATATTCAGACTTTTGCTATATTATCTTCTAAAAGCAAAACCTCAAAGTTTTAGAATATTAAATTTTCTCTACAGGAGAAGTGTGATTACATTATAAAATAAAATTGATTTTAGATATACTTTACTATTGTATAAAATCGATAATTGCATTATTAAATAATAAAAACGCTAAACTTAGAAATATTAAAAATAATTTATACAAAAAAAGATATTTTTTAGTCGAAATCTGTAAAAGGGTATCTAATATTAAATGTTAAAAAAAATTACAAATATTTTAATTTATTTTTTAGGTTTGATTCACAGTTTTTTATCGTTGTTCGAGCAAAACTTCACAATACTACATATAACAGAATTTGCAATTCTTCTTTTCATCTCATCATTTTACAATCTTTTTCGATGCATCTTCTTCACACAAGACTTATTATTTTACGTGTCTTCTACAATCCTATTGTTTTTGCGGATGCTTTCGCTTCTGTTGGCATGTATTACATCTTCAGATACGACTTTTGGTATTTTAACACCAAGTAAACAATTATTTATATTTATTTTTATCGTTTTATTTCTTGATTGAAAGTTGATTATTATAGATTTTTTATATGATAAACTATGTAATTGTAACAAAATTGCGAATCTGTACATTATAAAATCGACATAAAAATTATAAGGTTGCTTTCAGCTTTCAATAGCTCAAATAAATTATAAATTTCTTTTTATCTCGATTGTTTTTCCGGGTTACCAGTAAACCTATCACAACAACAGCTAGAGTTTTATAAATTTATAAAGTAATTTAATATAAGCTATATTGCACGTTTATGGCTTTACTTTCCATTTTCGTGTGTGCTATTATCAATCCTTTAAGGCTTGGTAATCACATAAAATTAAATCTAAGTTAAAAATACTTGGCTAACAAATAATATATGTCAATATAACAAATTAAAACAAAGAATGATTTCTATAACCGTATTCACAGACAACAAAAAAATTAAAGCGGGGTTTACATACTTTTGATATACTTATAACTATCTATAAAAAGATAAGCTTATAAGTTTTTTGTGCAATGAAATATGAGATTATCACTTATTTTATAAACTTTATTCTTTCTAAAAAGGCACTTCATATGATACTATAGATTAGATCTTCTTCAATAACTTCCTTCAATAAAATACATATCTAACCAGTTTACTATAAATTCATAGTATGAATAAAGTGAAAAATATTCTATGTAACAAATAGTTTTTTTCGAAGGCTGTTAGCCTGGTGTGTACACACTATTCCATGCTGAAACAAATTGTATAATCTTTGTCTTAGCATGCAAATAATGCAAAATCGATTTGCTAGCTGATCATATAGAATAGGTTTCTTGTCTACATATTTTTTTTATTATCACAACTTGTTACAAGGTTTCTTTCAATATGATACATTTTTTCGTTTTTATCGTATATATAAGTAAAGGCCTGTTACTATAAAACTGTATAAATTTTTGTATCGAATCTAGAATTTTTATACAGAAAGTGTATCAATATACATTTTTACTGCGTAATTGAATGTTCTGTGTTACATATAAGATATTTTCTTCACTAGCATGAAGTAATGGGGTCTTACTTTTTCATTCCGTCTCTTCGTGTAATCGTACACTAACAGTTTTTTAATAGTTTTATATGTGCAAGATTTTTAAAAATTTATCACTATGTGTATTTTTATTTTCTACTTAAGAAATATGCATCCTCAAATATGAAACAAAGTCAGGATTAATCGCCAAATATATACTCATACTATATTCACGCAATATAACGTAGAAAATATAACTTTGAGTTATCAAAGCTATAAAAAAAAATTTAATGGGGAGTTTTATGGTTGTAAGTTGAAGAGATGCCATTTTTGTTACCACTTAGACTTTAGGTAAAACTTTGAGTATTTTGTTACATTTAAAAAAATTTCAAGTCGATTAGGCCACGTGTAGTTGCGCTTTTCTATTTTTCAAAGTAGCTCTTCACGGTTACTTTTCTTCTTCTTATAATAATGATTTTTCAAGTGGATCAGTATTTTTTCAGATCATAACACTTTTTTTTCTAATATACGTCGAGATTTGTTTCTTATCGAATATATAACATTTTCTTTTTGTTCAAAGACCTATTTATTTAAGAAAGGGTTCTTATGATTATAACAGAAATTAGTAATACAAAGTCTTTGTTTTTACTTACCCAAAAGAACATTGCGATTTGGCATAATAAATCATAGCAGTGATTACTAAGTACTCTGTAGTCTAGTTTTACATTTAATTTGTAAAATTCCATAAATTATTTCTAGGTTATAAAATTAGTCCATATTAGTCTCGAGTATCGGTTCTCATATATTCCAATGTGTATTTGGTCGTATTTTTCTGGTGTAATTTTACTTTTACCTTGATGTATACAATATATGTTCCTTATTTTTTTGTGTAAGTTCCTATTCTTATATTATAAATTAAATGTCTGCTTCTGTGTCTTATTTTCAAGTTTGCGCGTCTTTATGTAGAACTCTTGTGATTTTGCATAAAAATATTGTTGTTTCCAAATGTAGGAAATTTATCTTTGATAGATACTGTTGTGCAAAGGAAGTTTAAAATTTGACTATAGTTTTTGTACGCAGCACAAAAATGTGTGGTTAAAACCTTTAAAGATGGCATTTATTTTCCAATTAACGTCATATATTTGCCTTCATGATATAGTATTGAAATTTTATATCTGTCATTTTTAAGTATAGAAAGAAATTTAAATGTTCATTTTTATATACATAGCTTCATAAACAGCTAAGTAAGTATCCTAAACATATGAGTAACAAGTTTTCTTATATTCAACCACTACACGCGAAATCTGTGAATATACTTTTTTTCACTGCAAATATATCATCGTCGCCTCTTAGCTCGTAAATTTAAAGGATAAAAAATATAATAGACAATGTACTTTATTATTCATGTTGCTTAGTACTACCAATGTTATTATCAAGAAGATATCCTTATTATGGTTACCATTTATCTAGTAAGCCTGAATTTAAATTGCTTAAGGATTTTTTTTATGATTTTTAGTAGTATTACCGTAAAATATATTTACTTTCTCTATTTAAACGTATCATTTACACCATCTCGTATAATGTTGCTTTAAATTGGCCATTTTCCTATGTCACATTGTTAAATTCTGTCATAAGCAGCTGCGTTTGTGTTAAAAAACAAATCGAATTGATTGAAGGTAAAGTTGTGCGTTGCCTACTAGCTTTGATTTTTTCTCACAGGAGTTTACTACTGCATAAAAATATCAAATTTTCATGTTTCGGCATTAATTCTCGGCCGTATTTTGATTTATATATATTCGGCTTTTTTAAATATTGTGAAATTTATGTGCGATTTTAAGGGATCTTTATGTGCTCGTTTACGCATGTTTTTAATTTGAGTTATTTTTCTCTCATAAAAAAATTGCTTTTTTTGTTTACGGAGTGCCTTTTTTTGTTTTTATAATGCACATTTTATGTTTCAATGAATAAGAAAGTATTTTTAGCTTTCTTTATTGTTTTCAATCACCCCTAAGGCTTTTTTATTATTTTTCGTCGTATTTTAGAAGTATATTTTTGATACGGTTGGTTTTTATAAGATATTTATGAATATCAATACAATATCTAAGAAATCCTTTGAGGCCATTTTTTCGCATTCTATATAGAAGCATTATGATCTAGGTGTAAACCATCTTAAATTTATTTATATTTATCCGTGGTAAATCTTGCAGATTGCTGTGGTCAAGATCACTCTAGTAATATTTTGTGTTATTATTTTACGTCAAAAAATCTTGTTACTACAATTATACTTAGACATGAATTGTTTTGTTATTTAGTCTTTGTATTTTTCTTTCCTTCTATAACCTATTATCAGATACCCATATCAAAAAAAAATTATATTAATAAGGTGAATTTTAATGTACTTATATTATCCAAATTTAAAAGTACACTTATTCAATCGATTTTAATTGTTTTGAATATTAGCTGATTGATATTATAGTACATTTATTTTGAGCCATAAAAAAGCTAAATAGAACATTCAACAATTCGATTTCCTTCAAATCATAAAAGATACAAAAATTTTAGAAAATTGAGACTTATTCAGTAAAACCATTAAAATATATATGATAGTCTTGATTTTTATTATTTATTATCCATCAGCATCCGATTTCTGTGTTTATAAATAATATTTTGTGATGTTATGATTTTGTAAAACAAAGATAAAATTGACTCAATAGTTATAAATACAATAAAACAAAAAAATATATCATATAGAGTTCTTTTATTTATTTGTCGCACCCCAGTCGTTAAATCCGATGCCAAGAATAGGAGTAGCCAGATGTTTCCTATGAATTTTCCATGAGGTTTTGCATTCCATTTTTGAACAACCATATTTTCTATCATTGTTCAAATCAGTCGTTGACCGGATCTTAGTTCTTTTAAGAGCATCCTCTAAAGTTATTTTGATGTCAGGAGGTTCATTACCAAATTTGCCATGATCAGTTAGTTTAACTTTTTTTGAGGTTTTTAAGATTGATTTTTTTAGTAGATCAAAAATACTCAGTTGGTAGTTATCAAAAAAAGGCAAAGAATTAGGGTCTCTTATAGCCTTTGATTTTTTGTATAATATCAAAAATAATTTCTTGTACTTTGATTGGTTTAGATCCACCGAATTTTCTACCCGCTTTATTTTATTTCTCTTAACTCCTGTTTTGAAGAGGAAATTTTTCATATAAATTGTTGAAACCATGATCATTAACTTATGAGAGTTTTCGAACTTAGTATTGTCATAAATCATATACAGCAAATCTCCTCTTTTATCTCTAAATATTGTTTTATAATATTTTTTCCTGTCAACTATTTTTTTAACCTCTTGTATTCCTATTATTATAGAATTTTTCGATTTTACAGTGTGTAATGAATTTTCACTATCTTGTTTATCTTTTTTCTTTCGATCCATAATAAAATCTTGATAAAAATTCGAACCCTCGTATTTAAAGCTTCCGTTTAATCCTTCTATTACGCCATTTGTTTTAGAGATCATATCAGATTCTGATATTTTCTTTTTGCATAAATCAATCCCCTCTTTTATTTTTGAACATTCATTCTTGTAATTGTTAATAAAAATCCCTTTAACCGATTTATCATCTGAATTTCGGTGATCATCTAATATTTCATAGAAGGATCCTATTTCTTTCTCCTTGTTAACTTTACAATAAGATGATAGATCATCAAATTCTATCTGATTCCTCGTGTTCATCATATATATTGTCCTCTCTTCATTGTTCATCGGCAAACAATCACACGTTTTGTTTGGCCTCACTTTCTCTTTACTGATAGTAAAATATAAGATTGCACTTATCACATAAAAGAATGTATTCATTATATCAAATATAAGAAAGTTCTGTATTTATATCAGATTGTAAAAATTTGAAACAAAAAACGTTTTAGACTGAAATATATTTATAAATTTGGAAAATTCATCTAGATCTGATTCTATAGATTTTTGTTCAAGTTAATAAATTTATAATGTCGCTTTGGCAAAAAAATATTTCTATTTTCATTTTGATATTTTTATAAAAGCAAAATTATAAAATTTCTAAAATATTAAATTGTTTTGAAACAAAAAGATATTTATTAGTTAAAAAGAACTTTATTTTAGATATGCTTATATACAATATAAATTTAAAATTTAGAATATAAAAAGTTAAATTTCTTGAATTCTGTCAAAAAAATAGCTTATGATTGAAAAAAAAAGAATACATATATTATTAAAATATGTATATTTTTTTTTGAACAATGATATTTGCTTCGAAAATTTTTTTATTGCATCTATATATTTATAAAAAGCTTATTTCACACGAAAGCTGGGTTATACGTTGTTTATATGATACAGTCCTAAATGATATAGAAGCATAAATGTTTTACAGCTTTTTCATATTCACTCTCTATCCTCTACTTACTTAAGTCATACTTTCATATATTAAATGTTTCTTAAATCAAAATATTATTATATTTACGTATTGAATGCTAGAAGCCTTGTATCTACTACCAAGTAGATACGAATTATCAATGTTAATATAGAACACAATACAATGATCGGATTCTTAAAGATACTTTTCGATAATACACAGTTTTTTGTTTATATAGCTGTCACTTTTATTAGCCAAAAATTATCAGAATATTAGTATTTAATATTCATTTTTATTTTTTCATTGAAAAAAAAGGTAATTGCTTTATGCAATAAAAAAAGCATACGTATATTACAATCAGAAAGCATGAACTCATTTAAAATCATATATTTTTGAAAAAATTATGGGCAATATAAATAAAAATATAAAGACCAATACACTAAAAATCATTTTAATCTAACAATGCTAATAGGCATTTGTATTTGAGTACTAGGCTTATAGTAAACCCTAGGTTTTCTTCTTATAGCCTAATAAAAGTATATATTAGATTTTGGATTTAAAAAGCCATAATAAGATACAAAATACCATTGGTAAGCTTATTCTGTGGAAATTCTTATTTTTCTTAAATTAAGAAAAGCTCACTCGGAATAACCTTGGAAGAGCCTTTCTAAAATTTCATAATTTAAAGGTTTTTTTGATTAAAACGAACACAAAGTTTGCAGAAAAGAATATCTTACTATAAAATTTCATGTATAAAATCTAAGATAATATTGATTTCTTTTTTATAAAATTTTTAAATTTTTAATCTAGGTATATCTATTTATTAAGCACCATTTTTGCCTTCCACACTGTTTGAATCAAACTTTGTGTTGGCATCTATCTAGTTTTTTTATAAATTATAAACAATCGTTTTCAAGCTCACTATATACGTTTGATATGTTACCTTGGAATTTGAGTGGAAAGTGGTGTAATATTCACATTTGTATTGGAATTTCTTTACAGTACATATCTTCCCTATATATATCACAAGCCGATCTTTAATCAAGTATTATTTTATAAATTCCAATGCATCATACATATTTGCTAGTATACCTATTATATTTTTTGCATGCGAGTTTCTTCTGTTGAACAGCAAATATTACATGTGCATTTTTTAGTATCTCGCAGGCTTTTTTATGTATATAATCTTCTTAGAATTTTAAACCATTTGCAATCCTTATTTTTCGAAACACCAGCACTTTCAACCATGTTTATGGTCGGCGTCTTCAAAATGAAGATTAAAAATAATCAAAAATTTGGATTTTAATTATATGTTGAGCTGATTTTTATCTAAATTTATTTTTACTACATCTATTTAGGATCTGAAGTATATCAATTTAAGTCATTCGTCAATATTTTTGCATGGCAATTCCTTTTTTTTAATGTTTATTTTATTTTTATGCTTCTGTTGACTAATAAATTACCCAATTTACAAAATTCTTAAATTTAGTTGTTAAAAAAAGCAAAAAAGAATAGATTAACAACGAGATGGTAAATAAATTTAAGGAAAATATATACAAAACTAAAAAAATTTCTACTGTAATTCAAAAGCAATTTAAATTAATTTATAATGTGAGTCTTCAACTGAACTGAACTTAAAAACGCATTATATATAATAAATAGTGAGAACATTGCAAAAAAAATACGCTAAATAATTTTTTATCTTGAATTAGCGTTTAGATAATTAAGCGATTTTTCTTGCTATGTAAGAGTTTTAATAAAATTATTAAATACTTTAGAAAATCATAATCATATGTTTAAAATGTAAGTCTGCCTTTTTATTTGCTTCCAGTAATTATCGACTCTTTCCAATTTTGATCTTTTTGGGAAATACATGCATAAAAAATGTTACATTGAGTTTTTATATGGTTTATAGCTAGAAAAATATGCAAAAAATATAAAAAATATTTTTATTTTAAAGTTTGCGCACAAAAATATTATAATTTCCAAAAATACGTTTTTTATGGCATAAAAATAGTAAAAACAATCCGTCCAATTGTATAAATGTACTTATTTGAATAATAAATTTCAAGGTTTTTTGACTCTATTTTCAAGCAAGTTACCCACACTTTTGGTTATACAGTATAGTTTAATCTACATATTCATTTTTTTTTAGCAAATTAAAATATAAAATATAATATTTTCACTTAAGCTTTCTGCTTAGTATATGTACATTATAAGGTCGTTTTTATGCTGAAATCTAAATTTTTTTATAATTTAATGGCAAACATATGTTTTGATATTAATTTTAATACATAAACACCCTTGTTATGAATTAGCTAAAATATTAATAAAACTATTTATTTCAATGTATAAACATGAATGAATTTGTGCAATGAATAACTTTATGGAAATTTTCAAAATTAAACGCGCAAAACTAGATGTGTATTTTTGACGTCACAAAAATATTTAAATACGCAGTGATAATTTAGCAAATATTTAATGCTCTATGTGGTTTAATTATAATTTGATTCATTTATTCTTTTTTACAATTGTAAAATTATGATTTAATTTCTTTTAATTTAAGTATCGAAAGTAATTTATATATTTTAGTTATTCGCTATATGCTTTAAAACTTCAATATTTATTTGGTTAACCTTTTATGCACACACATTATTTTCATTAACTACCTTTTTATCTTAAAATTAAATCACAGGCAGCGTGATTTTTGTCTTTACTAAATATCACTTTATATATTATACGCATCAATTTATATAAAATTTGCTCTATAAATTATCATCCTTCAAAAAACATAAGAATATTACGTTAGTAAAAAAAAATTTATAAAATAACAGTTAACTACTAAATATAAAAATATTAGTACACTACATATTTTTCTATTTATCTTGTATTTTGCAGCTTATTATATTTTTAAATCAAGAATAGATCAGAAAAAATATTTTTAAGCACTAAAGCTTTTTATTAAACCTTTTAAAGTCTGTTTTGCGTCATAAATTACATTAACAAAAATAATTCTGTTTTTTTTCTTAATTTATCCGTAATTATTTAAAGCTTTTTTCTTGTAAGATCGACTTTTAAAGTCCAAATAAATCATTAGTCACATAGCATTTTTTCTCAATTTACACAAAATCATGGATCTATTGTCATCTTAACTTTAGTACCTATTAGAACAAAAAAAAGGAATTTATAACTTAAACTGGTGTTATAAACAGAATGTATATAAGTTATATTATAAGAATATTAACATCTTAACGCACTGTTAGATGTGAATTAAAATGATTACAATATTTATTCCAACTTTTACTCGATTTAAGGTTGTTATTTTGCGTTTTTTCATCAAGTATGACGTGATATATTTACCATTGGAACATCATATTTTTATCTTGGATATTATCTCATCTATTTAATCTACGTTAATATTAATTTTTTTTTTAAAGTCCACAAATTTCAACTTTGTGCTTAATTACATAGACATCATAAATACCACGATAATTATTATGAAGACATTTCACTCTTATGTCTATTACTATTTATGCATAATTTTATATTTATGATAATGTAGAATTTAGTTTTTGGATGTTTATCTACTCTTAAAAAAATCGATGAAAAAATAATTGGGGTAGTTGCGTTAGGAGTGAAAAAGTATTAATTTGTTGTTGGAATATATAAATATGTGTTTTTTGCTTGAATCTACTATACTCCTACACTCTAGACAAATTGCAATTTATTTGTAAAAAAAGAATATTATTGTACCGATAAACAACCAAATATGTCAATTTTACAGTTTTTAGGCAAGGTTAGCTTTAAAATAACTGCACTGTGTTGTTTTTATCATTAATGTGTCGTATAACCTTGTTGAAATTCGATTTATACAGGTCAAGGTATTTTTTGAAAAAAATTTATGGGTGGTATTATATTGTGACAGATAAATTATATATTTTTTAAAAATAAGATCTAGCTTTTAGGCTCATCGGTCTTTATTGGACTATACTATATTTTTTTATTCCGGGTATTCTTCTTCAGATTCAATTATGTTAGAAATTTTAGGCTCATCGGTCTTTATTGGACTATACTATATTTTTTTATTTCGGGTATTCTTCTTCAGATTCAATTATGTAGGAAATTTTAAGCTCATCGGTCTTTATTGGACTATACTATATTTTTTTATTCCGGGCATCCTTCTTCAAATTCAATTATGTTAGAAATTGTGTTATGCAAAGCCATATGTCACGATTATTTTAAATGAATTTTTTTTTGTATATATTTTCGATAATTATATATATCATTTTTATTATGGGTGGTATGGTTGAGTGGTTAACAAGTTGGACCCCAAGGTGAGGGGTCGCGGGTTCCACTTCTACCCACCCCACTAATTTCCGAAACGAATTTACTCATACGAAAAATACCCAAGTGGGCGGCCAGTGAACAAGAAAAGATAAACCATAAAGACTTGAAAAGTCATGAGAAATAGGAGGTTGCTGAGTAAGCCGTTGAACTGTGCCTCCAGAATGAAAAAACCCCACACCGTGAAGCAAGGATATAGGTAAGTGTGGTTGTAGCTTGTAACTCTTAGCGATTAACAGTAGACATAATCCTTTGACCACCCTATAATGACTACCGCCTATGAGAAATGGCAGAATCCGAGTGAATTCGGGTGACAAGATATGCTGGGGGAGTTCCACATGGAGAAGCATCAGTAAAGCAATAGTTCCTATTAGTATAAAGCGAACTTCTTAAAAGACGAAGACGTAAAACATTAATAAATAAAGTAAATTCAAGTAGAATTTTAATATTTTCTTTATTAAATAACTTAAATTTTCTTTAAAGTTTTAAAATTTAAAGGTGAAAACCGTCTTTATAAATCATCTAACTTCATTCTATTTTATGGGATAGCTAAATTAAGATAAAGCCCCAAATTAGTCCAGTATAAGTATATCACAACCTTCCAAATTTTTATTTATGTTGTAATGCATTTCTTTATCTATAAACTATACAAAAATACACATATTACTTCTATTATTTTTTCGTGCTATATCATAATCTCTGAAGATCTTTCATTCTAATATACATGAAAATGAATTTAAGCTATGATGTATATATTTAAAAATTCTTAAACCAACGTAATATAGTCAGTATGTAAATTGGACTCGATATTAAAACTATTGATACCTTGAATTATCTAGAATGTATAAAATAGAAAATAGATATGTGAAGAAAACTCTTTTTGTACATGCGCATGATTAGTATTTTTTTTATCACGTGATATGATACATTTTCAGGATGAATAAATAATTTATTTATTTTTGATAAAAATTTTAAGCTGATATTTTGTAATTCTAAATGCATTAATATACAGATTTATAGAATAGACTACTTGTAAAATACCATACATGATATATAATCTTTTTTTTAACGGTGAGAAATATAAATTTCGATGATAAGATATCTAAATGGATTTTATTTTCTTGATGATTCAAATATATATACTTAAAACGTTCTCAGATAAATCAAGTATCCTTATAATAGTAAAAATTAATCTTTTTTGACAAAAAATTCTGCTTAAATTAGAAATAAGTGTAATTCCAATATTTTAACTTGCTTTCCATACAAAAAATTATACTTTTTGACTTTTCGCTCCTATAATACCATTTATAGCATTTTATTAATGATAAAACATAAAATTTTTATAAAAAAAAATTGGGTGAAGGCGCCTAGTTCGAAAAAATCTATGCCTTAAACTTAGATTAATTTGAATGTATAAGATTAAACAGGCATTATGCATTCTATCTTAGCTAAATAATATATTTAAAAGAATAAAATCGAATATAAGTAACCAGTATCTCTTGGTAAATACATATAAGATGTAATCAAATATAAATTATAACTATTCGATTTTTATTATATAAAATGAAATCACATTAATATAAGCAATAAGTATATTTTGATAAATATATAGATCAAAAAAAATCTAATTAACAAATATTTCATGTATACTATATATTTTTAAAAGCAAAAACGCATGAAAATATGTCCACATTAAGTTTTTCTAAGTAATTCGTCAGATGTTCTAACTTTTTAAATACCGAACAATAGGACATTAATCATCTTGCAATAAAGTGTTTTAGAAAAGACTTAATAAATATACAATACATATAAATACAGTTAAAATTCCAATCTTGGAACATTAATCATAACTTTATGGATTTTAAATATTAACTTTTATTTTATTTTCTCAGTTTCCCAATCATCTTTTCAATCAGAAGGTATTTATAATGGTTAATTTTTTATAAATATTGTCAGATATACATTATATTTGTATTTAGTCTTCCAATTAAAAACATTCATAATGTATATAAAACATGCTTGTGCATCTAATACCAGATTCTTTTACTATAAAATGTGCTATAATTTAAATAAAAAATTTTTATAACCTATTCCAGCCATGAATGGTATTATAATTGTTAAATTTTTTTTATTTTTTACTCAATCAAATTTATATGTATCTACAGAAGAAATATTAACATTAGGTTTGCTTTATTCTAAATGATTTTTTCTCTGAGCCCTTAATTATTATCGAAAAAAAAATTATTTTTATGAATGTATATATATATTTTGAATATATTATTTAGTCATCATAAAAAATATTTGAACGACTCAGTCAAAATTTTTTTCTTTTTATAGTATTTATTTACAAAAAAATGTATAAATCATGGTAATATATTATTAAAATATATTAATATCATGTAGATCAATTGACTATTTTTTTATCGTACAAAATATTTTATCGATCCGGATTCTCATCAATTTTTCCAATATACAATTTGTTTGTAAATTTTTTTTATGCATCATAGTAAACGATTATAGATACGGATTTATATCTTAAGTTTGCTATTATATTTTATTATATTTATGAAAGTATAATATGCAACACCAAATACAATTATTGATACGAATTAGTATCTAAGTTGCATATTTTAATTTATTATATTTAAGAAAAAAAAATTTAAATATAAAAAACAATCGTGGATGCGAAATATTATCTGCTTCTAAAATTTTTGTTTTTTTATTTTTAAAAATGAAAATCTGGTTGACATAGAAAATATTTATCACGATTATAAAGTAGCGATTGTCGGAGGTCTAGATATTCGAATTTAATTCTTTCACTATAATTAAATTATTGCGTATTATACTCACGTGAGTACATTTATAAATAGCAAACAAGTAATTATTTTAGCTATCTACATGAAAAGAAACACTCTTAGGTTATTCCATTGTAAATAATACCTTTTAGTTGATAAAGCATACTTGATTGTACCGTTGAAACATATTTAATCAATTTTAGGATGCAAGTGCTAGTTATTGAATCAAAAATTGGTATTCAGAGGATGTTTCATCGTAGAGGTAACCCGATCGGTGTGGTCAAATTTTAACTGTTTATCTTTTTTTATTATACTTGAATTTTATTTTTCTAAAAAAAATATTAACATTATAGAAATATTTATATAATTAATATTCATTACATCTTCAAAACTGATGTCTAAAGAAGAGTTTTTTTACTTATTTAATACTTGTGATTTCTAGATTAGACTCTTTATTTTTCAAAAAAGTATAAGAAAAAAAGATGTTTAAGAAATCTAGGCTATTATTAAGAAACACTGGGCATATATTAAATGGTTATAATTTTTCTTATATCTGAAGAGTTTAATAAAATTATAAAACTATTGATTAAAGATGTAATGCTATTGATCCTTTAGAAAATAATATTGGAAAATAATCAAATGCTAATTAAAAAAGAAGAAAAATGTCTAAATTAAATATATTCACACTAAAAAACTTGAATATCCTAGGAACTTCATATTTTTTTTATTTAAGTAGAATATGAACCATTGGATCTTAAACCTGATATTAAAAAATAAAATGAAGATAGATACTAATATATTAGTGAAGTTGGGAAATAAAGAATCTATTTTTTTATTTTATTTTTTGTTAATACTATCATATTTATTTAGAATAAAAAATTATATACGTTTAAATTATATCAGCCCTTTTTGAAAATCAAAAAAAAATTTCGCTTAAAGGCTTGATATCTTGTGATAGCAAAAGGTGAATTTTTTTCAAGAAAATAAAACAGTTGTCATATAATTATCAAAGTTAAAATTTTTATCACTCCGTCTTTGTTTTTCTTCTACTGATCAAGAGTGTATACATAATGATTTCATAAATTACTATTCCATGTTTTTCTTCTACTGATCATAAGTATATGCATAATGATTTCAAAAATTACTATTCCATGTATTGATATATCTGGAAATATGTCAATTCTTTGAATTTCTTTTTTATTTTCTAAAAATGAATATGGCCAGATTTTTAGTGATTTTGCAATATGCCTACAGAACAAGTATTAAATGAAAGAAAAACAAGCCTCAAAAATGACGTGTAAATTAGAATTATTCAATAATCGCATTTCTTTATTTCAAAAAAGAATAGGAATGGAAAAGCAGTACATACATATTTGTTAATATATTTAGACCACAATTTTTATAAACACTTTTGAATGGATATATATTTATGAAGTAATTTTCTTTTTATCGATTTTATCTATTTAGACGTAATCAGCGTGTTGGGAATATCGCACAACTCCTTAATACATCTTTTATCCCCTGCCCTGATCTATATCCATTAAATTGCTCTTCTTCTCTAAATGAGATGTGTTCAAGTGTCTTGCGGTGTGAGAGTGCTTGCATGTATGCTTCCACTTCATCCAGGATTTTCAACTTCTTAACATATTTTTGGTGACTAACTATATTATATTTGACATTTCGTATGAAGTCATCTGCTAATGACGACCGTTCACGTAATATCGTCTTAATTTTTAGCCTATAAAAATAAAACATAAGTAAAATATTCTAAATTTGTGTTATGTATTGTAAGAATTCATATTAAAGTATGATTAAAGATAAATAGAAACAAAGAATTTTTCTATGTGCATATCAGACCCTCGTTCCTTGTAAAATATCACAATCATACCACACTATGTGGCTTAAATTATATACGTGCACCGAGAAATCAATTAAAAAAGTATAATTAGCATATTAAAGTGTTTTTTATATTAAGAAGATTTATTTTACTGTATAACATCTAAACATATTCTCTGCATACTCAGAGGGGCGATAAAAGTTTACATTTCGGAATTTAAAAGACCCTTCCGTGAAATCCTGCTTTAAAGACATAAATATGTATTTTAGACCGCATTTTTACTAATGAAGAGATGTAAAAGCATCATATAATCTTTCTAAAGAGCAACCTGACGTTATGTTTATATAAGATATAATAGATAGAAAGTAAATTTACCCTCAATAAATAAAATAAAGGCTCAAAAAAGATATTTGTATTCCTTAGCCATTAAATCTTATAAAAGTTGATAAAATATGTGCGCTCCTCTTTTTTTAACTAGAATATTGCTTTATAAAAACTTAAAAAAGTAAAAATTTTTAATATTTTAATATTTTAACAAGGGTATTAATTTGCGTTTTCATGGATATAATATGGATAATTTTATGCGGTTTTTTCTTGAGAAAAACAAAAAATAGCATATTTATAATTCAAGAGATGGATTAAAATACGAGTAATCTTCTTTGTAAAATATTAATTTATATTTCTGAACATTGGATTATAAAAAAAGGTTTAATAACTGATTAGCTGCCGACTTCTCACTTTAATTATATTATGAATATATTTTTTAAAAAAATTTTCATTCCGGATTCGATTTAGCTTGCAATACTAATTGGTTCTTTTATTATAATTGGATTATATTTTGAAATAGAAATGTGATTATAGCATTAAGATCTCCATTTACATAAATTTAGATCCTTCATTAAATTACAAAAAAAAATATATTAAAACTTGAAATTTAAATGATTTTATTTAAAATCATGACTGTCTATAGAAATTTATACATCTTAAAATATCTATATAACAATATAATTTGTTCATTAATAAAAATTCCTCTTTTTTAGTTAAAAAAAATTTAATTTGCATTTTTTAGGATCTTTAAATGTTATCTGTTACAGCTTGTAATGTATAAAATTCCAAAAGATTTTTTATAAACTTTTTTCCGTAATATAGTTCTATTTCCACAAGAAAAATCAAGTGCATTAGTTTTCGATATTCCTAGTGAATATCTAAAAATAACTGTACGAATATATATATTCATTTGTACCTTTTATATATTATTAGTCTCGCCCAGAAATCTTAAGTCTATTTTTATATTATATATCAATTTATTTCTTTTCGTCTTTTACCTTTAATCTTCTTTGTATGAGCATATAAATATTTTCATTCATAGAGGAAAAAATTGAAATGGATATATAGGTTTCAATAAATCAAATAATCTTATTTGATGTGAAAATAAGATAAATACGTTGTGCCTAAATAATTGTAAAAACGATACAATTTTAGATTATATCAAAACTTGATTTCAGTATGAAAAAAACTATATGCAGATTATAAATATTTTCAATTCAAATATGATATTAAAATAGTAATATTCAATTCTAAAAGAATACATACATTAAATGTATTAAATCACAATTTATTTTTCTTTTTCACATGATAGTTTCCATTGCTGAAAAACTATGTAAGATGTTTATGCAGATTCTAAGCTATAATTTACATTATAAAAGAAAAATTGGACTTATAATTTTCTAAAATTATAAAAATTAGACTTATAGTTTTCTAATAATATTAAAGATTAGACTTAAATCGTAACACAATCTTATTATAATGAGATGAAAATATTGATACCTTTGCGGTAAATCAAAAAGAAAATTTTGGTGTATGTCATGAATATTTTTAAGTTGAACGCATAACTAGCGCATTTTATACATTGCTATAATAAAACTTCAAAGTTAATATTATTTAGATTAAAAATCCTTTTAATTTCATGAGCTTACTTAATGCAACATTTTATATATCTATTTTAACAAAGGTTGTTTTTTTCATGTTTTACGGTTATTGAAATACATTATAATTTATGAGTTATAGTTATAAATTAGCCTGTTCACCATCAGCTAGTTTTTATAGGAGACTACAACGTAACTATTGATATTCTAGAGTCGCTTAATATATAATAAATTTTAAAAAATAGTTTTAATGCTATGAATACATATCTTGAGATGGGACCTTATGTGGCTCTAATATTTGCAGGAAAATTTCAACTTTAATGAAATTACATATAAAAAATCATATCAATTGATTAGCTATCATTTATAAAATTACAAATATGCAGCATTTTTTTTGATTAAATGTCATAGTAAAATCGCACAAACTAAAATTATCAGATTTCTGTACTAAACACATATAAATAATTAAGGACTAATAATTCGCGTAAAAATTTTTTATAAAATTCCAAAATAGCAAATAATATTAAAACCATCACAACTAACTAAAACCATGCAGTTTTAAGCCTGATTGGATACTAAGAACTCAAAACACATAAAAAAGAGAGAAATAATCGACCGAAAAGAAAATAGTCTACAAATTACAACTAACGATAAGCTATAAAATTCAAGGCATTCTTTGGTTAAAATAACCAGACTTGTTGTTATCCGCACCGATTTTTTTTCATAAGTATATGTTATTGCCAAAGATTTTTACATTTTATATACTGCTGCAGATGAATCATTTAAGCACATAAATTCTCGTAAATAGAAAATTATTTGACTTTTTAATTAAATATATTATCTAGAAAATTCCTGTGATTTATTTAAAGTTGAAAATTTTATATTTTATTATGTGAACAAACAATGTTTTTTGTCCTTTATGACTAATAGTAAACCATTTTAACCAAGAATTCGAACGAAAGACATTTTTTATATTTTGCGGATTTAACAACTAAAAAAAACCCACAAAAATCTTTTTTCTTATATTATTGAACAATCAATCACATTTTTTATATATGTACACTATTGTGATATTTTATATCGCATCTCTCATATAAGATATATTATGATTTCCGCAAAAGATTATAAAAAACAGTTTTTTAATGAATAATCTAGAAATGCAAACCTTTTTATAATTTTTAGATTCTTTTATCTTAAAATGATCTGTTTATTATATGTTCTGTTCCGGTTTACATAGAAATTGCGTTATTTTGTAGGTTTTAGACTACTTTAGTTCAAAAAAACTAATGATTGCTCTAACAAAAAGTTTGATAATATTAGATATTAAAATCATCTGTAAAATCACATATCCAAAATATAATTTTTAAGGCTATATCTTTAAGTTTTATAAGATTTTTAGCGTTTTGTGTATTCTGCAGATGGCATTTTAAACCTTTACTTTACTAGTTGCATCGAAAAGATTATATTTCATCAGAAATAAAAAAATTATTTTTTGATACAGAGCCTCAATGTTTTAAATTGAAGATTAAATCTTCGAAGATGAATAACCCAAAAATAATTATAACTAAAATCTTTGCTCCTTTTTTTCATGATTTTTTTTGTGTTTTTATTTCATATTAATTTTAAAATTTTTTGAAAATTTTATTTATTATTCTTGAAACAGGTAGAAATAAACGATTAAAAACAATTTAAATAGTTTGATTTCTATGACCGTATAAAAAAATGATTCCGGCGTTCTAAAATTCTTATTTTTTTTGCTTTTAAAGTATATTAAAGAGATGTATGAAAAACAATTCAAGATTTTCTGTGTAATAATTTTTCATGTTTGTCAAGTACCTCTTCTAATTTATGCTTTGAATGTATATTTTAAATTGCTTTTGAATCCAGAAAAATATAATTTTTATATGAGATTGCTTATTTTATAATCCAAGTCAAATTTATATAATACCTGCCATATTTATATAGAAAAAAGCGAAGACAGCCGAAAGTCATAGTTTTTTAAATATATTTATAACATCTCACTGCGAATTTCTTATGAAATCGCGAAGATTTTTGGCTTGAAAATTTTTCAATACTGCAATAGTATAGATTTAAAGTGATGATAAACTTTTTTATAGTTATTTGTATTTAAAAATATTTGGCGTATAACAGTAATGACTTTCAGCCTACCAAGCTAAATAGAACTTTTTTATTGAGGCGATTTCTAAATAAATTATAAATTTTTGAAAATAAATATTAGTATCATATTAGAAGACGAACGACAAAAATCCATATGAATTTAAAAAATTAGAAACTATGTGCGCAATATATAAATTGTATATTCAACACCTTTATATACTCTATTATGAGCTATATAAGCCATTTTTATATAACTATACTATGTAAACACCTTTATGATTCTAAAATAAATCTTTAAAATTTTAGCAGATTACAATAAGTTATTTTTATAATAAGTATGAGCAATTAAATAGAAAATAAACTCTAGTAACAAAAAAGTTCGATTATTAAGTAACTTCTTGACTATTTTTGAAGTTATAAAAAGAAACTGAATATAAAATTATTTGCTCAAAATTGTTTATTTACGGTATAATGTCATTTCGATTGTAAAAAAAAATATTTATCTGCTTAAATAAACAAAAAATATAACAATTTACACAAGAATATTATTTTAAAGGCGCATTATAAATAGTTTAAGGATCTACCGAAAATACAAAGTTTGATTTTGTTTTTTAGAAAAAAATATTCTGAACTGCTTTATCGTTTTATTTTATTTTTTTCGACCTCATAGTTTTTTCTATCTCCATATAAAATTTTCTAGATTCGGTGGCGTTTCAACATGAATCGAAGCATATTGATATATTTAAATTAGATTCATCTGGCATCGTTCTATGATAAAATAATAAAAAATGAGCGTTTTCGTATAAAAAAGGAAAAAATGGATTTTTCAGACTAATCGACGATCATTTCATATTTTTGTATGATTAATACGTTTATTTTGCACATGTATGGAGTTACACTGTGATGTAACTTGAAACATTATAAAAGAAAAACATATAAAAAAAGGAATTTAGTTATGAAAAAATTTATCTTGAGCATTATATCTTTTTATATTAACAACATTGCCAGCAATAGAAGTTGATTTAACACGCTTAAAATATCAATTATATGTATATTATTATTTTTGAGATTCACTTTTATCAGATTATATGTAATTTTTTTGGAATTGATGATTTAAAAATCTTAAGTTAAACAGAATGATTAAAATCCATTCCTGATTAATTTAATATATTCTCTTTCACACAGAAATCTTATCTAGTAAAACGATAAACTAAGCTAAAAAAATGTAGGAAATAATATATCGTGTGTTATATCATAATTAAACTGGGATTTCATTTTCTACATGGATAATTATTATTTCCAGTGTTCATATAAATATAAGGATCTCCAAAATTTTATGGTTAAACAATTTTTTTTGTCTATGGTATAAAATGATTACTATTTATTAAAATGATGTGATACAGAGATGAATCTGATTTTTTTTATAATTAACGTAAAGAATAAAAAGAAGCATGTGAATCTTTATAGACATAAAATGATATATTATTAGAAATCTAATAAATCACACATATTTATTTGTAATAATACGATCGAATGTTATCTACCATGACAGCTTATATATTTATTTTGAGGTTATATTTCCTATAAAATTTTTTGTTTACTTGCGTCTAACTCATGATTGCTCTACACGGCAATTTGCTGTTATATTTTATACAAAACCATCTAATATCTAATCATTGTACATTTTCACGTCCAAGATTTTTATTTGTAAGATCTTTCAGCAATCTATTGTTTTGCATATGTTTTCTTTCTTTTGAATCTCATATCCATAATCTAGAGCATATACAATAAAAAGTGGTGTTTATGCATATATATTTGCTATGCATAAATCTAAGATTAGTATTTTTTATTTAAGGGCTGTATTTACAGTCGTAATTTTAGTTTTAGTTCTCAGGCACAGCTTGCTTGATTCTCTGTAAACACAGCGTATTTATACTTTCAGCTATCTTCTCCTCTCCATAGTCTTCTTCAATATCCCTCCTTCTTATGAGACCTATAAATTCAAGGGTTTTTCTCAATCCCAAGGTTTGAATATATGCCTCAACCTGGTCCGTGACATCTAGTTCCTTCGGGAACCTTCTATGATATCGTGTCACCACACCGTCCCATGTTATAACATATGAAAAATATTTTTGTCTTGCATTTGTATGATAATGACAGTTCAGGTGCTAGCAGGTCATATTTTTTAATTTTTCGTTTTCAACTATGTTTATATTATCAATACTTTTTACGCAAATTATGATCAGAGTGATGCAGTTCTTCTTTTTTTCATATACAAAAATATCAGGTCTTTCATAAGATAACTTTAAGTCTGTTTTAATTCTTGTATCAACTTTTTATCTCTGCCAATTCGTTTTCCATTATTTCTTGTACAGAGTGTCTGCGGATTTTCGGGTTTTTTTAAAATTGTATTTTCTTGCCAACATAAAGTGAAGACATCTTACAATCTCGTTGTGTCTTCTTGTATAGTCATGACCAAGCATTTTTTTACATCTGCTTGCTAAGTGGTCGACAGTTTTAATTGAGTCGTTACAGTGCGGGAACCTTGATCTATCTCCAAAGAATACGTTTCTATCCTAAATAAAGCAGAATCTCGCCTCTTCTAATGGTCTGATATTTCCATATTGTAGCCACTTTGAGGATCCTAATATTTCAAGCGTTGGATTTTTATGAACATCGTTGAGTTTTTGATGTAGTGTTTTTTGTTTTATTTTACACAATAAACTCTCTTTTTGTTTAAATTCAAGCGGAGGAAGGTCTATGTCAACGAGGCCATATTTTGTTCTGAGGAATTCATTTATCACGGATAGGTGTGTTGCATTTTCATTTTCAAATATATATATTGCGGCTTTTCTGGGTGATTGTCCTTTTTCTTGTTTTAGAGTTTTATATAGTTGGTAGAGTATTCTTTCGGATTTAAACTCAATATTTTCCAATCCCCGTCCTAGTTCATTTCTTTTAAGATATAATCATTCTTTTTTCGCTGGTTGTAAGTGTATTCCATTTTCTATTAATATTCGCCTAATTTCATCATCTAGCTTTCTAAAATCTTCTGGTTCTAGCTTTAATAAACCCACATAGTAGTTTATCAGTGATATTGCATCTTCATTAATCGCCTTTATTATGTTTTTACAATTTTGTTTTGTTTTGCATATGCTTTTAACTCTTTCTAGCATTTTTTTTCTAATTTTATCCATCGTTTCGGGTTTAGTTCACGATTTGAAATCTTCCAGTATCCCGAGATATTTATATCCATCTTTTCCTCCTATACTGTGGCATTATCTTTGCAATTTATATTGTTAGTAGCTGATTTGGTAACGTAGATTTCCATTCCGATACATCCGAAGAATTTTGTTGCTTCATTGGACATTAGTTTTAAGTTACTTTCTTCTTTCGACAAAATCTTTAAATCGTCAATGAAAAGGAAGTGATTGGTTGAAAATGCCTTCTTATCAAGGTTGATGGATATCGATGAAAACTTTTCATTTAATCGGCGGCTTAGCGGATCCATACAAAGAACAAACAATAGTGGAGAAAGGCTATCTCCTTGTATAATCCCCTTTTCAATTTTTTTCTTTAAGATTTCTTCATTGTTTAATCTTAGAGAAAACTTCTAGTTTTTTGTTTACACGGATATAAAGGCAATCATCTATTCTTGAATATTAAGATTTTTTAAGCAGGACAAAATATACTCGTGGTCGATTGAGTCAAACGCTTTTTTTATATCTCACCATGTTACGTGTAATCTATTATTATGTTCACTGTTAATTGCAACGTTTTTCATGGCTTGTTCTATAGCTCCTTGTACTCTTCTGACTGTACCAAGTTGGTTTTCTGATAGTAGGTTTCAGGATTCGACGTCTTTCTGTAGTATCATTGTGACAGCTTTAGTTGTCAATTTATATAAGTTTGACATGCATGTTATAGGACTGAATTCCTAATTTAAAACTTCTTTTTTGGGTATGAGGTATGTGATCATAGAGTAGAACCAACTTTTTACCTCTTTGTTTTCAAGGCATATTGATTTTACTGTTTCATATAATATTGGGTGTAATTTTGTGATTTTTTTCTTGAAGAAGTTGTATATACCATCGCATCCAGCAGCTTTCCAGTTAGGCAGGTAGTTGATGATCTGGAAAAATCTTGTTTCAGAGATAAAAACCATTTGTGGTGTGTTTTCCAGCGCGTTTTTGCGCAGGTAAGTATCGAAGTTTAAAATTTCCGTGCTTTAGTCCACATATTTGACCAGAAATTTACAATATTTTCCTTATCTGCCTTAATTTCTGATTTTACCGTATCTGTTAATGCTCTATAAAATTGTCTTCTGTTCACTTCGAACTGGGTGTTTGTTTTTGTTAATTCTTTTCTTTTTTCATATTGCTCTATCTGTTTATTTATTAATCTTATTTTATCGTTATTTTTAGTAATCACTTCAAGGACATCATTTTTTTTGTCAATTATCTTGTTATTTTGTCATATGACTTTTCTTAGAAATCTTGTCTCACTTTCTGGGAGTTTTACTGTGTTTCTTACGTAGGATTTGAGACTTGTGTTTATTTGATCATATCTTTTTATTTTTTCCTACTTTATTAGTACGTAGGATTTGAGGGTTGTGTTAATTTGATCATATCTTTTTATTTTTTCCTCCTTTATTAATACGAAGTTTAATCCTATCTGGACAGATTTTGATGTTAATTCTTACTAACTCTTTTATACAGCTTGCAAGATCTTTGCTATATCGCACATGTTTTGAGGGCGGTGGTTAGTGATGTGCGCATTAACCGCTAAATTCAGACCTTCAATTATATCGCTTTTAACCGTAGCATATGGTATTTTTCTTGTCCTAGGGAGTTTTGTGATGTCCGTATTTTCTAAGTCCGTCAGTACTCTGAGAAATGTTTTTTTGCATCTGTCGAGGTTAATGAAATGGTTAAGTGTTTTATAGTCTTCCTCTTGATCGCTTTGTTTTCTTCTTTTCGTTTCTATTTCTTTGAACTTCCGGACTTGTCTTCTTTTCGCATCATTATCTTTTAGAATGTTTGATGATTACCCTTAAATTTCAGTCATGCTTATATCACAGTTGAAAATATCATTGTGACTCTTTAGGAACTCTTGCCAGCCAGATCTCGGCATTCTTCCGAATCGTTTTAGGATCGAGGTATAAGCCTCTTGAATCCATTGCTCTTTCTCGGCGGGTGTATTCTTGCAGATGGCTATGAGAGTAAGAAGAGCCGTGGTATGAATGCGTGTGGTCGTGTGAGTTTCAGGCAAGTTGTCGGTTGAGATTATCGTTGCAGGATCGGTTTTTGAATGTTCATCTTTGTAGTTCTCCTCTCCTGTTTTTTCTTTATCCCCCATTTTAAACTAAGATTATACTATTATATACGTAAACAAATGTAAAACGGCTATAAATTAATACAGTAAATTTAATTTTTGCGTCAAAATTTGCATTAGCCATAATGATCAAAAATTTGATATTTATATTTGTTTATTAGGTAATTATTTGATTTTAAATCAGCATTTTCTATTATTTCTAAATGGAATATAATAAAAAGCTCTTATACTTTTATCGAATTTTGTACACATATAACAAAATGTAGTAAATTTATCGCCCGTGTTATTTAGAAGTATTTACTTGGATATTTTTTTGCGTCTTCGATATATGGTTTATAAAAAGAGCTGAAACATAAAAATCAACAATTTTCACAATAATATAAATGTATGTTTTATAATTTATTACAATATTGTATTTACAAATGATGTGTTATAAAAATTAGCTTTCACTTTTAAACATAGATTTGAAGTGAAATAATTCTATAATTTACATGGCAGTTTTTATTTGTATTTATCGTAGAAAGTTTTGTCTTGAATAAAAAAGTCCGACAAAAATGTAAATCATCTTATAATTATTTTGATATGCTTTGTTGTTGATAATTCACGCCATTTATTATGACTCATAAAATTTCTTATGAATTAATAATTTCAAAAATTCAAAAATTTTAACATAAGGATATACACTACAATTTCATAACCATTCTGTTTAGAAAATAAATTTATGACACAACAAATTATATGCGTATTATTCTTTTCTGCGTAAAACTTTGTATTTCTCATAAGAAACGACATACTTTTATACTTAGATATTTTATTGCTCTAAATAGCTTTTTCTGTACATTCTCCTTACTTTTACTGTAATTTTGCGATATTAATACGATCATATTAAGTTAAGCTGTTTGATCTTTAATGGATTTCCAGCATACTAATATTCGAAAAGCGATATTTTGAGATCTAGTGAATTTGATGTGATATCAACCTATTTGTATTTTAAAAAACTAGTTATAACATATAAAGGTTAATTTTTCATTTACATATAAATTTTATTTTTTTTTCATTTTGAAAAAGTGTAGACTTTAATAAAACGTTAAGATATGATCATATCGTCTAAAAAGATGCTTATAATCATCCAAGTCTGTATTTATGAATTTCAAGATGTAATGTAACTTCTATTGATTTAAATAAGTAATGCTTATAGCATATCAACAACACGACAAACAAGCTAAACTTTATTTCCCTGTTCGCCTTCAAGAACACATAAACAAGAAACTTAAGATATATTTCAATGTATATCTATAATTTTGGATAAAGCCTTATATTCTTTTTGTCTTCTTTGTTTTTATTATTGTCATACTATAGGTTTAAGCAAGCATCAACATTTAAAATTGTATTAATGCATTTTATTTATTTTTTATACAAAAGCTATACAAAATCCTATATCAATATTCAAAAACGAATTGGTGATATATTCATTATAATCAATTTCATTGTATTTTTTTGTAAAATTGATCAACTACTGTGTGTTTATATGTTTCATCTAATTTAAATATTCTATATTTTTTACAACTTACAAATAAAATATTATAATTATAATGTTATAAAAAAAATATATTTTCTCAAATAACAGTGCATAAAGAAAGTGAAATCTAGGAAAATGTTAGGATATGGTTACATATCTAGTTTCTAAAATTTAATAGATCGTTATGAAAATATATGCTGTATTATAATAAAACAAAAAGAATTTCAGATTTACATTTTATAAATTTTTTAGCACACTATTCGAGTTATTAATAGACTTCTAAATTCCAAGCTATATTTTAAAGGTTAAAAAGGTTTCATAGTTAATAATATTGCTAAATAATCAAAAGGTGTTTTATATAGATTTCTAATTACTTCGCAATACGGAACGCAATAAATCGGTTGAAAAATATATTCAATAAATTTATGTTTGGTTTATCAATATGCTATTCGTGCACTAAAATCAAAAAACATTGGCCAAGCTTAGTTGAAAAAAATATAAACCCCTTTCTTAGTTTTGTTCCTTAGTACTAAAAATATGTACATACCATAACGAAAATCAAAGTCTAATGGATAAATTTTTTATTGCAAATAACTTATCATGTAAATATAATAGATAATTTATTATTATGAAATACAAGAAATGTTCGTATAATTTATTAAGAGATATTATTCTAAAGTTTTATTTGTTTCTATTTTTTTAAGACCTATTTCAAAAGAATAACATTTATGCTACAATTTTACGGGATTTCATTACACAATAAAATACTCGAGTTTTATAATATAAATTCATTTTTTCCAAATACCTGCAGGTGCGTTGCAGGCAAATAATATACAATAAAAGGCGATTTATATTATTTTATTGCGAAAAAATTGGGTAAAAAACCAAAGAGTATCACGTCAAAATATTATTCTAGAATATGTCTATAGTAGGCGCTTATATAATTTTTGGATATCAAACTATTTTTTAATGAATTCAGAAGTGGTTTAGAGAGGTTAAAATCAAATTTCACACATCTAGAAAATCAAATTATAAGTATATATAATAAATGAATAGTAAAAATTAAAATAGAAACGCTACAAATGACACTATAAAATTTGTAAAAGGATACAATTAAATTATATTTTTGGCTTTTTAACATATCTTTTATCTATAGATATTTATACTGCAATATTTTTATCTTTTTTAAGAGATTTCGAAAATTTATCAAATATTTTAAATATAATTTTTTAATGATTATATAAATATAATCTAATACATAAAAAGAACATTTTTTCTATTTTAAAGGTTTTAAAATAAATTATTCTGGTATATAAACAATGTTTACTGCGCTCAGGTAGCATTAATCTTTATAATCAGATTTATATGTTATTTATGTAACTGAAATACTTCTGAATTGTTAAATGCCCATGCAGAAAATGACTTAGATAAAAAAAATTTAGCACATTTTTTAAAAAATGTGACGTTTTAGTGCATGTATTCCTGCAAAACTTGTACATAATCCGAGTCAAATTTTTTATAAGTAAGGTGAACATGTTAGAAACTGTAGTATGTCTCACACATGTTTAATTGATATAAAGTATCAAACTGTGTTTCTTTTAAAATACCTTTTTTAAAAATACTGAATACTTTAAACATTCTATATCACTTTAGTGCGTAAAAATGTATATTATACCAATATAATTTTTGTTTTTGCTTTTATATTTTAAAATCATATTTATTTTACACCTTTTCTTTTATAATTTATATGGTTATTTATCAATTTGAATATATATGTGTACAGTTGAAGCATTATTTATATGAATTTATTTTTGTTCTAGTATTTTATATTATAAATTTCTTTCGTACATAAACATTTTTTTATGTCATATATCATAGCTTCACAAAATTTCTATGCCTCTAAAATTTATAACACAAATAATATATGTAATGATTCATTTCAAAAAATATATAATCATAAAAAAATTATTTACATGCAGAGGATTTACTAATTAAAAAACGTAAAATTCGAAAAATGCAAAATACAAATACAATGTCATTTAGTATTAATAGAAAATGACTGAAAAAATCTATTATATGTCGACATTTGTAATATATGAAAGCATAAATTGATTTGAACATATCACTTAAATCAGATCAAAGACAAGATTAAAACATCCTAAAAACATATGTAAAATTAAGTGTTTATATTGATATACACTAATTGTTCAGATTAAAAATTTCATTAATGATAGTTGTATATTTAATTCTAATATTTCCATACTTATTGTCCTTATATATTAATAATTTAATATTGTATGTGTCAATATAAAAAAAGTGCTTATTTTATTGTTTTATATCAGCATGTAAATATATTTTCTTCTTATTGTTTTTTTTTTATTTATTTTTTGGTCCCCCCCAGTCATCATTATTGAAGTCTAGAATTTTAGGAATCAAGAGTATGCTACCAAACTGCCGCAAGAAGCTTTTAATTCTAAAATCCAACGATTCTAATTTTTTCAAATCTTGTTGCATCGCTATTAAAGACAGGATCAAAATTCTGATTATTATGTTAGCTAGATTTATTTGACTGTCAGGTTCCTCTGCACCAAAGCTTTCGTGATCAGTTAGTTTGATTTCTTTTGAGTTTTCATAATCTGATTTACCTTCGTTCCCTGGTGGTTGTAATTTCTTTGTTCTTTTTTTAAAATAGAAAATCTCCAGTTCATGGCTTTCAAAAAAGGGTAAAGAAGACGGATCTTTTATAGCCTTTAATTTTTCTAGTACGTTCAAAAGAATTTGCTTGACCCTTTCACGTTTTCTTTTTGAATTAAATTCCTGTAGTTTCATACCATTTATCTTTACTTCTGTTTCGGGTTGACTTTTTTTTAAACTAGCACGTAAAATGCTGTTCATTTCTCTGTATATGTTTTTGAGCAATTGTTCTTGATAAAACATCCACAGTAGATTTATCATTGTATTTTTTTTTAGATCACGTGCAATTATTTTAGTATACACCATTTTGTAAAATTCTATCTTGCCTTTACTGTTTGAATCACACAGTTTCAAAGGATTTCTTCTACTATCCTTTGCTTGTGCATTTATTCGATCACTAAAAAAATCTTGATTTATTGCAAACCCATATTTTAGGGTTGCTTTAATCCTATCCAACAATATCACTATTGTATATATCTCATCTGATTCTAATATTTTTTTATTAGCCACATTTTTCCATTCTTCTTCTTAAATGTCTTTGCGTAATGTTTTAAAAAATGAAACTATTTCTATCATATTGCTCAAATCCATATCAGATTTCAGAGGGCCTGATTCTTCTTTTTTTATTGTGTTCATAACATTTATTTCCTCTTCATCATTTTTCTTAAGCATGCAATGACCCATTGAATTTGATTTCATAACCTTCAATGCTTCACTGGTAGTAAAATTTGAGATTAAAAATATGACATGAAAGAATATATTCATTTTATAAAATATCAAAAAAGAAATATATTTATACTGATTGTGATAATTTTTGATACGCAGAACGTTTTAGATTTTAATTTGTGTATAAATTAAAAAAGATTCATCTAGATCGCATAAATGATATTATGTAGAGGGCACCATATTATAAATGTCTCATATAAAACGAACTATATATATTCAGACTTTAGCTATATTATTTTTTAAAAGCAAAACCTCAAAGTTTTAGAATATTATATTTTCTCTAAAGGAGAAGTGTGATTACATTATAAAATAAAATTGATTTTAGATATACTTTACATTGTATAAAATCGATAATTGCATTATTAAATAATAAAAATGCTAAACTTAGAAATATTAAAAATAATTTATACAAAAAAAGATATTTTTTAGTCGAAATCTGTAAAATGGTATCTAATATTAAATGTTAAAAAAAATTACAAATATTTTAATTTATGAGCTAAATTTGATTCACAGCTTTTTATCGATGTTCGAGCAAAACTTCACAATACTACATATAACAGAATAAATAATTCTTCTTTTCATCTCATCATTTTACAATCTTTTTCGATGTATCTTCTTCACTCAAGATTTATTAGTTTAAGTGTCTTCTACATCCTATTGTTTTTGCGGATGCTTTCGCTTCTGTTAGCATTTATTACATCTTCAGATACACTTTTGGTATTTTAACACCAAGTAAACAATTATTTATATTTATTTTTATCGTTTTATTTCTTGATTGAAAGTTGATTATTATAGATTTTTATATGATAAACTATGTAATTGTAACAAAATTGCGAATCGTACATTATAAAATCGACATAAAAATTAAAAGGTTTCTTTCAATAGCTCAAATATATAATAAATTTCTTTTTATTTCGATTGTTTTTTCTGGGTTACCAGTACACCTATCTAAACAACAGCTAGAGTTTTATAAATGTATAAAGTGCATTTATATAAGCTATATTGCACGTTTATGGCTTTAATTTTTATTTTCGTGTGTGCTATTACCAATTCTTTAAGGCTTGGTAATCACATAAAATTAAATATAAGTTAAAAATACTTGGCTAACAAATAATTAATGTCGATATAACAAATTTAAACAAAGAATGATTTCTATAACCGTATTCACAGACAACAAAAAAATTAAAGCGGGGTTTACATACTTTTGATATACTTATAACTATCTATACAAAAGGTAAGCATATAAGTTTTTTGTGCAATGAAATATGAGATTTCCACTTACTTTATAACTTTATTATTTCTATAAAGACACTTCATATGATACTATCGATTAGATCTTCTTCAATAACTTCCTTCAATAAAATACATATCTTTCCAGTTTACTATAAATTCATAGTATGAATAAAGTGAAAAATATTCTATGTAACAAATAGTTTTTTTCGAAGGCTGTTAGCCTGGTGTGTACACACTTCTCCATGCTGAAACAAATTGTATAATCTTTGTCTTAGCATGCAAAAAATGCAAAATCAATGGGCTAGCTGATCATATAGAATTGGTTTCTTGTCTATTGATTTTTTTTATTATCACAACTTGTTACAAGATTTCTTTCAATATGATACATTTTTTCGTTTTTTATCGTATATATAAGTAAAGGCCTGTTACTATAAAACTGTATGAAGTTTTGTATCGAATCTAGAATTTTAATACAGAAAGTGTATCAATATACATTTTTACTGAATAATTGAATATTCTGTGTTACATTAAAGATATTTTCTTCACTAGCATGAAGTAATGGGGTCTAACTTTTTCATTCCGTCTCTTCGTGTAATCGTATACTAACAGTTTTATATGTGCAAGACTTTTAAAAATTCATTACTGTGTGTATTTTTATTTTCTACTTAAGAAATATGCATCCTTTATATATGAAAAAAAATCAGGATTAATCGCCAAATATATACTCATACTATATTCACGCAATATAACGTTCAAAATATAACTTTGAGTTATCAAAGCTATAAAAAAAATTTTTATATGGAGTTTTATGGTTGTAAGTTGAAGAGATGTCTTTTTTTGTTACCACCTAGACTTTAGGTAAAACTTTGAGTATTTTGTTACATTTTAAATTATTTTCAAGTCGATTAGGCCAGGTGTAGCTGCGCTTTTCTATTATTCAAAGTAGCTCTTCATGGTTATTTTTCTTCTTCTTATAATAATGATTTTTTCAAGTGGATCAGTATTTTTTCAGATCTAGCACTTTTTTTTCTAATATACGTCGGGATTTGTTTCTTATCGAATATTTAACATTTTCTTTTTGTTCAAAGACCTATTTATTTAAGAAAGGGTTCTTATGATTATAACAGAAATTAGTAATACAAAGTCTTTGTTTTCAAATACCCAAAAGAGCATTGCGATACGGCATAATAATTCATAGCAGTGATTACTAAGTACTCTGTAGTCTAGTTTTACATTTAATTTGTAAAATTCCATAAATTATTTCTAGGTTATAAAATTAGTCCATATTAGTCTCGAGTAATGGTTCTCATATATTCCAATGTGTATTTGGTCGTATTTTTCTGGTGTAATTTTACTTTTACCTTGATGTATACAATATTGGTTCTTATTTTTTCGTGTAAGTTCCTATTCTTATATTATAAATTTAATGTCTGCTTCTGTGTCTTATTTTCAAGTTTGCACCTCTTTTAGTAGAACCTCTTGTGATTTTGCATAAAAATATTGTTGTTTCCAAATGTAGGAAATTTATCTTTGATAGATACTGTTGTGCAAAGGAAGTTTAAAATTTGACTATAGTTTTTGTACGCAGCATAAAAATGTGTGGTTAAAACCTTTAACGATGGCCTTTCTTTTCCAATGTATGTCATATATTTGCCTTCATGATTTAGTATTGAAATTTTATATCTGTCATTTTTAAGTATAGAGAGAAATATAAATGTTCATTTTTATATACATAGCTAAATAAACAGCTAAGTAAGTATCCTAATCAAATGAGTAACAAGTTTTCTTATATTCTAACCACTACACGTAAATCAGTGAACATACTTTTTTCACTGCAAATATATCATCGTCGCCTCTTAGCTCGTAAATTTAAAGGATAAAAAATATAATAGACAATGTACTTTTATATTCATGTTGCTTAGTACTACAATGTTATTATCAAGAAGATATCCTTATTATGGTTACCATTTATCCAGTAAGCCTGAATTTATATTATTTATAGGATTTTTTGTTGTGATTTTTTTTATTAGTATTACCGTAAAATATATTTACTTCCTCTATTTAAACGTATCATTTACACCATCTCGTATAATGTTGCTTTAAATTGGCCATTTTCTTATGAAACATTGTTAAATTCTGTCATAAGCAGCAGCGTTTGTGTTAAAAAAAAATCGAATTGATTGATAGTGAAGTTATGTGTTGCCCAGTAGCTTTGGCTTTTTCTCACAGGTGTTTAATTTTGCAAATAAATATCAAATTTTCATGTTTCGGCATAATTCTTGGCCGAATCTTGATTTTTATATATTCGGCTTTTTTAAATATTGTGAAATTTATGTGCGATTTTTGGAGATCTTATGTGCTCGTTTTAGCATGTTTTTAATTTGAGTTATTTTTCTCTCATAAAAAAATTGCTTTTTTTGTTTACGGAGTGCCTTTTTTTGTTTTTATAATGCACATTCTATGTTTTAATTAATAAGAAAGTATTTTTAGCTTTCTTTATTGTTTTCGATTACCCCTAAGGCTTTTTTATTATTTTTCGTCGTATTTTATAAGTATTTTTTTGAGATGGGTAATTTTTATAAAACATTTATGAATATCATTACAATATCTAAGGGATCCTTTGAGGCCATTTTTTAGCATTCTTTATAGAAGTATTATGATCTGGGCGTAAACAGCTTATATCTATTTGTAATTATCTGTGGTAAATCTTGCAGATTTCTGTGGTTAAGAGAACTCTAGTAATATTTTGTGTGATTATTCTACGTCAAAAAATCTTGTTACTGGAATTATACTTAGACATGATTTGTTTTGTTTTTAGTCTTTGTATTTTTCTTTCCTTCTTTAACCTATTATCAGATACCCATATCAACCTAATAAATTTTATAAATAACGAAGATTTCAGATAACTTTATATTTTTTGCAGATTTTATAGTACACCTATTCAATCGATTTGAATTGTTTTGAATATCAGCTGATTGATATTATAGTACATTTATTTTGAGCCATAAAAAAGCTAAATATCACATTCAACAATTCGATTTCCTTCAAATCATAAAAGATACAAAAATTTTAGAAAATTGAGACTTATTTAGTAAAACCATTAAAATATATATGATAGTCTTGATTTTTATTATTTATTATCCATCAGCATCCGATTTCTGTGTTTATAATAAATATTTTGTGATGTTATGGTTTTGTAAAACAAAGATAAAATTGACTCAATAGTTATAAATACAATAAAACAAAAAAATATATCATATAGAGTTCTTTTATTTATTTGTCGCACCCCAGTCGTTAAATCCGATGCCAAGAATAGGAGTAGCCAGATGTTTCCTATGAATTTTCCATGAGGTTTTGCATTCCATTTTTGAACAACCATATTTTCTATCATTGTTCAAATCAGTCGTTGACCGGATCTTAGTTCTTTTAAGAGCATCCTCTAAAGTTATTTTGATGTCAGGAGGTTCATTACCAAATTTGCCATGATCAGTTAGTTTAACTTTTTTTGAGGTTTTTAAGATTGATTTTTTTAGTAGATCAAAAATACTCAGTTGGTAGTTATCAAAAAAAGGCAAAGAATTAGGGTCTCTTATAGCCTTTGATTTTTTGTATAATATCAAAAATAATTTCTTGTACTTTGATTGGTTTAGATCCACCGAATTTTCTACCCGCTTTATTTTATTTCTCTTAACTCCTGTTTTGAAGAGGAAATTTTTCATATAAATTGTTGAAACCATGATCATTAACTTATGAGAGTTTTCGAACTTAGTATTGTCATAAATCATATACAGCAAATCTCCTCTTTTATCTCTAAATATTGTTTTATAATATTTTTTCCTGTCAACTATTTTTTTAACCTCTTGTATTCCTATTATTATAGAATTTTTCGATTTTACAGTGTGTAATGAATTTTCACTATCTTGTTTATCTTTTTTCTTTCGATCCATAATAAAATCTTGATAAAAATTCGAACCCTCGTATTTAAAGCTTCCGTTTAATCCTTCTATTACGCCATTTGTTTTAGAGATCATATCAGATTCTGATATTTTCTTTTTGCATAAATCAATCCCCTCTTTTATTTTTGAACATTCATTCTTGTAATTGTTAATAAAAATCCCTTTAACCGATTTATCATCTGAATTTCGGTGATCATCTAATATTTCATAGAAGGATCCTATTTCTTTCTCCTTGTTAACTTTACAATAAGATGATAGATCATCAAATTCTATCTGATTCCTCGTGTTCATCATATATATTGTCCTCTCTTCATTGTTCATCGGCAAACAATCACACGTTTTGTTTGGCCTCACCCTCTCTTTACTGATAGTAAAATATAAGATTGCACTTATCACATAAAAGAATGTATTCATTATATCAAATATAAGAAAGTTCTGTATTTATATCAGATTGTAAAAATTTGAAACAAATAACGTTTTAGACTGAAATTAATTTATAAATTTGGAAAATTCATCTAGATCTGATTCTATAGATTTTTGTTCAAGTTAATAAATTTATAATGTCGCTTTGGCAAAAAAATATTTCTATTTTCATTTTGATATTTTTATAAAAGCAAAATTATAAAATTTCTAAAATATTAAATTGTTTTGAAACAAAAAGATATTTATTAGTTAAAAAGAACTTTATTTTAGATATGCTTATATACAATATAAATTTAAAATTTAGAATATAAAAAGTAAATTTCTTGAATTCTGTCAAAAAAATAGCTTATGATTGAAAAAAAAAGAATACATATATTATTAAAATATGTATATTTTTCTTCGAACAATGATATTTGCTTCGAAAATTTTTTTATTGCATCTATATATTTATAAAAAGCTTATTTCACACGAAAGCTGGGTTATACGTTGTTTATATGATACAGTCCTAAATGATATAGAAGCATAAATGTTTTACAGCTTTTTCGTATTCACTCTCTATCTTCTACTTACTTAAGTCATACTTTCATATATTAAATGTTTCTTAAATCAAAATATTATTATATTTACGTATTGAATGCTAGAAGCCTTGTATCTACTACCAAGTAGATACGAATTATCAATGTTAATGTAAAACACAAAACAATGATCGGATTCTTAAAGATACTTTTCGATAATACACAGTTTTTTGTTTATATAGCTGTCACTTTTATTAGCCAAAAATTATCAGAATATTAGTATTTAATATTCATTTTTATTTTTTCATTGGAAAAAAAGGTAACTGCTATATCCAATAAAAAAAAGAGCATACTTTATTACAATTAGAAAGTATGAACTCATTAAAAATCATATATTTTTGAAAAAATCATGTGCAACAAAATAAAAATATAAAGACCAATACACTAAAAATCATTTTAATCTAACAATGCTAATAGGCATTTGTATTTGAGTACTAGGCTCATAGTAAACCCTAGGTTTTCTTCTTATAGCCTAATAAAAGTATATATTAGATTTTGGATTTAAAATGCCATAATAAGATACAAAATACCATTGGTAAGCTTATTCTGTGGAAATTCTTATTTTTCTTAAATTAAGAAAAGCTCACTCGGAATAACCTTGGAAGAGCCTTTCTAAAATTTCATAATTTAAAGGTTTTTTTGATTAAAACGAACACAAAGTTTGCAGAAAAGAATATCTTACTATAAAATTTCATGTATAAAATCTAAGATAATATTGATTTCTTTTTTATAAAATTTTTAAATTTTTAATCTAGGTATATCTATTTATTAAGCACCATTTTTGCCTTCCACACTGTTTGAATCAAACTTTGTGTTGGCATCTATCTAGTTTTTTTATAAATTATAAACAATCGTTTTCAAGCTCACTATATACGTTTGATATGTTACCTTGGAATTTGAGTGGAAAGTGGTGTAATATTCACATTTGTATTGGAATTTCTTTACAGTACATATCTTCCCTATATATATCACAAGCCGATCTTTAATCAAGTATTATTTTATAAATTCCAATGCATCATACATATTTGCTAGTATACCCATTGAATTTTTTGCATGCAAGTTTCTTCTCATAAACAGCAATAATTACATGTGCATTTTAAAGTATCTCGCAGGCTTTTTTATGTATATAATCTTCTTAGAATTTAAAACCATTTGCAATCCTTATTTTTCGAAACACCAGCACTTTCAACCTTGTTTATGATCGGCGTCTTCAAGATAAGAGATTAAAAATAATCAATAATTTAAACTTTATATTATGTATTAAAAATACTTTTATTATATGTTAAGCAGATTTTTGTCTTAATTTATTTTTACTACATCTATTTAGGATCTGAAGTATATCTATTTAAGTCATTCGTCAATATTTTTTGCATGGTAATTCCTTTTTTTTAATGTTTATTTTATTTTTATGCTTCTGTTGACAAATAAATTACCCAATTTACATAATTCTTAAATTTGGTTGTTAAAAAAAGCAAAAAAGAATAGATTAACAACGAGATGGTAAATAAGTTATAGGAAAATATAAAAAAAACTAAAAAAACTTCTACTGTAATTCAAAAGCAATTTAAATTGATTTAGAATGTAGGCGCTAAACTGAACTAAAGTTTAAAACGCATTATATATAATAAATAGTGAGAATATTGCAAAAAAATACACTAAATAATTTTTTATCTTGAATTAGCGTTTAGATAATTAAGCGCTTTTTCTTGCTGAGAAAGGTTCTTAATAAAATTATAAAATACTTTAGAAAATCATAATCATATGTTTAAAATATAAGTCTGCCTTATAATTTGCTTCCAGTAATTATCGAATCTTTCTAATTATGATCTTTTTGGGAAATACATGCATAAAAAATGTTATATCGAGTTTTTATATGGTTTATAGCTAGAATAGCATGCAAAATACATATAAGTATTTTTATTTAAAAGTTTGCGCACAAAAATATCATAATTTCCAAAAATACGTTTTTTTATGGCATAAAAATTGTAAAAAAACCCGTCCAATTGTATAAATGTACTTATTGGAATAATAAATTTCAAGGTTTTTTGACTCTATTTTCAAGCAAGCTAATCCACACTTTTGGTTATACAGTATAGTTTAATCTACATATTCATTTTTTTTGTAAATTAACATATAAAATATAACATTTTCACTTAAGCTTTCTGCTTATTATATGTACATTATAAGGTCGTTTTTATGCTGAAATCTAAATTGTTTTATAATTTCATAGCAAACATATGTTTTGATATTAATTTTAATACATAAACATCCTTGTTATGAATTAGCTAAAATATTAATAAAACTATTTATTTCAATGTATAAATATGAATGAATTTGTGCAATGAAAAACTTTATGGAAATTTTCAAAATTAAACGCGCAAAACTAGATGTGTATTTTTGACAGCACAAAAATATTTAAATACGCAGTGATAATTTAGCAAATATTTAATGCTCTATTTATTTTAATTATAATTTGATTCATTTATTCTTTTTTACAATTGTAAAATTATGATTTAATTTCTTTTAATTTAATTATCTAAAGTAATTTTCATATTTTCGTTATTCGCTATATGCTTTAAAACTTCAATATTTATTTGGTTCACCTTTTATTCACACACATTTTTTTCATTAACTACCTTTTTATCTTTAAATTAAATCACAGACAGCGTGATTTTTTTCTGTACTAAATATCAAGTTCCATATCATACGCATCACTGTATATAAAATTTGCTCTATAAATTATCATCCTTCAAAAAACATAGGAATATTACGTTTTTAAAAAAAATTTATATAATGACAGTTAACTACTAAATATAAAAATATAAGTGCACTACATATTTTTCTATTTATCTCGTATTTTGCAGCTTATTATATTTTTAAACCAAGAATAAGTCAGAAAAAATCTTTTTACATGCTAAAGCTTTTTTGTTAAACCTTTTAAAGACTGTTTTGCGTCTTAAATTACATTAACAAAAAAAAATTTGTTTTTTTCTTAATTTATCCGTAATTATTTTATTGCTTCTTTTCATGTAAGATCGACTTTTAAAAGATAAATAATCATTAGTCACATAGAATCTTTTCTCAATTTACACAAGATCATGGATCTATTGTCATCTTAACTTTAATACCTATTAGAACAAAAAAAAGAATTTATAACTTAAACTGGTTTTATTGACAGAATAAATATAAGTTTAACCATAAGAATATTAACATCTTAAGGCATTGTTAGATGTGAATTAAAATGATTACAATATATATTCAAACTTTTACTCGATTTTAAGGTTGTTATTTTGCGTTTTTTCTTCAAGTATGACGTGATATATTTACCATTGGAACATCATATTTTTTTTCTTGGATATTATCTCATCTATATAATCTACGTTAATATTAATTTTTTTTTCAAAGTCCACAAATTTCAACTTTGTGCTCAATTACATAGACATCATATATACCACGATAATTATTATGAGTTCCACTTTACTCTCATGTCTATTACTATTTATGCATAATTTTATATTTATGATAATGTAGAATTTAGTTTTGGGATATTTATCTACTCTTAAAAAAATCGATGAAAATATAATTGCGGGTAGTTGCGTTATGAGTGAAAAGGTATTTTTTTGTTGTTGGAATATATAAATATGTGTTTTTTTGCTTGAATCTACTATACTCCTACACTCTAGACAAATTGCAATTTATTTGTAAAAAAAGAATATTATTGTACCGATAAACAACCAAATATGTCAATTTTACAGTTTTTAGGCAAGGTTAGCTTTAAAATAACTGCACTGTGTTGTTTTTATCATTAATGTGTCGTATAACCTTGTTGAAATTCGATTTATACAGGTCAAGGTATTTTTTGAAAAAAATTTATGGGTGGTATTATATTGTGACAGATAAATTATATATTTTTGTAAAATAAGATCTAGCTTTTAGGCTCAGTGGTCTTTATTGGACTATACTATATTTTTTTATTCCGGGTTTTCTTCTTCAGATTCAATTATGTTAGAAATTTTAGGCTCATCGGTCTTTATTGGACTATAATATATTTTTTTATTCCGGGCATTCTTCTTCAGATTCAATTATGTAAGAAATTTTAAGCTCATCGGTCTTTATTGAATTATACTATATTTTTTTATTTCGGGTATTCTTCTTCAGATTCAATTATGTAGGAAATTTTAAGCTCATCGGTCTTTATTAGATTATACTATATTTTTTTATTCCGGGCATCCTTCTTCAGATTCAATTATGTTAGAAATTGTGTTATGCAAAGCCATATGTCACGATTATTTTAAATGAATTTTTTTTTGTATATATTTTCGATAATTATATATATCATTTATATTATAGATGGTATGGTTGAGTGGTTTACAAGTTGGACCCCAAGGTGAGGGGTCGCGGGTTCCACTTCTACCCACCCCACTAATTTCCGAAACGAATTTACTCTAAAGAAAAATACCCAAGGGGGCGGTCAGTGAACAAGAAAATATAAACCATAAAGTATTGACAAGCCATGAGAAATAGGAGATTGCTGTGTAAGCCGTTGAACTGTGCCTCCAGAATGAAAAAGATCCCACACCGTGAAGCAAGGATATAGGTAAGTGTAGAATGTGGTTGTAGATTGTAGCTCTTAGCGATAAACAGTAGACAGAATCTCATTGCCTCCATATAATGACTGCCGCCTATGAGAAAGGGCCCAATCCACGGTGATTGCGGGTGACAATAGTGCTGGGGGAGTTCGACAGAGAGACGCATCAGTTAAGAAATAGTTCCTATTAGTATAAAGCGAACTTCTTAAAAGACGAAGACGTAAAACATAAATAAATAAAGTAAATTCATGTAGAATTTTAATATTTTCTGTATTAAATAACTTAAATTTTCTTTAAAGTTTAAAAATTTAAAGGTGAAAACCGTCTTTATAAATTATGTAACTTCATTCTATTTTATGTGTTGGCTAAAATAAGATAAAGCCCCAAATTAATCCAGTATAAGTATTTCGCAACTTTTCTAAATTTTTATTTATGTTGTAATGCATTTCTTTATCTATAAACTATACAAAAATACACATATTACTTCTATTATTTTTTCGTGCTATATCATAATCTCTGAGCCATATCTTTCATTCTAAGATACATGAAAATGAATTTAAGCTATGACGTATATATTTAAAAATTCTTAAACCAACGTAATATAGTCAGTATGTAAATTGGACTCGATATTAAAACTATTTATGCCTTGAATTATATCTAGAATGTATAAAATAGAAAATAGATATGTGAAGAGAACTCTTTTTGTACATGCTCATGATTCGTATTTTTTTTATCACTTGATATGATACATTTTCTATTATGAATAAATAATTTATTTATTTTTTATAAAAATTTTAAGCTAGTATTTTGTAATTCTAAATGCATTAATATTTAGATTTATAGAATAGACTACTTGTAAAATACCATACATGATATATAATCTTTTTTTTAACGCCGAGAAATATAAATTTCGATGATAAGATATTAAAATGAATTTTATTTTCTTGATGATTCAAATATATATACTTAAAACGTTTTCAGATAAATTAAGTATCCTTATAATAGTAAAAATTAATCTTTTTTGACAAAAAATCCTGCTTAATTTGAAATAAGTGTAATTCCAATATTTTAACTTGATTCCCATTAAAAAAATTATACTTTTTGACTTTTCGCTTCTATAATACCATTTTAGCATTTTATTAATGATAAAACTTAAAATTTTAATAAAAAAAATTTGGTGAAGGCGCCTAGTTCGAAAAAATCTATGCCTTAAACCTATATTAATTTAGATGTATAAGAAAAAACAGGCATTTACCATTCTTTCTTAGCTAAATAATATATTTAAAAGAATAAAATCAAATATAAGTAACCAGTATCTCTTGGTAAATACATATAAGATGTAATCAAATATAAATTATAACTATTCGATTTTTATTATATAAAATGAAATCACATTAATATAAGCAATAAGTATATTTTGATAAATATATAGATCAAAAAAAATCTAATTAACAAATATTTCATGTATACTATATATTTTTAAAAGCAAAAACGCATGAAAATATGTCCACATTAAGTTTTTCTAAGTAATTCGTCAGATGTTCTAACTTTTTAAATACCGAACAATAGGACATTAATCATCTTGCAATAAAGTGTTTTAGAAAAGACTTAATAAATATACAATACATATAAATACAGTTAAAATTCCAATCTTGGAACATTAATCATAACTTTATGGATTTTAAATATTAACTTTTATTTTATTTTCTCAGTTTCCCAATCATCTTTTCAATCAGAAGGTATTTATAATGGTATATTTTTTATAAATATTGTCAGATATACATTATATTTGTATTTAGTCTTTTAATTAAAAACATTCATAATGTATATAAAACATGCTTGTGCATCTAATATCATATTCTTTTACTTTAAAATGTGCTATAATTTAAATAAAAAATTTTTATAACCTATTCCAGCCATGAATGGTATTATAATTGTTAAATATTTTTTATTTTTTACTAAATCAAATTTATATGTATCTACAGAAGAAATATTAACATTAGGTTTGCTTTATTCTAAATGATTTTTTCTCTGAGCCCTTAATTATAATCGAAAAAAAAATTATTTTTATGAATGTATATATATATTTTGAAAAATATTATTTAGTCATCATAAAAAATATTTGAACGACTCAGTCAAAATTTTTTTCTTTTTATAGTATTTATTTACAAAAAAATGTATAAATCATGGTAATATATTATTAAAATATATTAATATCATGTAGATCAATTAGCTATTTTTTTATCGTACAAAATATTTTATCGATCCGGATTCTCATCAATTTTTCCAATATACAATTTGTGTGTAAATTTTTTTATGCATCATAGTAAACGATTATAGATGCGGATTTATATCTTAAGTTTGCTATGATATTTTATTATATTTATGAAAGTATAATATGCAACACCAAACACAATTATTGATACGAATTAGTATCTAAGTTGCATATTTTAATTTATTATATTTAAGAAAAAAAAATTTAAATATAAAAAACAATCGTGGATGCGAAATATTATCTGCTTCTAAAATTTTTGTTTTTTTATTTTTAAAAATGAAAATCTGGTTGACATAGAAAATATTTATCACGATTAAAAAGTAGCGATTGTCGGAGGTCTAGATATTCGAATTTAATTCTTTCACTATAATTAAATTATTGCGTATTATACTCACGTGAGTACATTTATAAATAGCAAACAAGTAATTATTTTAGCTATCTACATGATCAAGAAACACTCTTAGGTTATTCCATTGTAAATAATACCTTTTAGTTTATAAAGCATACTTGAAGTACCGTTGAAACATTTTTAATCAATTTTAGGATGCAAGTGCTAGTTATAAAATCTAAAATTGGTATTCAGAGGATGTTTCATCGTAGAGGTAACCCGATCGGTGTGGTCAAATTTTAACTGTTTATCTTTTTTTATTATACTTGAATTTTATTTTTCTAAAAAAAATATTAACATTATAGAAATATTTATATAATTAATATTCATTACATCTTCAAAACTGATGTCTAAAGAAGAGTTTTTTTACTTATTTAATACTTGTGATTTCTAGATTAGACTCTTTATTTTTCAAAAAAGTATAAGAAAAAAATATGTTTAAGAAATCTAGGCTATTATTAAGAAACACTGGGCATATATTAAATGGTTATAATTTTTCTTATATCTGAAGAGTTTAATAAAATTATAAAACTATTGATTAAAGATGTAATGCTATTGATCCTTTAGAAAATAATATTGGAAAATAATCAAATGCTAATTAAAAAAGAAGAAAAATGTCTTTATTAAATATATTGGAACTAAAAAACTTGAATATCCTAGGAACTCTATATTTTTTTTATTTAAGTAGAATATGAACCATTGGATCTTAAACCTGATATTAAAAAATAAAATGAAGATAGATACTAATATATTAGTGAAGTTGGGAAATAAAGAATCTATTTTTTTATTTTATTTTTTGTTAATACTATCATATTTATTTAGAATAAAAAATTATATACGTTTAAATTATATCAGCCCTTTTTGAATATCGAAAAAAAAATTTCGCATAAAGGCTTGATATCTTGCGATAACAATAAGTGAATTTTTTTCAAGAAAATAAAAAAGTTGTATTTTAATAATCAAAGTTAAAATTTTTATCACTCCGTCTTTGTTTTTCTTCTACTGATCAAGAGTGTATACATAATGATTTCATAAATTACTATTACATGTTTTTCTTCTACTGATCATAAGTATATGCATAATGATTTCAAAAATTACTATTCCATGTATTGATATATCTGGAAATATGTCAATTCTTTGAATTTCTTTTTTATTTTCTAAAAATGAATATGGCCAGATTTTTAGTGATTTTGCAATATGCCTACAGAACAAGTATTAAATGAAAGAAAAACAAGCCTCAAAAATGACGTGTAAATTAGAATTATTCAATAATCGCATTTCTTTATTTCAAAAAAGAATAGGAATGGAATAGCAGTACATACATATTTGTTAATATATTTAGACCACAATTTTTATAAACACTTTTGATTGGATATTTATTTATGAAGTAATTTTCTTTTTATCGATTTTATCTATTTAGACGTAATCAGCGTGTTGGGAATATCGCACAACTCCTTAATACATCTTTTATCCCCTGCCCTGATCTATATCCATTAAATTGCTCTTCTTCTCTAAATGAGATGAGTTCAAGTGTCTTGCGGTGTGAGAGTGCTTGCATGTATGCTTCCACTTCATCCAGGATTTTCAACTTCTTAACATATTTTTTATGACTAACTATATTATATTTGACATTTCGTATGAAGTCATCTGCTAATGACGACCGTTCACGTAATAAAATCTTAATTTTTAGCCTATAAAAATAAAACATAAGTAAAATATTCTAAATTTGTGTTTAGTATTGTAAGAATTCATATTAAAGTATGATTAAAGATAAATAGAAAGAAAATATTTTTTTATGTGCATATCAGACCCTCGTTCCTTGTAAAATATCACAATCATACCACACTATGTGGCTTAAATTATATACGTGCACCGAGAAATCAATTAAAAAAGTATAATTAGCATATTAAAGTGTTTTTTATATTAAGAAGATTTATTTTACTGTATAACAGCTTAAACATATTCTCTGCATACTCAGAGGGGCGATAAAAGTTCACATTTCGGAATTTAAAAGACCCTTCCGTGAAATCCTGCTTTAAAGACATAAATATGTATTTTAGACCGCATTTTTACTAATGAAGAGATGTAAAAGCATCATATAATCTTTCTAAAGAGCAACCTGACGTTATGTTTATATAAGATATAATAGATAGAAAGTAAATTTACCCTCAATAAATAAAATAAAGGCTCAAAAAAGATATTTGTATTCCTTAGCCATTAAATCTTATAAAAGTTGATAAAATATGTGCGCTCCTCTTTTTTTAACTAGAATATTGCTTTATAAAAACTTAAAAAAGTAAAAATGTTTAATATTTTAATATTTTAACAAGGGTATTAATTTGCGTTTTCATGGATATAATATGGATAATTTTATGCAGCTATTTCTTGAGAAAAACAAAAAATAGCATATTTATAATATAAGAGATGGATTAAAATACGAGTATTCTTCTTTGTAAAATATTAATTTATATTTCTGAACATTGGATTATAAAAAAAGGTTTAATAACTGATTAGCTGCCGACTTCTCACTTATATTATATTATGAATATATTTTTAAAAAAAATTTTCATTCCGGATTCGATTTAGCTTGCAATACTAATTGGTTCTTTTATTATAATTGGATTATATTTTGAAATAGAAATGTGATTATAGCATTAAGATCTCCATTTACATAAATTTAGATCCTTCATTAAATTACAAAAAAAAATATATTAAAACTTGAAATTTAAATGATTTTATAAATAATCATAAATGTCTATAGAAATTTATACATCTTAAAATATCTATATAACATATATAATTTGTTCATTAATTAAAATTCCTCTTTTTTAGTTAAAAAAAAATTTAATTTGCATTCTTTAGGATCTTTAAATGTTATCTGTTACAGCTTGTAATGTATAAAATTCCAAAAGATTTTTTATAAACTTTTTTCCGTAATATAGTTCTATTTCCACAAGAAAAATCAAGTGCATTAGTTTTCGATATTCCTAGTGAATATCTAAAAATAACTGTACGAATATATATATTCATTTGTACCTTTTATGATTATTAGTCTCGCCCAGAAATCTTAAGTCTATTTTTATATTATATATCAATTTATTTCTTTTCGTCTTTTACCTTTAATCTTCTTTGTATGAGCATATAAATATTTTCATTCATAGAGGAAAAAATTGAAATGGATATATAGGTTTCAATAAATCAAATAATCTTATTTGATGTGAAAATAAGATAAATACGTTGTGCCTAAATAAATGTAAAAACGATACAATTTTAGATTATATCAAAACTTGATTTCAGTATGAAAAACACTATATGCAGATTTCAAATATTTTTAATTCAAATATGATATTAAAATAGTATTATTCAATTCTAAAAGAATACATACATTAAATGTATTAAATCACAATTTATTTTTCTTTTTCACATGATAGTTTCCATTGCTGAAAAACTATGTAAGATGTTTATGCAGATTCTAAGCTATAATTTACATTATAAAAGAAAAATTAGACTTATAGTTTTCTAATAATAATAAAGATTAGACTTAAATCGTAACACAATCTTATTATAATGAGATGAAAATATTGATACCTTTGCGGTAAATCAAAAAGAAAATTTTGGTGTATGTCATGAATATTTTTAAGTTGAACGCATAACTAGCGCATTTTATACATTGCTATAATAAAACTTCAAAGTTATCATTATTTAGATATAAATCCTTTTAATTTCATGAGCTTACTTAATGCAACATTTTATATATCTATTTAAACAAAGGTTGTTTTTTATATGTTAAACGGTTATTGAAATACATTATAATTTATGAGTTATAGTTATAAATTAGCCTGTTCACTATCAGCTAGTTTTTATAGGAGACTACAACGTCACGATTGAAATTCTAGAGTCGCTTAATATATAATAAATTTTAAAAAATAGTTTTAATGCTATGAATACATATCTTGAGATGGGACCTTATGTGGCTCTAATATTTGCAGGAAAATTTCGACTTTAATGAAATTACATAAAAAAAAGTCATATCAATTCATTAGCTATCATTTATAAAATTACAAATATGCAGCATTTTTTTTGATTAAATGTCATAGTAAAATCGCACAAACTAAAATTATTAGATTTCTGTACTAAACACATATAAATAATTAAGGACTAATAATTCGCGTAAAAACTTTTTATAAAATTCCAAAAAAGCAAAAAATATTAAAACCATCACAACTAACTAAAACCATGCAGTTTGAAGCCTGATTGGATACTAAGAACTCAAAACACATAAAAAAGAGAGAAATAATCGACCGAAAAAAAAATAGTCTTTAAATTACAAGAAACAATTAGCTATAAAATTCAAGGCATTCTTTGGTTAAAATAACCAGACTTGTTGTTATCCGCACCGATTTTTTTTCATAAATATATGTTATTGCTAAAGATTTTTACATTTTGTATACTGCTGCAATGGATCATTAAAGCACATAAATTCTAGTAAATAGAAAATTATTTGACTTTAGAATTAAATATATTATCTAGAAAATTCCTGTGATTTATTTAAATTTGCAAATTTTATATTTTATTATGTGAACAAAACAATGTTTTTTGTCCTTTATGACTAATAGTAAACCATTTTAACCGAGAATTCGAACGAAAGACATTTTTTATATTTTGCGGATTTAACAACTAAAAAAACCCACAAAAAAAAATTTCTAATATTATTGAACAATCAATCACATTTTTTATATATTTACACAATTGTGATATTTTATATCGCATCTCTCATATAAGATATATTATGATTTCCGCAAAAGATTATAAAAAACAGTTTTTTAATGAATAATCTAGAAATGCAAACCTTTTTATAATATTTAGATTCTTTTATCTTAAAATGATCTGTTTATTATATGTTCTGTGTCTGGTTTACATAGAAATTGCGTTATTTTGTAGGTTTTAGACTACTTTAGTTCAAAAAAACTAATGATTGCTCAAACAAAAAGTTTGATGATATTAGATATTAAAATCATCTGTAAAATCACATATCCAAAATATAATTTTTAAGGCAATATTATTAAGTTTTATAAGATTTTTAGCGTTTTGTGTATTCTGCAGATGGCATTTTAAACCTTTACTTTACTAGTTGCATCGAAAAGATTATATTTCATCAGAAATAAAAAAATTATTTTTTGATACAAAGCCTCAATGTGTTAAATTCAAGATTAAATTATCGAAGATGAATAACCCAAAAATAATTATAACTAAAATCTTTGCTCCTTTTTTTCATAATTTTTTTTGTGTTTTTTTTTCATATTAATTCTAAAATTTTTCGAAAATTTTATTTATTTTTATTGAAACAGGTAGAAATAAACGATAAAAAACAATTTAAATAGTTTGATTTCTATGACCGTATAAAAAAATGATTCCGGCGTTCTAAAATTCTTATTTTTTTTTTGCTTAAAAAGTATATTAAAGAGATGTATGAAAAACAATTAAAGATTTCCAGTGTAATAATTTTTCATGTTTGTCAAGCACCTCTTCTAATTTATGCTTCGAATATCTATTTTAAATTGCTTTTGAATCCAGAAAAATATGATTTTTATGCGAGATTGCTTATTTTATAATCCAAGTCAAATTTATATAATACCCGCCATATTTATATAGAAAAAAGCGAAGACAGCCGAAAGTCATAGTTTTTTAAATATATTTATAACATCTCAATGCGAATTTCTTATGAAATCGCGAAGATTTTTGTCTTGAAAATTTTTCAATACTGCAATAGTATAGATTTAAAGTGATGATAAACTTTTTTATAGTTATTTGTATTTAAAAATATTTGGCGTATAACAGTAATGACTTTCAGCCTACCAAGCTAAATAGAACTTTTTTATTGAGGCGATTTCTAAATAAATTATAAATTTTTGAAAATAAATATTAGTATCATATTAGAAGACGAACGACAAAAATCCATATGAATTTAAAAATTAGAAACTATGTGCGCAATATATAAATTGTATATTCAAGACCTATATATACTCTATTATGAGCTATATAAGCCATTTTTATATAACTATACTATGTAAACACCTTTATGATTCTAAAATAAATCTTTAAAATTTTAGCAGATTATAATAAGTATGAGCAATAAAATAGAAAATAAACTCTAGTAACAAAAAAGTTCGATTATTGAGTAACTTCTTGACTATTTTTAAAATTGTAAAAAGAAACTGAATATAAAATTATTTGCTCAAAATTGTTTATTTACGGTATAATGTCATTTCGATTGTAAAAAAAAATATTTATCTGCTTAAATAAACAAAAAATATAACAATTTACACAAGAATATTATTTTAAAGGCGCATTTTAAATAGTTTAAGGATCTACCGAAAATACAAAGTTTGATTTTGTTTTTTAGAAAAAAATATTCTGAACTGCTTTATCGTTTATTTTATTTCTTTCGTCCGCATATTTTTTTCTATCTCCATATAAAATGTACCAATTTATCTAAATAAATAAATTAAAACATATATTTTCATATGAAATATATGATTGCATAAAATTTTCTAGATTCGGTGGCGTTGTAACATGAATCGAAGCATATTGATATATTAGAATTAGATTCATCTGGCATCGTTCTATGATAAAATAATAAAAAATGTGCGTTTTCGTATAAAAAAGGAAAAGATTCATTTTTCAGACCTATCGACGATCATTTGATATTTTTGTATGATTTATACGTTCATTTTGCACATGTATGGAGTTACACTGTGATGTAACTTGAAACATTATAAAAGAAAAACATATAAAAAAAAGGAATTTAGTTATGAAAAAATTTATCTTGAGCATTATATCTTTTTATATTTACAACATTGCCAGCAATAGAAGTTGATTTAACACGCCTATAATATCAATTATATGTATACAATTATTTTTGTGATCCACTTTTATCAGATTATATGTAATTTTTTTGGAATTGATGATTTAAAAATCTTAAGTTAAACAGAATGTTTAAAATCCATTCCTGATTAATTTAATATATTCTCTTTCACAGAGAAATCTTATCTAGTAGAACGATAAACTGAAATAAAAAAATGTAGGAAATAATATATCGTGTGTTATATCATAATTAAACTGGGATTTTATTTTCTACATGGATAATTATTATTTCCAGTGTTCATTAAAATATAAGGATCTCCAAAATTTTATGGTTAAACAATTTTTTTTGTCTATGGTATAAAATAATTACTATCTATATAAATGATGTGATACAGAGATGAATCTGATTTTTTTTATAATTTACGTAAAGAATAAAAAGAAGCATGTGAATCTTTATAGACATGGAATGATATATTATTAGAAATCTAATAAATCACCATTTTTAATTGATATAATACGATCGAATGTTATCTACCATGACAGCTTATATATTTATTTTAAGGTTATATTTCTTATAAATTTTTTGTTTACTTGCGTCTAACTCATGATTGCTCTACACGGCAATTTGCTGTTATATCTTATACAAAACCATCTAATATCTAATCATTGTACATTTTCACGTCTAAGATTTTTATTTATAAGATCTATCATAAATCTATGGTTTTGCATATGTATTCTTTCTTTCGAATCTCATATCCATAATCTAGAGCATATACAATAAAAAGTGGTGTTTATGCATATATTTGCTATGCATAAAACCAAGATTAATCTATTATATGCATAAACAAATGTAAAACGGCTATAAATTAATACAGTAAATTTATATTTTTGCGTCAAAATTTGCATTACCCATAATGATCAAAAATTTGATATTTATATTTGTTTATTAGGTAATTATTTGATTTATAATCAGTATTTTCTATTATTTCTAAATGGAAGATAATAAAAAGCTCTTTTCTTTTTTCGAATTTTGTACACATATAACATAATGTAGTGAATTTATCGCCAGTGTTATTTAGAAGTATTTACTTGGATATTTTTTTACGTCTTCGATATATGGTTTATAAAAAGAGCTGAAACATAAAAATCAACGATTTTCACAATAATATAAATGTATGTAGTCAAATTTATTACAATATTGTATTTACAAATGATATGTTATAAAAATTAGCTTTCACTTTTAAACATAGATTTGAAGTGAAATAATTCTATAATCAAAATGTCAGTTTTTATTTGTATTTATCGTAGAAAGTTTTATCTTGAATATAAACGTCCGACAAAAATGTAAATCATCTTATAATTATTTTGATATGCTTTGTTGTTGATAATTCACGCCATTTATTATGACTCATAAAATTTCTTATGAATTAATAATTTCAAAAATTCAACATTTTAACATAACGATATACACTACAATTTCAAAACAATTCTGTTTAGAAAATCAATTTATGACACAACAAATTATGTGCGTATTATTCTTTTCTGCTTAAAACTTTGTATTTCTCATAAGAAACGACATACTTTTATACTTAGATATTTTATTGCTCTAAATAGCTTTTTCTGTACCTTCTCCGTACTTTTACTGTAATTTTGCGATATTAATACGATCATATTAAGTCAAGCTGCTTGATCTTTAATGGATTTCCAGCAGTCGGATATTCGAAAAGCGATATTTTGAGATCTAGTGAATTTGATGATATATAAACCTATTTGTATTGCAAAAAACTAGTTATAACATTAAAAGGTTAATTTTTCATTTACATATAAATTTTATTTTTTTTTCATTTTGAAAAAGTGTAGACTTTAATAAAACGTTAAGATATGATTATATCGTCTAAAAAGATGCTTATAATCATCCAAGTCTGTATTTATGAATTTCAAGATGTAATGGTACTTCTATTGATTTAAATAAGTAATGCTTATAGCATATCAACAACACGATAAACAAGCTAAACTTTATTTCCCTGTTCGCCTTCAAGAACACATAAACAAGAAACTTAAGATATATTTCAGTGTATATCTATAATTTTGGATAATTTAGCCTTATATTCTTTTTGTCTTCTTTGTTTTTATTATTGTCATACTATAGGTTTAAGCAAGCATCAACATTTAAAATTGTATTAATGCATTTGTTTTATTTTTTATACAAAAGCTATACAAAATCCTCTATCAATATTCAAAAACGAAATGGTAATTTATTCATTATAATCAATTTTCATTGTATTTTTTGTAAAATTGATCAACTACTGTGTGTTTATATGTTTCATCTAATTTAAATATTCTATATTTTTTACAACTTACAAATAAAATATTATAATTATAATGTTATAAAAAAAATATATTTTCTCAAATAACAGTGCATAAAGAAAGTGAAATCTAGGAAAATGTTAGGATATGGTTACATATCTAGTTTCTAAAATTTAATAGATCGTTATGAAAATATATGCTGTATTATAATAAAACAAAAAGAATATCAGATTTACATTTTATAAATTTTTTAGCACACTATTCGAGTTATTAATAGACTTCTAAATTCCAAGCTATATTTTAAAGGTTAAAAAGGTTTCATAGTTAATAATATTGCTAAATAATCAAAAGGTGTTTTATATAGATTTCTAATTACTTCGCAATACGGAACGTAATAAATCGGTTGAAAAATATATTCAATAAATTTATGTTTGGTTTATCAATATGCTATTCGTGCACTAAAATCAAAAAACATTGGCCAAGCTTAGTTGAAAAAAATATAAACCCCTTTCTTAGTTTTGTTCCTTAGTACTTAAAATATGTACATACCATAACGAAAATCAAAGTCTAATGGATAAATTTTTTATTGCAAATAACTTATCATGTAAATATAATAGATAATTTATTATTATGAAATACAAGAAATGTTCGTATAATTTATTAAGAGATATTATTTAAAAGTTTTATTTGTTTCTATTTTTTTAAGACCTATTTCAAAAGAATAACATTTATGCTACAATTTTAAGGGATTTCATTACACAATAAAATACTCGAGTTTTATAATATAAATTCATTTTTTCCAAATACTTGCAGGTGCGTTGCAGGCAAATAATATACAATAAAAGGCGATTTATATTATTTTATTGCGAAAAAATTGGGTAAAAAACCAAAGAGTATCACGTCAAAATATTATTCTAGAATATGTCTATAGTAGGCGCTTATATAATTTTTGGATATCAAACCATTTTTTCTATGAATTCAGAAGTGGTTTAGAGAGGTTAAAATCAAATTTCACACATCTAGAAAATCAAATTATAAGTATATATAATACATGAATAGTAAAAATTAAATTAGAAACGCTAAAAATGACACTATAAAATTTGTAAAAGGATACAAATAAATTATATTTTTGGCTTTTTAACATATCTTTTATCTATAGATATTTATACTGCAATATTTTCATCTTTTTAAAGAGATTTCGAAAATTTAATAAATATTTCATATATAATTTTTTAATGATTATTTAAATATAATCTAATACGAAAAAGAACATTTTTTCTATTTTAAAGGTTTTAAAATAAATTATTCTGGTATATAAACAATGTTTACTGCGCTCAGGTAGCATTAATCTTTATAATCAGATTTATATGTTATTTATGTAACTGAAATACTTCTGAATTGTTAAATGATCATGCAGAAAATGACTTAGATAAAAAAAATTTATTACATTTTTTAAAAAATGTGACGTTTTAGTGCATGTATTCCTGCAAAACTTGTACATAACCAGAGTCAAATTTTTTATAAGTAAGGTGAACATGTTAGAAACTGTAGTATGTCTCACACATGTTTATTTGATATAAAGTATCAAACTGTGTACCTTTTGAAATACCTTTTTTCTTAATACTGAATACTTTAAACATTCTATATCACTTTAGTGCGTAAAAATGTATATTTTACCAATATAATTTTTGTTTTTGCTTTTATATTTAATAATCATATTTATTTTACACCTTTTCTTTTATAATATATATGGTTATTTATCAATTTAAATATATTTCTACAGTTGAAGCATATTTTATATGAATTTATTTTGTTCTAGTATTTTATATTATAAATTTCTTTCGTACATAAACGTTTTTTTATGTCATATATCATAGCTACATAAAATTTCTAAGCCTCTAAAATTTATAACACAAATAATATATGTAATGATTCATTTCAAAAAATATATAATCATAAAAAAATTATTTACATGCAGAGGATTTACTAATTAAAAAACGTAAAATTCGAAAAATGCAAAATACAAATACAATGTCATTTAGTATTAATAGAAAATGACTGAAAAAATCTATTATATGTCGACATTTGTAATATATGAAAGCATAAATTAATTTGAACATATCACTTAAATCAGATCAAAGACAAGATTAAAACATCCTAAAAACATATGTAAAATTAAGTGTTTATATTGATATACACTAATTGTTCAGATTAAAAATTTCATTAATGATAGTTGTATATTTTATTTAAATATTTCCATACTAATTGTCCTTATATATTAATAATTTAATATTGTATGTGTCAATATAAAAAAAGTGCTTATTTTATTGTTTTATATTAGCATGTAAATATATTTTCTTCTTATTGTTTTTTTTTTATTTATTTTTTGGTCCCCCCCAGTCATCATTATTGAAGTCTAGAATTTTAGGAATCAAGAGTATGCTACCAAACTGCCGCAAGAAGCTTTTAATTCCAAAATCCAACGATTCTAATTTTTTCAAATCTTGTTGCATCGCTATTAAAGACAGGATCAATATTCTGATTATTATATAAGCTAGATTTATTTGACTGTCAGGTTCCTCGGCACTAAATCTTTCGTGATCAGTTAGTTTGATTTTTTTTGAGGTTTCATAATCTGATTTACCTTCGTTCCTTGGTGGTTGTAATTTCTTTGTTCTTTTTTTAAAATAGAAAATCTCCAGTTCATGGCTTTCAAAAAAGGGTAAAGAAGACGGATCTTTTATAGCCCTTAATTTTTCTAGTACGTTCAAAAGAATTTGCTTGACCCTTTCACGTTTTCTTTTTGAATTAAATTCCTGTATTTTCATACCATTTATCTTTACTTCTGTTTCGAATTGACTTTTTTTTTCAATAGCCCGTAAAATGTTTTTCATTTCTCTGTATATGTTTTTGAGCAATTGTTCTTGATAAAACATCCACAGTAGATTAATCATTGTATTTTTTTTTAGATCACGTGCAATTATTTTAGTATCCACCATTTTGTAAAATTCTATCTTACCTTTACTGTTTGAATCACACAGTTTCAAAGGATTTCTTCTACTATCCTTTGCTTGTGCATTTATTCGATCACTAAAAAATCCTGATTTATTGCAAACCCGAATTTTAGGGTTGCTTTAATTCTATCCAACAATATCACTATTGTATATATCTCATCTGATTCTAATATTTTTTTATTAGCCACATTTTTCCATTCTTCTTCTTGAATGTCTTTGCGTAATGTTTTAAAAAATGAAACTATTTCTATCATATTGCTCAAATCTATATCAGATTTCAGATGGCCTGATTCTTCTTTTATTATTGTGTTCATAACATTTTTTTCCTCTTCATCATTTTTCTTAAGCATGCAATGACCCATTGAATTTGATTTCATAACCTTCAATGCTTCACTGGTAGTAAAATTTGAGATTACAAATATGACATGAAAGAATATATTCATTATATAAAATATCAAAAAAGAAATATATTTATACTGATTGTGATAATTTTTGATACGCAGAACGTTTTAGATTTAAATTTGTGTATAAATTAAAAAAGATTCATCTAGATCGCATAAATGATATTATGTGGAGGGCACTATATTATAAATGTCTCATATAAAACGAACTATATATATTCAGACTTTTGCTATATTATCTTCTAAAAGCAAAACCTCAAAGTTTTAGAATATTAAATTTTCTCTAAAGGAGAAGTGTGATTACATTATAAAATAAAATTGATTTTAGATATACTTTACTATTGTATAAAATCGATAATTGCATTATTAAATAATAAAAACGCTAAACTTAGAAATATTAAAAATAATTTATACAAAAAAAGATATTTTTTAGTCGAAATCTGTAAAAGGGTATCTAATATTAAATGTTAAAAAAAATTACAAATATTTTAATTTATTTTTTTAGTTTGATTCACAGTTTTTTATCGTTGTTCGAGCAAAACTTCACAATACTACATATAACAGAATTTGCAATTCTTCTTTTCATCTCATCATTTTACAATCTTTTTCGATGCATCTTCTTCACACAAGACTTATTATTTTACGTGTCTTCTACAATCCTATTGTTTTTTTCTATGCTTTCGCTTTTGTTGGCATTTATTACATCTTCAGATACGACTTTTGGTATTTTAACACCATGTAAACAATTATTTATATTTATTTTTATCGTTTTATTTCTTGATTGAAAGTTGATTATTATAGATTTTTTATATGATAAACTATGTAATTGTAACAAAATTGCGAATCTGTACATTATAAAATCGACATAAAAATTATAAGGTTGCTTTCAGCTTTCAATAGCTCAAATAAATTATAAATTTCTTTTTATCTCTATTATTTTTCCGGGTTACCAGTAAACCTATCTAAACAACAGCTAGAGTTTTATAAATTTAGAAAGTATATTAATATAAGCTATATTGCACGTTTATGGCTTTACTTTCCATTTTCGTGTGTGCTATTATCAATCCTTTAAGGCTTGGTAATCACATAAAATTAAATCTAAGTTAAAAATACTTGGCTAACAAATAATATATGTCAATATAACAAATTAAAACAAAGAATGATTTCTATAACCGTATTCACAGACAACAAAAAAATTAAAGCGGGGTTTACATACTTTTGATATACTTATAACTATCTATAAAAAATGAAGCATATAAGTTTTTGTGCAATGAAATATGAGATTATCACTTATTTTATAAACTTTATTCTTTCTAAAAAGGCACTTCATATGATACTATCGATTAGATCTTCTTCAATAACTTCCTTCAATAAAATACATATCTTTCCAGTTTACTATAAATTCATAGTATAACAAAGTAAAAAATATTCTATGTAACAAATAGTTTTTTTCGAAGGCTGTTAGCCTGGTGTGTACACACTATTCCATGCTGAAACAAATTGTATAATCTTTGTCTTAGCATGCAAATAATGCATAATCGATGGGCTAGCTGATCATATGGAATTGGTTTCTTGTCTATATATTTTTTTTATTATCACAACTTGTTACAAGGTTTCTTTCAATATGATACATTTTTTCGTTTTTTATCGTATATATAAGTAAAGGCCTGTTACTATAAAACTGTATAAATTTTTGCATCGAATCTAGAATTTTTATACAGAAAGTAAATCAATATACATTTTTACTGAATAATTGAATGTTCTGTGTTACATTAAAGATATTTTCTTCACTAGCATGAAGGAATGGGGTCTTAATTTTTCGTCTGTCTCTTCGTGTAATCGTACACATACAGTTTTTTAATAGTTTTATATGTGCAAGATTTTTAAAAATTTATCACTGTGTGTATTTTTATTTTCTACTTAAGAAATATGCATCCTCAAATATGAAACAAAGTCAGGATTTCTCGCCAAATATATACTCATACTATATTCACGCAATATAACGTTCAAATTTGCACTTTGAGTTATCAAAGCTATAAAAAAAATTTTTATGTGGAGTTTTATGGTTGTAAGTTGAAGAGATGCCATTTTTGTTACCACTTAGACTTTAGGTAAAACTTTGAGTATTTTGTTACATTTTAAAACATTTTCAAGTCGATTAGGCCAGGTGTAGTTCTGCTTTTTCATTTTTCAAAGTAGCTCTTCACGGTTATTTTTCTTCTTCTTATAATAATGATTGTTTCAAGTGGATCAGCTTTATTTTAGATCATAACACTTTTTTTCTAATATACGTCGAGATTTGTTTCTTATCGAATATATAACATTTTCTTTTTGTTCAAAGACCTATTTATTTAAGAAAGGGTTCTTATGATTATAACAGAAATTAGTAATACAAAGTCTTTGTTTTCACTTACCCAAAAGAACATTGCGATACGGCATAATAATTCATAGCAGTGATTACTAAGTACTCTGTAGTCTAGTTTTACATTTAATTTGTAAAATTGTATAAATTATTTCTAGGTTATAAAATTAGTCCATATTAGTCTCGAGTATCGGTTCTTATATATTCCAATGTGTATTTGGTCGTATTTTTCTGGCAGTAATGTTATTTTTACTTTGATGTATACAATATATGTTTCTTATTTTTTTGTGTAAGTTCCTATTCTTATATTATAAATTTAATGTCTGCTTCTGTGTCTTATTTTCAAGTTTGCACCTCTTTTAGTAGAACCTCTTGTGATTCTGCAGAAAAATATTGTTGTTTCCAAATGTAGGAAATTTATCTTTGATAGATACTGCTGTGAAAGGAAGTTTAAAATTTGACTATAGTTTTTGTACACAGCACAAAAATGTGTGGTTTAAACCTTTAAAGATGGAATTTATTTTCCAATTAACGTCATATATTTGCCTTCATGGTTTAGTATTGACATTATATATCTGTCATTTTTAAGTATAGAGAGAAATATAAATGTTCATTTTTATATACATAGCTTCAAAAACAGCTAAGTAAGTATCCTAATCATATGAGTAACAAGTTTTCTTATATTCAACCTCTACACGTAAATCAGTGAACATACTTTTTTCACTGCAAATATATCATCGTCGCCTCTTAGCTCGTAAATTTAAAGGATAAAAAATATAATAGACAATGTAATTTTATATTCATGTTGCTTAGTACTACCAATGTTTTATCAAGAAGATTACCTTATTATGGTTACCATTTATCTAGTAAGCCAGAATTTAAATTATTTAAGGATTTTTTGTTATGATTTTTTTTATTAGTATTACCGTAAAATATATATACTTCCTCTATTTAAACGTATCATTTACACCATCTCGCATAATGTTGCTTTAAATTGGCCATTTTCTTATGAAACATTGTGTAATTCCGTCATAAGCAACAGCGAAAGTGTTAAAAAAAAATCGAATTACTTGATAGTGAAGTTATGTGTTGCCCAGTAGCTTTGGCTTTTTCTCACAGGTGTTTAATTTTGCAAATAAATATCAAATTTTCATGTTTCGGCATAATTCTTGGCCGAATCTTGATTTATATATATTCGGCTTTTTTAAATATTGTGAAATTTATGTGCGATTTTTGGAGATCTTATGTGCTCGTTTACGCATGTTTTTAATTTGAGTTATTTTTCTCTCATAAAAAAATTGCTTTTTTTGTTTACGGAGTGCCTTTTTTTTGTTTTTATAATGCACATTCTATGTTTTAATTAATAAGAAAGTATTTTTAGCTTTCTTTATTGTTTTCGATCACCCCTAAGGCTTTTTTATTATTTTTCGTCGTATTTTATAAGTATATTTTTGATACGGGTAATTTAAATGAAACATTTATGAATATCATTACAATATCCTAGGGATCCTTTGAGGCCATTTTTTAGCATTCTTTATAGAAGCTTTATGATCTGGGCGTAAACAGCTTATATCTATTTGTAATTATCTGTGGTAAATCTTGCAGATTTCTGTGGTTAAGAGAACTCTAGTAATATTTTGTGTGATTATTTTACGTCAAAAAATCTTGTTACTGCAATTATACTTAGACATGATTTGTTTTGTTATTTAGTCTTTGTATTTTTCTTTCCTTCTTTAACCTATTATCAGATACCCATATCAAAAAAAAATTATATTAATAAGGTGAATAAAAATGTACTTATATTATCCAAATTTTATGTACACTTATTCAATCGATTTTAATTGTTTTGAATATCAGCTGATTGATATTATAGTACATTTATTTTGAGCCATAAAAAAGCTAAATATCACATTCAACAATTCGATTTCCTTCAAATCATAAAAGATACAAAAATTTTAGAAAATTGAGACTTATTCAGTAAAACCATTAAAATATATATGATAGTCTTGATTTTTATGATTAATTATTTATGAGCATCCGATTTCTGTGTTTATAATAAATATTTTGTGATGTTATGATTTTGTAAAACAAAGATAAAATTGACTCAATAGTTATAAATACAATAAAACAAAAAAATATATCATATAGAGTTCTTTTATTTATTTGTCGCACCCCAGTCGTTAAATCCGATGCCAAGAATAGGAGTAGCCAGATGTTTCCTATGAATTTTCCATGAGGTTTTGCATTCCATTTTTGAACAACCATATTTTCTATCATTGTTCAAATCAGTCGTTGACCGGATCTTAGTTCTTTTAAGAGCATCCTCTAAAGTTATTTTGATGTCAGGAGGTTCATTACCAAATTTGCCATGATCAGTTAGTTTAACTTTTTTTGAGGTTTTTAAGATTGATTTTTTTAGTAGATCAAAAATACTCAGTTGGTAGTTATCAAAAAAAGGCAAAGAATTAGGGTCTCTTATAGCCTTTGATTTTTTGTAATATACCAAAAATAATTTCTTGTACTTTGATTGGTTTAGATCCACCGAATTTTCTACCCGCTTTATTTTATTTCTCTTAACTCCTGTTTTGAAGAGGAAATTTTTCATAAGAATTGTTGAAATCATGATTATTAACTTATGAGAGTTTTTGAACTTAGTATTGTCATAAATCATATACAGCAAATTTCCTCTTTTATCTCTAAATATTGTTTTAGAATATTTTAACCTGTCAACTGTATTATTAATCTCTTGTATTCCTATTATTATAGAATTTTTCGATTTTACAGTGTGTAATGAATTTTCACTATCTTGTTTATCTTTTTTCTTTCGATCCATAATAAAATCTTGATAAAAATTCGAGCCCTCATATTTAAAGCTTCCGTTTAATCCTTCTATTACGCCATTTGTTTTAGAGATCATATCAGATTCTGATATTTTCTTTTTGCATAAATCAATCCCCTCTTTTATTTTTGAACATTCATTCTTGTAATTGTTAATAAAAAAGCCTTTAACCGATTTATCATCTGAATTTCGGTGATAATCTAATATTTCACAGAAGTATCCTATTTCTTTCTCCTTGTGAACTTTACAATAAGATGATAGATCATCAAATTCTATCTGATTCCTCGTGTTCATCATATATATTGTCCTCTCTTCATTGTTCATCGGCAAACAATCACACGTTTTGTTTGATTCCACTTTCTCTTTACTGGTAGATACATATAAGATTGCACTTATCACATAAAAGAATGTATTCATTATATCAAATATAAGAAAGTTCTGTATTTATATCAGATTGTAAAAATTTGAAACAAATAACGTTTTAGACTGAAATTAATATATAAATTTGGAAAATTCATCTAGATCTGATTCTATAGATTTTTGTTCAAGTTAATAAATTTATAATGTCGCTTTGGCAAAAAAATATTTCTATTTTCATTTTGATATTTTTATAAAAGCAAAATTATAAAATTTCTAAAATATTAAATTGTTTTGAAACAAAAAGATATCTATTATATAAAAAGAACTTTATTTACGATATGCTATATACAATATAAATTGAAAATTTTTGATATAAAAAAGTAAATTTCTTGAATTCTGTCAAAAAAATAGCTTATGATTGAGAAAAAGAATACATATATTATTAAAATATGTATATTTTTTTTCGAACAATGATATTTGCTTCGAAAATTTTTTTATTGCATCTATATATTTATAAAAAGCTTATTTCACACGAAAGCTGGGTTATATGTTGTTTATATGATACAGTCCTAAATGATATAGAAGCATAAATGTTTTACAGCTTTTTCATATTCACTCTCTATCCTCTACTTACTTAAGTCATAATTTCATACATTAAATGTTTCTTAAATCAAAATATTATTATATTTACGTATAGAATGCCTGAAGCCTTGTATCTACTATCAATTAGATACGAATAATCAATGTCTATATAGAACGCAATACAATGATCGGATTCTTAAAGATATTTTTCAATAATACACAGTTTTTTGTTTATATAACTGTCACTTTTATTAGCCAAAAATTATCAGAATATTAGTATTTAATATTCATTTTTGTTTTTTCATTATAAAAATAGTATATTGCCTTATGCAATAAAAAAAGCATACGTATATTACAATCAGAAAGCATGAACTCATTTAAAATCATATATTTTTGAAAAAATTATGGGCAATATAAATAAAAATATAAAGACCAATACACCTAAAATCATTTTAATCTAACAATGCTAATAGGCATTTGTATTTGAGTACTAGGCTTATAGTAAACCCTAGGTTTTCTTCTTATAGCCTAATAAAAGTATATATTAGATTTTGGATTTAAAATGCCATAATAAGATTTAAAATACCATTGGTAAGCTTATTCTGTTGAAATTCTTATTTTTCTGAAATTAATAAAAGCTCACTCGGAATAACCTTGGAAGAGCCTTTCTAAAATTTCATAATTTAAAGGTTTTTTTTGATTAAAACGAACACAAAGTTTGCAGAAAAGAATATCTTACTATAAAATTTCATGTATAAAATCTAAGATAATATTGATTTCTTTTTTATAAAATTTTTAAATTTTTAATCTAGGTATATCTATTTATTAAGCACCATTTTTGCCTTCCACACCGTTTGAATCAAACTTTGTGTTGGCATCTATCTAGTTTTTTTATAAATTACAAACTATCGTTTTCAAGCTCACTATATACGTTTGATATGTTACCTTGGAATTTGAGTGGAAAGTGGTGTAATATTCACATTTGTATTGGAATTTCTTTACAGTACATATCTTCCCTATATATATCACAAGCCGATCTTTAATAAAGTATTATTTTATAAATTCCAATGCATCATACATATTTGCTAGTATACCTATTGAATTTTTTGCATGCAAGTTTCTTCTCATAAACAGCAATAATTACATGTGCATTTTAAAGTATCTCGCTGGCTTTTTTATGTATATAATCTTCTTAGAATTTAAAACCATTTGCAATCCTTATTTTTCGAAACACCAGCACTTTCAACCTTGTTTATGATCGGCGTCTTCAAAATGAAGATTAAAAATAATCAAAAATTTGGATTTTAATTATATGTTATGCAGATTTTCATCTGAATTTTTTTTTACTACATCTATTTAGGATCTGTAGTATATCAATTTAAGTCATTCGTCAATATTTTTGCATGGCAATTCCTTTTTTTTAATGTTTATTTTATTTTTATGCTTCTGTTGACTAAAAAATTACCCAATTTACAAAATTCTTAAATTTAGTTGTTAAAAAAAGCAAAAAAGAATAGATTCTCAACGAGATGGTAAATAAATTTAAGGAAAATATATACAAAACTAAAAAAATTTCTACTGTAATTCAAAAGCAATTCAAATTAATTTAAAATGTGGGTCTTCAACTGAACTAAACTTAAAAACGCATTTTATATAATAAATAGTGAGAACATTGCAAAAAAAATACGCTAAATATTTTTTATCTTGAATAGGCGTTTAGATAATTAAGCGATTTTTCTTGCTGAGAAAGAGTTTTAATAAAATACTTAAATACTTTAGAAAATCATAATCATATGTTTAAAATGTAAGTCTGACTTTTTATTTGCTTCCAGTAATTATCGACTCTTTCCAATTATGATCTTTTTGGGAAATACATGCATAAAAAATGTTACATTGAGTTTTTATATGGTTATTAGCTAGGAAAATATGCAAAAAATATAAAAAATATTTTTATTTTAAAGTTTGCGCGCAAAAATATTATAATTTCCAAAAATACGTTTTTTATGGCATAAAAATTGTAAAAACAATCCGTCCAATTGTATAAATGTACATATTTGAATAATAAATTTCAAGGTTTTTTGACTCTATTTTCAAGCAAGTTACCCACACTTTTGGTTATACAGTATAGTTTAATCTACATATTCATTTTTTTTAGCAAATTAACATATAAAATATAATATTTTCACTTATGCTTTCTGCATAGTATATGTACATTATAAGGTCGTTTTTATGCTGAAATCTAAATTTTTATATAATTTCATGGCAAACATATGTTTTGATATTAATTTTAATACATAAACATCCTTGTTATGAATTAGCTAAAATATTAATAAAACTATTTATTTCAATGTATAAATATAAATGAATTTGTGCAATGAATAACTTTATGGAAATTTTCAAAATTAAACGCGCAAAACTAGATGTGTATTTAAGACAGCACAAAAATATTTTAAATACGCAGTGATAATTTAGCAAATATTTAATGCTCTATTTATTTTAATTATAATTTGATTCATTTATTCTTTTTTACAATTGTAAAATTATGATTTAATTTCTTTTAATTTAATTATCTAAAGTAATTTTCATATTTTCGTTATTCGCTATATGCTTTATGCTTTAAAACTTCAATATTTATTTGGTTCACCTTTTATTCACACACATTTTTTTCATTAACTACCTTTTTATCTTTAAATTAAATCACAGACAGCGTGATATTTTTCTTTACTAAATATCAAGTTCCATATCATACGCATCACTGTATATAAAATTTGCTCTATAAATTATCATCCTTCAAAAAACATAGGAATATTACGTTTTTAAAAAAAATTTATATAATGACAGTTAACTACTAAATATAAAAATATAAGTGCACTACATATTTTTCTATTTATCTCGTATTTTGCAGCTTATTATATTTTTAACCAAGAATAAGTCAGAAAAAATCTTTTTGCATGCTAAAACTTTTATGTTAAACCTTTTAAAGTCTGTTTTGCGTCTTAAATAACATTTACAAAAATAATTTTGTTTTTTTTCTTAATTTATCCGTAATTATTTTATGCTTCTTTTCTTGTAAGATCGACTTTTAAAGGATAAATAAATCATTAGTCACATAGCATTTTTTCTCAATTTACATAAGATCATGGATCTATTGTCATCTTAACTGAAGTACCTATTAGAACGAAAAAAAGGAATTTATAACTTAAACTGGTTTTATTAACAGAATAAATATAAGTTTAACTATGCGAATATATACATCTTAACGCACTGTTAGATGTGAATTAAATATGATTACAATATATATTCCAACTTTTACCTGATTTTAAGGTTGTTATTTTGCGTTTTTTCTTCAAGTATGACGTGATATATTTACCATTGGAACATCATTTTTTTTTTCTTGGATAAGATCTCATCTATTAAATCTACGTTAATATTAATTTATTTTTCAAAGTCCACAAATTTCAACTTTGTGCTTAATTACATAGACATCATAAATACCACGATAATTATTATGAGTTCCATTTTACTCTTATGTCTATTACTATTTATGCATAATTTTATATTTATGATAATGTAGAATTTAGTTTTTGGATGTTTATCTACTCTTAAAAAAATCGATGAAAATATAATTGCGGGTAGTTGCGTTAGGTGTGAAAAGGTATTAATTTGTTGTTGGAATATATAAATATGTGTTTTTTTGCTTATATCTACTATACTCCTACACTCTAGACAAATTGCAATTTATTTGTAAAAAAAGAATATTATTGTACCGATAAACAACCAAATATGTCAATTTTACAGTTTTTAGGCAAGGGAAGCTAAAAAAGAACTGCACTGTGTTGTTTTTATCATTTATGTGTCGTATAACCTTGTTGAAATTTGATTTATACAGGTCAAGGTATTTTTTGAAAAAAATTTATGGGTGGTATTATATTGTGACAGATAAATTATATATTTTTTAAAAATAAGATCTAGCTTTTAGGCTCATCGGTCTTTATTGGACTATACTATATTTTTTTATTCCGGGTTTTCTTCTTCAGATGCAATTATGTTAAAAATTTTAGGCACATCGGTCTTTATTGGACTATAATATATTTTTTTATTCCGGGCATTCTTCTTCAGATTTAATTATGTTAGAAATTTTAGGCTCATCGGTCTTTATTGGATTATACTATATTTTTTTATTCCGGGCATCCTTCTTCAAATTCAATTATGTTAGAAATGGTGTTATGCAAAGCCATATGTCACGATAATTTTAAATGAATTTTTTTTTGTATATATTTTCGATAATTATATATATCATTTTTATTATAGGTGGTATGGTTGAGTGGTTTACAAGTTGGACCCCAAGGTGAGGGGTCGCGGGTTCCACTTCTACCCACCCCACTAATTTTCGAAACGAATTTACTCATACGAAAAATACCCAAGTGGGCGGCCAGTGAACAAGAAAAGATAAACCATAAAGACTTGAAAAGTCATGAGAAATAGGAGGTTGCTGTGTAAGCCGTTGAACTGTGCCTCCAGAATGAAAAAACCCTACACCGTGAAGCAAGGATATAGGTAAGTGTAGTTGTAGCTTGTAACTCTTAGCGATTAACAGTGGACATAATCCTTTGACCACCCTATAATGACTACCGCCTATGAGAAATGGCAGAATCCGAGTGAATTCGGGTGACAAGATATGCTGGGGGAGTTCCACATGGAGAAGCATCAGTAAAGCAATAGTTCCTATTAGTATAAAGCGAACTTCTTAAAAGACGAAGACGTAAAACATAAATAAATAAAGTAAATTCAAGTAGAATTTTAATATTTTCTTTATTAAATAACTTAAATTTTCTTTAAAGTTTAAAAATTTAAAGGTGAAAACCGTCTTTATAAATCATCTAACTTCATTCTATTTTATGGGATAGCTAAATTACGATAAAGCCCTAAATTAGTCCAGTATAAGTATATCACAACCTTTCTAAATTTTTATTTATGTTGTAATGCATTTCTTTATCTATAAACTTTACAAAATACACATATTACTTCTATTATTTTTTCGTGCTATATCATGATCTCTGAAGATCTTTCATTCTAAGATACATGAGAATGAATTCAAGCTATAACTAATGTATTTAAAAATTCTTAAACCAACGTAATATAGTCAGTATGTAAATTGGACTCGATATTAAAACTATTGATACCTTGAATTATATCTAGATGTATAAAATAGAAAATAGATATGTGAAGAAAACTCTTTTTGTACATGCTCATGATTTGTATTTTTTTTATCACGTGATATGATACATTTTCTAGGATGTATAAATAATTTATTTATTTTTTATAAAAATTTTAAGCTAGTATTTTGAAATTCTAAATGCATTAATATTTAGATTTATAGAATAGACTACTTTTAAAATACCATACATGATATATAATCTTTTTTTAACGCCGAGAAATATAAATTTCGATGATAAGATATTAAAATGGATTTTATTTTCTTGATGATTCAAATATATATACTTAAAACGTTCTCAGATAAATTAAGTATCCATATAATAGTAAAAATTAATCTTTTTTATCAAAAAATCCTGCTTAATTTGAAATAAGTGTAATTCCAATATTTTAACTTGCTTCCCATTAAAAAAATTATACTTTTTGACTTTTCGCTTCTATAATACCATTTTAGCATTTTATTAATGATAAAACTTAAAATTTTTATAAAAAAAAATTGGGTGAAGGCGCCTAGTTCGAGAAAATTTATACCTTTAACCTATATTAATTTAGATGTATAAAAAAACTGGCATTTAGCATTCTTTCTTAGCTAAATAATATAATTAAAATGATAAAATCTAATATAAGAGACCAGTATCTCTTGGTAAATTTATATAAGATATAATCAAATATAAGTTATAACTATCCTACTTTTATTTTATATAAAATGAAATCACATTAAATTTAAGCAATAAGTATATTTAAATAAATATATAGATCAAATACAATCTAATTTACATATATTTCATGTATAATAAAATTTTTTAAACGCAAAAACGCATATATATGACCACATTAGGTTTTTCTAAGTAATTCGTCAAATGTTCTAACTTTTTAAATACCGAACAATAGGACATGTATCATCTTGCAATAAAGTGTTTTAGAAAAGACTTAATAAATATACAATACATATAAATACCGTTAAAATTATAATCTGGGATCATTAATCATAACTTTATGGATTTTAAATATTAACTTTTAGTTTATTTTCTCAGTTTCCCCATCATCTTTTCAATCAGAAGGTATTTATAATGGTATATTTTTTATAAATATTGTCAGATATACATTATATTTGTATTTAGTCTTGTAATTAAAAACATTCATAATGTATATAAAACATGCTTGTGCATCTAATATCATATTCTTTTACTTTAAAATGTGCTATAATTTAAATAAAAAATTTTTATAACCTATTTCAGCCATGAATGGTATTATGATTGTACTATATTTTTTATTTTTTACTAAATCAAATTTATATGTATCTACAGAAGAAATATTAACATTAGGTTTGCTTTATTCTAAATGATTTTTTCTCTGAGCCCTTAATTATTATCGAAAAAAAAATTATTTTTATGAATGTATATATATATTCTGAATATTATTATTCAGACATCATAAAAAATATTTGAACGACTCAATTAAAATTTTTTTCTTTTTATAGTATTTATTTCCAAAAAAATGTATAAATCATGGTAATATATTATCTAAAATATATATATCATGTAGATCAATTGACTATTTTTTTATCGTACAAAATATTTTATCGATCCGGATTCTCATCAATTTTTCCAATATACCATTTGTTTGTAAATTTTTTTTATGCATCATAGTAAACGATTATAGATGCGGATTTATATCTTAAGTTTGCTATGATATTTTATTATATTTATGAAAGTATAATATGCAACACCAAACACAATTATTGATACGAATTAGTATCTAAGTTGCATATTTTAATTTATTATATTTAAGAAAAAAAAATTTAAATATAAAAAACAATCGTGGATGCGAAATATTATCTGCTTCTAAAATTTTTGTTTTTTTATTTTTATAAATAAAGATCTGGTTGACATTGAAAATATTTATCACGATTAAAAAGTAGCGATTGTCGGAGGTCTAGATATTCGAATTTAATTCTTTCACTATAATTAAATTATTGCGTATTATACTCACGTGAGTACATTTATAAATAGCAAACAAGTAATTATTTCAGCTATCTACATGATCAAGAAACACTCTTAGGTTATTCCATTGTAAATAATACCTTTTAGTTTATAAAGCATACTTGAAGTACCGTTGAAACATTTTTAATCAATTTTAGGATGCAAGTGCTAGTTATAAAATCCAAAATTGGTATTCAGAGGATGTTTCATCGTAGCGGTAACCCGATAGGTGTGGCCAAATTTAAACTGTATATCTTTTTTTACTATACTTGAATTTTATTTTTCTAAAAAAAATATTAACATTATAGAAATATTTATATAATTAATATTCATTACATCTTCAAAACTGATGTCTAAAGAAGAGTTTTTTTACTTATTTAATACTTGTGATTTCTAGATTAGACTCTTTATTTTTCAAAAAAGTATAAGAAAAAAAGATGTTTAAGAAATCTAGGCTATTATTAAGAAAAGAAATATTAAGAAACACTGTGCATATATTAAATGGTTATAATTTTTCTTATATCTGAAGAGTTTAATAAAATTATAAAACTATTGATTAAAGATGTAATGCTATTGATCCTTTAGAAAATAATATTGGAAAATAATCAAATGCTAATTAAAAAAGAAGAAAAATGTCTTTATTAAATATATTGGAACTAAAAAACTTGAATATCCTAGGAACTTCATATTTTTTTTATTTAAGTAGAATATGAACCATTGGATCTTAAACCCGATATTAAAAAATAAAATGAAGATAGATACTAATATATTAGTGAAGTTGGGAAATAATGAAACTATTTTTTTATTTTATTTTTTGTTAATACTATCATATTTATTTAGAATAAAAAATTATATACGTTTAAATTATATCAGCCCACTTTGAAATCAAAAAAAAATTTCGCTTAAAGGCTTGATATCTTGCGATAACATCAGGTGAATTTTTTTCAAGAAAATAAAACAGTTGTCATATAATTATCAAAGTTAAAATTTTTATCACACCGTCTTTGTTTTTCTTCTACTGATCAAGAGTGTATACATAATGATTTCATAAATTACTATTCCATGTTTTTCTTCTACTGATCATAAGTATATGCATAATGATTTCCAAAATTACTATTCCATGTATTGATACATCTGGAAATATGTCAATTCTTTGAATTTCTTTTATATTTTCTAAAAATGAATATGGCCAGATTTTTAGTGATTTTGCAATATGCCTACAGAACAAGTATTAAATGAAAGAAAAACAAGCCTCAACAATGACGTGTAAATTAGAATTATTCAATAATCGCATTTCTTTATTCCAAAAAAGAATCGGGATGTAAAAGCAGTACATACATATTTGTTAATATATTTAGACCACAATTTTTATAAACACTTTTGATTGGATATTTATTTATGAAGTAATTTTCTTTTTATCGATTTTATCTATTATGACGTAATCAGCGTGTTGGGAATATCGCACAACTCCTTAATACATCTTTTATCCCCTGCCCTGATCTATATCCATTAAATTGCTCTTCTTCTCTAAATGAGATGAGTTCAAGTGTCTTGCGGTGTGAGAGTGCTTGCATGTATGCTTCCACTTCATCCAGGATTTTCAACTTCTTAACATATTTTTTATGACTAACTATATTATATTTGACATTTCGTATGAAGTCATCTGCTAATGACGACCGTTCACGTAATAAAATCTTAATTTTTAGCCTATAAAAATAAAACATAAGTAAAATATTCTAAATTTGTGTTTAGTATTGTAAGAATTCATATTAAAGTATGATTAAAGATAAATAGAAAGAAAGAATTTTTCTATGTGCATATCAGACCCTCGTTCCTTGTAAAATATCACAATCATACCACACTATGTGGCTTAAATTATATACGTGCACCGAGAAATCAATTAAAAAAGTATAATTAGCATATTAAAGTGTTTTTTATATTAAGAAGATTTATTTTACTGTATAACAGCTTAAACATATTCTCTGCATACTCAGAGGGGCGATAAAAGTTTACATTTCGGAATTTAAAAGACCCTTCCGTGAAATCCTGCTTTAAAGACATAAATATGTATTTTAGACCGCATTTTTACTAATGAAGAGATGTAAAAGCATCATATAATCTTTCTAAAGAGCAACCTGACGTTATGTTTATATAAGATATAATAGATAGAAAGTAAATTTACCCTCAATAAATAAAATAAAGGCTCAAAAAAGATATTTGTATTCCTTAGCCATTAAATCTTATAAAAGTTGATAAAATATGTGCGCTCCTCTTTTTTTAACTAGAATATTGCTTTATATAAACTTAAAAAAGTAAAAATTTTTAATATTTTAATATTTTAACAAGGGTATTAATTTGCGTTTTCATGGATATAATATGGATAATTTTATGCAGCTATTTCTTGAGAAAAACAAAAAATAGCATATTTATAATATAAGAGATGGATTAAAATACGAGTATTCTTCTTTGTAAAATATTAATTTATATTTCTGAACATTGGATTATAAAAAAAGGTTTAATAACTGATTAGCTGCCGACTTCTCACTTATATTATATTATGAATATATTTTTAAAAAAAATTTTCATTCCGGATTCGATTTAGCTTGCAATACTAATTGGTTCTTTTATTATAATTGGATTATATTTTGAAATAGAAATGTGATTATAGCATTAAGATCTCCATTTACATAAATTTAGATCCTTCATTAAATTACAAAAAAAAATATATTAAAACTTGAAATTTAAATGATTTTATAAATAATCATAAATGTCTATAGAAATTTATACATCTTAAAATATCTATATAACATATATAATTTGTTCATTAATTAAAATTCCTCTTTTTTAGTTAAAAAAAATTTAATTTGCATTTTTTAGGATCTTTAAATATTATCTATTACAGCTTGTAATGTATAAAATTCCAAAAGATTTTTTGTAAACTTTTTTCCGTAATATAGTTCTATTTCCACAAGAAAAATCAAGTGCATTAGTTTTCGATATTCCTAGTGAATATCTAAAAATAACTGTACGAATATATATATTCATTTGTACCTTTTATATATTATTAGTCTCGCCCAGAAATCTTAAGTCTATTTTTATATTATATATCAATTTATTTCTTTTCGTCTTTTACCTTTAATCTTCTTTGTATGAGCATATAAATATTTTCATTCATAGAGGAAAAAATTGAAATGGATATATAGGTTTCAATAAATCAAATAATCTTATTTGATGTGAAAATAAGATAAATACGTTGTGCCTAAATAAATGTAAAAACGATACAATTTTAGATTATATCAAAACTTGATTTCAGTATGAAAAACACTATATGCAGATTTCAAATATTTTTAATTCAAATATGATATTAAAATAGTATTATTCAATTCTAAAAGAATACATACATTAAATGTATTAAATCACAATTTATTTTTCTTTTTCACATGATAGTTTCCATTGCTGAAAAACTATGTAAGATGTTTATGCAGATTCTAAGCTATAATTTACATTATAAAAGAAAAATTAGACTTATAGTTTTCTAATAATAATAAAGATTAGACTTAAATCGTAACACAATCTTATTATAATGAGATTAAAATATTGATACCTTTGCGGTAAATCAAAAAGAAAATTTTGGTGTATGTCATGAATATTTTTAAGTTGAACGCATAACTAGCGCATTCTATACATTGCTATAATAAAACTTCAAAGTTAATATTATTTAGATTAAAAATCCTTTTAATTTCATGAGCTTACTTAATGCAACATTTTATATATCTATTTTAACAAAGGTTGTAGTTTCATGTTTTACGGTTATTGAAATACATTATAATTTATGAGTTATAGTTATAAATTAGCCTGTTCACCATCAGCTAGTTTTTATAGGAGACTACAACGTAACTTTTGAAATTCTAGAGTCGCTTAATATATAATAAATTTTAAAAAATAGTTTTAATGCTATGAATACATATCTTGAGATGGGACCTTATGTGGCTCTAATATTTGCAGGAAAATTTCAACTTTAATGAAATTACATAAAAAAAAGTCATATCAATTCATTAGCTATCATTTATAAAATTACAAATATGCAGCATTTTTTTTGATTAAATGTCATAGTAAAATCGCACAAACTAAAATTATTAGATTTCTGTACTAAACACATATAAATAATTAAGGACTAATAATTCGCGTAAAAACTTTTTATAAAATTCCAAAAAAGCAAAAAATATTAAAACCATCACAACTAACTAAAACCATGCAGTTTGAAGCCTGATTGGATACTAAGAACTCAAAACACATAAAAAAGAGAGAAATAATCGACCGAAAAAAAAATAGTCTTTAAATTACAAGAAACAATTAGCTATAAAATTCAAGGCATTCTTTGGTTAAAATAACCAGACTTGTTGTTATCCGCACCGATTTTTTTTCATAAATATATGTTATTGCTAAAGATTTTTACATTTTGTATACTGCTGCAGATGAATCATTAAAGCACATAAATTCTAGTAAATAGAAAATTATTTGACTTTAGAATTAAATATATTATCTAGAAAATTCCTGTGATTTATTTAAATTTGCAAATTTTATATTTTATTATGTGAACAAAACAATGTTTTTTGTCCTTTATGACTAATAGTAAACCATTTTAACCGAGAATTCGAACGAAAGACATTTTTTATATTTTGCGGATTTAACAACTAAAAAAACCCACAAAAAAAAATTTCTAATATTATTGAACAATCAATCACATTTTTTATATATTTACACAATTGTGATATTTTATATCGCATCTCTCATATAAGATATATTATGATTTCCGCAAAAGATTATAAAAAACAGTTTTTTAATGAATAATCTAGAAATGCAAACCTTTTTATAATATTTAGATTCTTTTATCTTAAAATGATCTGTTTATTATATGTTCTGTGTCTGGTTTACATAGAAATTGCGTTATTTTGTAGGTTTTAGACTACTTTAGTTCAAAAAAACTAATGATTGCTCAAACAAAAAGTTTGATGATATTAGATATTAAAATCATCTGTAAAATCACATATCCAAAATATAATTTTTAAGGCAATATTATTAAGTTTTATAAGATTTTTAGCGTTTTGTGTATTCTGCAGATGGCATTTTAAACCTTTACTTTACTAGTTGCATCGAAAAGATTATATTTCATCAGAAATAAAAAAATTATTTTTTGATACAAAGCCTCAATGTGTTAAATTCAAGATTAAATTATCGAAGATGAATAACCCAAAAATAATTATAACTAAAATCTTTGCTCCTTTTTTTCATTATTTTTTTTGTGTTTTTATTTCATATTAATTCTAAAATATTTTTGAAAATTTTATTTATTTTTATTGAAACAGGTAGAAATAAACGATAAAAAACAATTTAAATAGTTTGATTTCTATGACCGTATAAAAAAATGATTCCGGCGTTCTAAAATTCTTATTTTTTTTTTGCTTAAAAAGTATATTAAAGAGATGTATGTAAAACAATTCAAGATTTTCAGTGTAATAATTTTTTATGTTTGTCAAGCACCTCTTCTAATTTATGCTTCGAATATCTATTTTAAATTGCTTTTGAATCCAGAAAAATATAATTATTATGCGAGATTGCTTATTTAATAATCCAAGTCAAATTTATATAATACCTGCCATATTTATATAGAAAAAAGCGAAGACAGCCGAAAGTCATAGTTTTTTAAATATATTTATAACATCTCAATGCGAATTTCTTATGAAATCGCGAAGATTTTTGGCTTGAAAATTTTTCAATACTGCAATAGTATAGATTTAAAGTGATGATAAACTTTTTTATAGTTATTTGTATTTAAAAATATTTGGCGTATAACAGTAATGACTTTCAGCCTACCAAGCTAAATAGAACTTTTTTATTGAGGCGATTTCTAAATAAATTATAAATTTTTGAAAATAAATATTAGTATCATATTAGAAGACGAACGACAAAAATCCATATGAATTTAAAAAATTAGAAACTATGTGCGCAATATTTAAATTGTATATTCAACACCTATATATACTCTATTATGAGCTATATAAGCCATTTTTATATAACTATACTATGTAAACACCTTTATGATTCTAAAATAAATCTTTAAAATTTTAGCAGAGTACAATAAGTTCTTTTTATAATAAGTATGAGCAATAAAATAGAAAATAAACTCTAGTAACAAAAAAGTTCGATTATTAAGTAACTTCTTGACTATTTTTAAAATTGTAAAAAGAAACTGAATATAAAGTTATCTGCTCAAAATTGTTTATTTACGGTATAATGTCATTTCGATTTTAAAAAAAATATTTATCTGCTTAAATAAACAAAAAATTTAACAATTTACACAAGAATATTATTTTAAAGGCGCATTATAAATAGTTTAAGGATCTACCGAAAATACAAAGTTTTATTTTGTTTTTTAGAAAAAAATATTCTGAACTGCTTTATCGTTTTGTTTTATTTTTTTCGTCCTCATATTTTTTTTTCTATCTCCATATAAAATGTACCAATTTATCTAAATAAATAAATTAAAACATATATTTTCATATGAAATATATGATTGCATAAAATTTTCTAGATTCGGTGGCGTTGTAACAAGAATCGAAGTATATTGATATATTTAAATTAGATTCATATGGCATCGTTCTATGATAAAATAATAAAAAATGAGCGTTTTCGTATAAAAAAGGAAAAAATTCATTTTTCAGACCTATCGACGATCATTTGATATTTTTGTATGATTTATACGTTTATTTTGCACATGTATGGAGTTACACTGTGATTAATTTGAAACATTATAAAAGAAAAACATATAAAAAAAAGGAATTTAGTTATGAAAAAATTTATCTTGAGCATTATATCTCTCTATATTTACAACATTGGCAGCTATAGAAGTTGATTTAACACGCCTATAATATCAATTATATTATACAATTATTTTTGTGATCCACTTTTATAAGATTATATGTAATTTTTTTGGAATTGATGATTTATAAATCTTAAGTTAAACAGAATGTTTAAAATCCATTCCTGATTAATTTAATATATTTTCTTTCACACAGAAATCTTATCTAGTAGAACGATAAACTAAGCTAAAAAAATGTAGGAAATAATATATCGTGTGTTATATCATAATTAAACTGGGATTTCATTTTCTACATGGATAATTATTATTTCCAGTGTTCATTAAAATATAAGGATCTCCAAAACTTTATGGTTAAACAATTTTTTTCGTCTATGATATAAAATAATTACTATCTATTAAAATGATGTGATACACAGATGAATCTGATTTTTTTTATAATTTACGTAAAGAATAAAAAGAAGCATGTGAATCTTTATAGACATGGAATGATATATTATTAGAAATCTAATAAATCACCATTTTTAATTGATATAATACGATCGAATGTTATCTACCATGACAGCTTATATATTTACTTTAAGGTTATATTTCTTATAAAATTTTTTGTTTACTTGCGTCTAACTCATGATTGCTCTACACGGCAATTTGCTGTTATATTTTATACAAAACCATCTAATATCTAATCATTGTACATTTTCACGTCCAAGATTTTTATTTGTAAGATCTTTCATAAATCTATTGTTTTGCATATGTTTTCTTTCTTTCGAATCTCATATCCATAATCTAGAGCATATACGTTAAAAGTGGTGTTTATGCATATATATTTGCTATGCATAAAACTAAGATTAGTATTTATAATTTAAGGGCTATATTTATAGTCGTAATTTTAGTTTTTGTTCTCAGGCACAGCTTGCTTGATTCTCTGTAAACAAAGCGTATTTATACTTTCGGCTATCTTCTCCTCTCCATAGTCTTCTTCAATATCCCTCCTTCTTTTGAGACCTATTAATTCAAGGGTTTTATTCAATCCCAAGGTTTGAATATATGCCTCAACCTGGTTAGTGACATCTAGTTTTTTTAGGTACCTTCTATGATATCGTGTCACACACCGTCCCATGTTATAACATATGAAAAATATTTTTGTCTTGCATTTGTATGATAATGACAGTTCAGATGCTAGCAGGTCATATTTTTCAATTTTTCGTTTTCAACTATGTTTATATTATCAATACTTTTTGCGCCAATTTTGATCAGAGTGATGCAGTTCTTCTTTTTGTCATATACAAAAAATTCAGGTCTTTCATAAGATAACTTTAAGTCTGTTTATATTCTTGTATCAACTTTTTATCTCTGCGAATTTGTTTTCCATTATTTCTTGTACAGAGTGTCTGCGGATTTTCGGGTTTTTTTAAAATTGTATTTTCTTGCCAACATAAAGTGAAGACATCTTACAATCTCGTTGTGTCTTCTTGTATAGTCATGACTAAGCATTTTTTTTACATCTGCTTGCTAAGTGGTCGACAGTTTAAATTGAGTCGTTACAGTGCGGGCACCTTGATCTTTCTCAAAAGAATACGTTTCTATCCTAAAAAAAGCAGAATCTCTCTTCTTATAATGGTCTGATATTTCCATATTGTAGCCACTTCGAGGATCCTAATATTTCAAGCGTTAAATTTTTATGAACATCGTTGAGTTTTTGATGTAGTGTTTTTTGTTTTATTTTACACAATAAACTCTCTTTTTGTTTTAATTCAAGCGGAGGAAGGTCTATGTCAACGAGACCATATTTTGTTCTGAGAAATTTATTTATTACGGATAGATGTGTTGCGTTTTCATTTTCAAATTTAAATATTGCGGCTTTTCTGGGAGATTGTCTTTTTTCTTGGTTTAGAGTTTTATATAGTAGGTAGAGTATTCTTTCGGATTTAAACTCAATATTTTCCAATCCCCGTCCTAGTTCATTTCTTTTAAGATAAATCTTTTTTTATTGGCTGGTTGTAAGTGTATTCCATTTTCTATTAGTATTCGCTCGATTTAATCATCTAGCTTTCTAAAATCTTCTGGTTCTAGCTTTAATAAACCCACATAGTAGTTTATCAGTGATATTGCATATTCATTAATCGCCTTTATATTGTTTTTACCATTTTGTTGTGTTTTGTATATGCTTTTAACTCTTTCTAGCATTTTTTTTTCTAATTTTATCCATCGTTTCGGGTTTAGTTCACGATTTGAAATCTTCCAGTACCCCGAGATATTTATATCCATCTTTTCCTCCTATAATGTGGCATTATTTTTGCAATTTATATTATAGTAGCTGATTTGGATAAGTTAATTTCCATTCCGATACATCCGAAGAATTTTGTTGCTTCATTGGACATTAGTTTTAAGTTACTTTCTTCTTTCGACAAAATCTTTAAATCGTCAATGAAAAGGAAGTGATTGGTTGTAAATGCCTTCTTATCAAGCTTGATGGATATAGATGGAAACTTTTCATTTAATTGGCGGCTTAGCATATCCATACAAAGAACAAACAATAGTGGAGATAGGCTATTCTGAGTGTATAATCACCTTTTCAAATTTTTTCTTTAAGATTTCTTCATTGTTTAATCTTAGATAACTTCTAGTTTTTTGTTAACACGGATATAAAGGCAATCATCTATTCTTGAATGTTAAGATTTTTTAAGCAGGACAGAAGATACTCGTGGTCGATTGAGTCAAACACTTTTTTTATATCTCACCATGTTACGTGTAATTCATTATTATGTTCACTGTTAATTGCAACGTTTATCATGGCTTGTTCTTTAGCTACCTGTACTCTTCTGACTGTACCAAGTTGGTTTTCTGATAGTAGGTTTCGGGATTCGACGTCTTTCTGTAGTATCATTGTGACAGCTTTAGTTGTCAATTTATATAAGTTTGAAATACATGTTATAGGTCTAAATTCCGATCCATTTAAAACTTCTTTTTTAAGTATGAGGTATGTGATAATAGAGTAGAACCAACTTTTTACCTCTTTGTTTTCCAGGCATATTAATTTTACTGTTTCTTATAATATTCGATGTAATTTTGTGATTTTTTTGATGAAGAAGTTGTATATACTATCGCATCCAGCAGCTTTCCAGTTAGGCAGGTAGTTGATGATCTGGAAAAATTCTGTTTCAGAGATAAAAACCATTTGTAGTGTGTTTTTAGCGCGTTTTTGCGCAGGTAAGTATCGAAGTTTAAAATTTCCGTGCTTTAGTCCACATATTTGACCAGAAATTCACAATATTTTCCTTATCTGCCTTAATTTCTGATTTTACCGTATCTGTTAATGCTCTATAAAATTGTCTTCTGTTGACTTCGAACTGGGTGTTTGTTTTTGTTAATTCTTTTCTTTTTTCATATTGCTCTATCTGTTTATTTATTAATCTTATTTTATCGTTATTTTTAGTAATCACTTCAAGGACATCATTTTTTTTGTCAAGTATCTTGTTATTTTGTCATAAGACTTTTCTAGGAAATCTTGTCATACTTTCTGGGAGTTTTACTGTGTTTCTTACGTAGGATTTGAGGGTTGTGTTAATTTGATCATTTCTTTTTATTTTTTCCTACTTTATTAGTACGTAGGATTTGAGGGTTGTGTTAATTTGATCATATCTTTTTATTTTTTCCTCCTTTATTAGTACGTAAATTAATACTTCCTGGAAAGATTTTAATGTTAACTCTTCGTAACTCTTTTGGACAGCTTGCAAGATATTTTCTATATCGCACATGTTTTGAGGGCGGTGGTTGGTGATGTGCGCATTAACCGCTAAATTCAGACCTTCAATTATATCGTTTTTAACCGTAGCATATGTTATTTTTCTTGTTCTAGGGAGTTTTGTGATGTCCGTATTTTCTATGTCCGTCTGTACTCTGAGAAATGTTTTTTTGCATCTGTCGAGGTTAATGCAATGGTTAAGTGTTTTATAGTCTTCCTCTTGATCGCTTTGTTTTCTTCTTTTCCTTTCTATTTCTTTGAACTTCCGGACTTGTCTTCTTTTCGCATCATTATCTTTTAGAATGTTTGATGATTACCCTTAAATTTCAGTCATGCTTATATCACAGTTGAAAATATCATTGTGACTCATTAGGAACTCTTGCCAGCCAGATCTCGGCATTCTTCCGAATCGTTTTAGGATCGAGGTATAAGCCTCTTGAATTCATTGCTCTTTCTCGGCGGGTGTATTCTTGCAGATGGCTATATGAATAAGAAGAGCCCTGGTATGAATGCGTGTGGTCGTGTGAGTTTCAGGCAATTTGTCGGTTGAGATTATTGTTGCAGGATCGGTTTTTGAATGTTCATCTTTGTAGTTCTCCTCTCCTGTTTTTTCTTTATTCCCCATTTTAAACTAAGATTATACTATTATATACGTAAACAAATGTAAAACGGCTATAAATTAATACAGTAAATTCAATTTTTGCGTCAAAATTTGCATTACCCATAATGATCAAAAATTTGATATTCATATTTGTTTATTAGGTAATTATTTGATTTTAAATCAGCATTTTCTATTATTTCTAAATGGAATATAATAAAAAGCTCTTATACTTTTATCGAATTTTGTACACATATAACATAATGTAGTGAATTTATCGCCAGTGTTATTTAGAAGTATTTACTTGGATATTTTTTTGCGTCTTCGATATATGGTTTATAAAAAGAGCTGAAACATAAAAATAAACAATTTATACAATAATATAAATGTATGTAGTCAAATTTAATACAATATTGAATTTACAAATGATGTGTTATAAAAATTAGCTTTCACTTTTAAACATAGATTTGAAGTGAAATAATTCTATAATCAACATGGCAGTTTTTATTTGTATTTATCGTAGAAAGTTTGTTGAATAAAAAAGTCTGACAAAAATGTAAATCATCTTATAATTATTTTGATATGCTTTATTGTTGATAATTCACGCCATTTATTATGACTCATAAAATTTCTTATGAATTAATAATTGTAAAAATTCACCATTTTAACATAACGATATACACTACAATTTCAAAACAATTCTGTTTAGAAAATCAATTTATGACACAACAAATTATGTGCGTATTATTCTTTTCTGCTTAAAACTTTGTATTTCTCATAAGAAACGACATACTTTTATACTTAGATATTTTATTGCTCTAAATAGCTTTTTCTGTACCTTCTCCGTACTTTTACTGTAATTTTGCGATATTAATACGATCATATTAAGTTAAGCTGCTTGATCTTTAATGGATTTCTAGCATACTAATATTCGAAAAGCGATATTTTGAGATCTAGTGAATTTGATGTCATATAAACCTATTTGTATTTTAAAAAACTAGTTATAACATTAAAAGGTTAATTTTTCATTTACATATAAATTTTATTTTTTTTTCATTTTGAAATGGTGTAGATTTTAATAAAACGTTAAGATATGATCATATCGTCTAAAAAGATACTTATAATCATCCAAGTCTGTATTTATGAATTTCAAGATGTAATGGTACTTCTATTGATTTAAATAAGTAATGCTTATAGCATATCAACAATACGACAAACAAGCTAAACTTTATTTCCCTGTTCGCCTTCAAGAACACATAAACAAGAAACTTAAGAAATATTTCAGTGTATATCTATAATTTTGGATAATTTAGCCTTATATTCTTTTTGTCTTCTTTGTTTTTATTATTGTCATACTATAGGTTTAAGCAAGCATCAACATTTAAAATTGTATTAATGCATTTGTTTTATTTTTTATACAAAAGCTATACAAAATCCTCTATCAATATTCAAAAACGAATTGGTAATTTATTCATTATAATCAATTTTCATTGTATTTTTTGTAAAATTGATCAACTACTGTGTGTTTATATGTTTCATCTAATTTAAATATTCTATATTTTTTTACAACTTAAAAATAAAATATTATAATTATATTGTTGTAAAAAAATTATATTTTCTAAAATAACAGTGCATAAAGAAAGGCAAATCTAGAAAATGTTAGGATATGGTTACATATCTAGTTTCTAAAATTAATAAGATCGTTATGAAAATATATGCTGTATTATAATAAAACAAAAAGAATTTCAGATTTACGTTTTATAAATTTTTTAGCACGATATTCGAGTTATTAATAGACTTCTAAATTCCAAGCTATATTTTAAAGGTTAAAAAGGTTTCATAGTTAATAATATTGCTAAATAATCAAAAGGTGTTTTATATAGATTTCTAATGACTTCGCAATACGGAACGTAATAAATCGGTTGAAAAATATATTCAATAAATTTATGTTTGGTTTATCAATATGCTATTCGTGCACTAAAATCAAAAAACATTGGCCAAGCTTAGTTGAAAAAAATATAAACCCCTTTCTTAGTTTTGTTCCTTAGTACTAAAAATATGTACATACCATAACGAAAATCAAAGTCTAATGGATAAATAATTTATTGCAAATAACTTATCATGTAAATATAATATATAATTTATTATTATGAAATACAAGAAATGTTCGTATAATTTATTAAGAGATATTATTTAAAAGTTTTATTTGTTTCTATTTTTTTAAGACCTATTTCAAAAGAATAACATTTATGCTACAATTTTAAGGGATTTCATTACACAATAAAATACTCGAGTTTTATAATATAAATTCATTTTTTCCAAATACCTGCAGGTGCGTTGCAGGCAAATAATATACAATAAAAGGCGATTTATATTATTTTATTGCGAAAAAATTAGGTAAAAAACCAAAGAGTATCACGTCAAAATATTATTCTAGAATATGTCTATAGTAAGCGCTTATATAATTTTTGGATATCAAACTATTTTTTAATGAATTCAGAAGTGGTTTAGAGAGGTTAAAATCAAATTCTACACATCTAGAAAATCAAATTATAAGTATATATAATAAATGAATAGTAAAAATTAAAATAGAAACGCTACAAACGACACTATAAAATTTGTAAAAGGATACAAATAAATAATATTTTTGGCTTTTTAACATATATTTTATCTATAGATATTTATACTGCAATATTTTCATCTTTTTAAAGAGATTTCGAAAATTTATCAAATATTTCATGTAATTTCACATTGAATATATGAATATTATCTAAAAAAAATGAGTTTTATATTTAAAGGTTTTAAGACAAAGCATTATCGGTTATACTTAATGTATACTGTGCTCGGGTAGAATATAATCTTTATAATCAGATTTAAACATTATTTATTAAACAGAAATATTTCTGAATTGTTAAATTACCATACAGAAAACGACCAAGATAAAAAAATTTTATTACATTTTTTCTACATTTATAGATTTTAGTTTTTGTATTCTTGCAAAACATTAACATAATCCGATTATAATTTTTTAAATATACGTCGAAAATTATAAAATCTGGGGTATATCATAGACGTGATTTATTTCATATGCACTAACAAATTACGTTTCTAAAAAAAAATACCGTTATCTAAAATTCTTAATACTTTAAGACATTATTGAATAGTTTTATGCGCAAAAATATGTATTATACCAATAAAATTTATGTTTTTGCTGTTGAATTTATGTGTCATATATATTTTACTCCTTGTTCTTTTACAAATTGAATATATAATTCTATATTTGAAGCATTATTTATATGAATTTATTTTTTTTCTAGTATTTTATATTATAAATTTCTTTCGTACATAAACGTTTTTTTATGTCATATATCATAGCTTCATAAAATTTCTAAGCCTCTAAAATTTATAACACAAATAATATATGTAATGATTCATTTCAAAAAATATATAATCATAAAAAAATTATTTACATGCAGAGGATTTACTAATTAAAAAACGTAAAATTCGAAAAATGCAAAATACAAATACAATGTCATTTAGTATTAATAGAAAATGACTGAAAAAATCTATTATATGTCGACATTTGTAATATATGAAAGCATAAATTAATTTGAACATATCACTTAAATCAGATCAAAGACAAGATTAAAACATCCTAAAAACATATGTAAAATTAAGTGTTTATATTGATATACACTAATTGTTCAGATTAAAAATTTCAATAATGATAGTTGTATATTTTATTTAAATATTTCCATACTTATTGTCCTTATATATTAATAATTTAATATTGTATGTGTCAATATAAAAAAGTGCTTATTTTATTGTTTTATATCAGCATGTAAATATATTTTCTTCTTATTGTTTTTTTTTATTTATTTTTTGGTCCCCCCCAGTCATCATTATTGAAGTCTAGAATTTATGGGATCAAGAGTATGCTACCAAACTGCCGCAAGAAGCTTTTAATTCCAAAATCCAACGATTCTAATTTTTTCAAATCTTGTTGCATCGCTATTAAAGACAGGATCAAAATTCTGATTATTATATAAGCTAGATTTATTTGACTGTCAGGTTCCTCGGCACCAAAGCTTTCGTGATCAGTTAGTTTGATTTCTTTTGAGTTTTCATAATATGATTTACCTTCATTCCCTGGTGGTTGTAATTTCTTTGTTCTTTTTTTAAAATAGAAAATCTCCAGTTCATGGCTTTCAAAAAAGGGTAAAGACGACGGATCTTTTATAGCCTTTAATTTTTCTAGTACGTTCAAAAGTATTCGCTTGACCCTTTCACGTTTTTTTTTTGAATTAAATTCCTGTAGTTTCATACCATTTATCTTTACTTCTGTTTCGAATAGACTTTTTTTTTCAATAGCACGTAAAATGTTTTTCATTTCTCTGTATATGTTTTTGAGCAATTGTTCTTGATAAAACATCCACAGTAGATTTATCATTGTATTTTTTTTTAGATCACGTGCAATTATTTTAGTATCCACCATTTTGTAAAATTCTATCTTACCTTTACTGTTTGAATCACACAGTTTCAAAGGATTTCTTCTACTATCCTTTGCTTGTGCATTTATTCGATCACTAAAAAAATCCTGATTTATTGCAAACCCGAATTTTAGGGTTGCTTTAATTCTATCCAACAATATCACTATTGTATATATCTCATCTGATTCTAATATTTTTTTATTAGCCACATTTTTCCATTCTTCTTCTTGAATGTCTTTGCGTAATGTTTTAAAAAATGAAACTATTTCTATCATATTGCTCAAATCTATATCAGATTTCAGATGGCCTGATTCTTCTTTTATTATTGTGTTCATAACATTTTTTTCCTCTTCATCATTTTTCTTAAGCATGCAATGACCCATTGAATTTGATTTCATAACCTTCAATGCTTCACTGGTAGTAAAATTTGAGATTACAAATATGACATGAAAGAATATATTCATTTTATAAAATATCAAAAAAGAAATATATTTATACTGATTGTGATAATTTTTGATACGCAGAACGTTTTAGATTTAAATTTGTGTATAAATTAAAAAAGATTCATCTAGATCGCATAAATGATATTATGTGGAGGGCACTATATTATAAATGTCTCATATAAAACGAACTATATATATTCAGACTTTTGCTATATTATCTTCTAAAAGCAAAACCTCAAAGTTTTAGAATATTAAATTTTCTCTAAAGGAGAAGTGTGATTACATTATAAAATAAAATTGATTTTAGATATACTTTACTATTGTATAAAATCGATAATTGCATTATTAAATAATAAAAACGCTAAACTTAGAAATATTAAAAATAATTTATACAAAAAAAGATATTTTTTAGTCGAAATCTGTAAAAGGGTATCTAATATTAAATGTTAAAAAAAATTACAAATATTTTAATTTATTTTTTTAGTTTGATTCACAGTTTTTTATCGTTGTTCGAGCAAAACTTCACAATACTACATATAACAGAATTTGCAATTCTTCTTTTCATCTCATCATTTTACAATCTTTTTCGATGCATCTTCTTCACACAAGACTTATTATTTTACGTGTCTTCTACAATCCTATTGTTTTTTTCTATGCTTTCGCTTTTGTTGGCATTTATTACATCTTCAGATACGACTTTTGGTATTTTAACACCATGTAAACAATTATTTATATTTATTTTTATCGTTTTATTTCTTGATTGAAAGTTGATTATTATAGATTTTTTATATGATAAACTATGTAATTGTAACAAAATTGCGAATCTGTACATTATAAAATCGACATAAAAATTATAAGGTTGCTTTCAGCTTTCAATAGCTCAAATAAATTATAAATTTCTTTTTATCTCTATTATTTTTCCGGGTTACCAGTAAACCTATCTAAACAACAGCTAGAGTTTTATAAATTTAGAAAGTATATTAATATAAGCTATATTGCACGTTTATGGCTTTACTTTCCATTTTCGTGTGTGCTATTATCAATCCTTTAAGGCTTGGTAATCACATAAAATTAAATCTAAGTTAAAAATACTTGGCTAACAAATAATATATGTCAATATAACAAATTAAAACAAAGAATGATTTCTATAACCGTATTCACAGACAACAAAAAAATTAAAGCGGGGTTTACATACTTTTGATATACTTATAACTATCTATAAAAAATGAAGCATATAAGTTTTTGTGCAATGAAATATGAGATTATCACTTATTTTATAAACTTTATTCTTTCTAAAAAGGCACTTCATATGATACTATCGATTAGATCTTCTTCAATAACTTCCTTCAATAAAATACATATCTTTCCAGTTTACTATAAATTCATAGTATGAACAAAGTAAAAAATATTCTATGTAACAAATAGTTTTTTTCGAAGGCTGTTAGCCTGGTGTGTACACACTATTCCATGCTGAAACAAATTGTATAATCTTTGTCTTAGCATGCAAATAATGCATAATCGATGGGCTAGCTGATCATATAGAATTGGTTTCTTGTCTATATATTTTTTTTATTATCACAACTTGTTACAAGGTTTCTTTCAATATGATACATTTTTTCGTTTTTTATCGTATATATAAGTAAAGGCCTGTTACTATAAAACTGTATAAATTTTTGCATCGAATCTAGAATTTTTATACAGAAAGTAAATCAATATACATTTTTACTAAATAATTGAATGTTCTGTGTTACATTAAAGATATTTTCTTCACTAGCATGAAGGAATGGGGTCTTAATTTTTCGTCTGTCTCTTCGTGTAATCGTACACATACAGTTTTTTAATAGTTTTATATGTGCAAGATTTAAAAAAATTTATCACTGTGTGTATTTTTATTTTCTACTTAAGAAATATGCATCCTCAAATATGAAACAAAGTCAGGATTTCTCGCCAAATATATACTCATACTATATTCACGCAATATAACGTTCAAATTTGCACTTTGAGTTATCAAAGCTATAAAAAAAATTTTTATGTGGAGTTTTATGGTTGTAAGTTGAAGAGATGCCATTTTTGTTACCACTTAGACTTTAGGTAAAACTTTGAGTATTTTGTTACATTTTAAAACATTTTCAAGTCGATTAGGCCAGGTGTAGTTCTGCTTTTTCATTTTTCAAAGTAGCTCTTCACGGTTATTTTTCTTCTTCTTATAATAATGATTGTTTCAAGTGGATCAGCTTTATTTTAGATCATAACACTTTTTTTCTAATATACGTCGAGATTTGTTTCTTATCGAATATATAACATTTTCTTTTTGTTCAAAGACCTATTTATTTAAGAAAGGGTTCTTATGATTATAACAGAAATTAGTAATACAAAGTCTTTGTTTTCACTTACCCAAAAGAACATTGCGATACGGCATAATAATTCATAGCAGTGATTACTAAGTACTCTGTAGTCTAGTTTTACATTTAATTTGTAAAATTGTATAAATTATTTCTAGGTTATAAAATTAGTCCATATTAGTCTCGAGTATCGGTTCTTATATATTCCAATGTGTATTTGGTCGTATTTTTCTGGCAGTAATGTTATTTTTACTTTGATGTATACAATATATGTTTCTTATTTTTTTGTGTAAGTTCCTATTCTTATATTATAAATTTAATGTCTGCTTCTGTGTCTTATTTTCAAGTTTGCACCTCTTTTAGTAGAACCTCTTGTGATTCTGCAGAAAAATATTGTTGTTTCCAAATGTAGGAAATTTATCTTTGATAGATACTGCTGTGAAAGGAAGTTTAAAATTTGACTATAGTTTTTGTACACAGCACAAAAATGTGTGGTTTAAACCTTTAAAGATGGAATTTATTTTCCAATTAACGTCATATATTTGCCTTCATGGTTTAGTATTGACATTATATATCTGTCATTTTTAAGTATAGAGAGAAATATAAATGTTCATTTTTATATACATAGCTTCAAAAACAGCTAAGTAAGTATCCTAATCATATGAGTAACAAGTTTTCTTATATTCAACCTCTACACGTAAATCAGTGAACATACTTTTTTCACTGCAAATATATCATCGTCGCCTCTTAGCTCGTAAATTTAAAGGATAAAAAATATAATAGACAATGTAATTTTATATTCATGTTGCTTAGTACTACCAATGTTTTATCAAGAAGATTACCTTATTATGGTTACCATTTATCTAGTAAGCCAGAATTTAAATTATTTAAGGATTTTTTGTTATGATTTTTTTTATTAGTATTACCGTAAAATATATATACTTCCTCTATTTAAACGTATCATTTACACCATCTCGCATAATGTTGCTTTAAATTGGCCATTTTCTTATGAAACATTGTGTAATTCCGTCATAAGCAACAGCGAAAGTGTTAAAAAAAAATCGAATTACTTGATAGTGAAGTTATGTGTTGCCCAGTAGCTTTGGCTTTTTCTCACAGGTGTTTAATTTTGCAAATAAATATCAAATTTTCATGTTTCGGCATAATTCTTGGCCGAATCTTGATTTATATATATTCGGCTTTTTTAAATATTGTGAAATTTATGTGCGATTTTTGGAGATCTTATGTGCTCGTTTACGCATGTTTTTAATTTGAGTTATTTTTCTCTCATAAAAAAATTGCTTTTTTTGTTTACGGAGTGCCTTTTTTTTGTTTTTATAATGCACATTCTATGTTTTAATTAATAAGAAAGTATTTTTAGCTTTCTTTATTGTTTTCGATCACCCCTAAGGCTTTTTTATTATTTTTCGTCGTATTTTATAAGTATATTTTTGATACGGGTAATTTAAATGAAACATATATGAATATCATTACAATATCCTAGGGATCCTTTGAGGCCATTTTTTAGCATTCTTTATAGAAGCTTTATGATCTGGGCGTAAACAGCTTATATCTATTTGTAATTATCTGTGGTAAATCTTGCAGATTTCTGTGGTTAAGAGAACTCTAGTAATATTTTGTGTGATTATTTTACGTCAAAAAATCTTGTTACTGCAATTATACTTAGACATGATTTGTTTTGTTATTTAGTCTTTGTATTTTTCTTTCCTTCTTTAACCTATTATCAGATACCCATATCAAAAAAAAATTATATTAATAAGGTGAATAAAAATGTACTTATATTATCCAAATTTTATGTACACTTATTCAATCGATTTTAATTGTTTTGAATATCAGCTGATTGATATTATAGTACATTTATTTTGAGCCATAAAAAAGCTAAATATCACATTCAACAATTCGATTTCCTTCAAATCATAAAAAATACAAAAATTTTAGAAAATTGAGACTTATTCAGTAAAACCATTAAAATATATATGATAGTCTTGATTTTTATTATTTATTATCCATCAGCATCCGATTTCTGTGTTTATAAATAATATTTTGTGATGTTATGATTTTGTAAAACAAAGATAAAATTGACTCAATATTTATAAATACAATAAAACAAAAAAATATATCATATAGAGTTCTTTTATTTATTTGTCGCACCCCAGTCGTTAAATCCGATGCCAAGAATAGGAGTAGCCAGATGTTTCCTATGAATCTTCCATGAGGTTTTGCATTCCATTTTTGAACACCCATATTTTCTTTCATTGTTCAAATCAGTTGTTGACCGGATCTTAGTTCTTTTAAGAGCATCCTCTAAAGTTATTTTGATGTCAGGAGGTTCATTACCAAATTTGCCATGATCAGTTAGTTTAACTTTTTTTGAGGTTTTTAAGATTGATTTTTTTAGTAGATCAAAAATACTCAGTTGGTAGTTATCAAAAAAAGGCAAAGAATTAGGGTCTCTTATAGCCTTTGATTTTTTGTATAATATCAAAGATAATTTCTTGTACTTTGATTGGTTTAGATCCACCGAATTTTCTACCCGCTTTATTTTATTTCTCTTAACTCCTGTTTTGAAGAGGAAATTTTTCATATAAATTGTTGAAACCATGATCATTAACTTATGAGAGTTTTCGAACTTAGTATTGTCATAAATCATATACAGCAAATCTCCTCTTTTATCTCTAAATATTGTTTTATAGAATTTTTTCCTGTCAACTGTATTATTAATCTCTTGTATTCCTATTATTATAGAATTTTTCGATTTTACAGTATGTAATGAATTTTCACTATCTTGTTTATCTTTTTTCTTTCGATCCATAATAAAATCTTGATAAAAATTCGAACCCTCATATTTAAAGCTTCCGTTTAATCCTTTTATTACGCCTATTGTTTTAGAGATCATATCAGATTCTGATATTTTCTTTTTGCATCAATCCATCCCCTCTTTTATTTTTAAACATTCATTCTTGTAATTGTTAATAAAAATCCCTTTAACCGATTTATCATCTGAATTTCGGTGATCATCTAATATTTCATAGAAGGATCCTATTTCTTTCTCCTTGTTAACTTTACAATAAGATGACAGATCATCAAATTCTATCTGATTCCTCGTGTTCATCATATATATTGTCCTCTCTTCATTGTTCATCGGCAAACAATCACACGTTTTGTTTGGCCTCACCCTCTCTTTACTGATAGTAAAATATAAGATTGCACTTATCACATAAAAGAATGTATTCATTATATCAAATATAAGAAAGTTCTGTATTTATATCAGATTGTAAAAATTTGAAACAAATAATGTTTTAGACTGAAATTAATTTATAAATTTGGAAAATTCATCTAGATCAGATTCTATATATTTTTGTTCAAGTTAATAAATTTATAATGTCGCTTTGGCAAAAAAATATTTATGTTTTCATTTTGATATTTTTATAAAAGCAAAATTATAAAATTTCTAAAATATTAAATTGTTTTGAAACAAAAAGATATTTATTATATAAAAAGAACTTTATTTTAGATATGCTTATATACAATATAAATTGAAAATTTTTGATATAAAAAAGTAAATTTCTTGAATTCTGTCAAAAAAATGGCTTATGATTTTTTAAAAAAAGAATAAAAATATGTATATTTTTTTTAGAACAATGATATTTGCTTCGAAAAAAATTTTATTGCATCTATATATTTATAAAAAGCTTATTTCACACGAAAGCTGGGTTATATGTTGTTTATATGATACAGTCTAAAATGATATAGAAGCATAAATTTTTTACAGCTTTTTCATATTCACTCTCTATCTTCTACTTACTTAAGTCATCCTTTCATATATTAAATGTTTCTTAAATCAAAATATTATTATATTTACGTATAGAATGCTAGAAGCCTTGTATCTACTACCAAGTAGATACGAATTATCAATGTTAATATAGAACACAATACAATGATCGGATTCTTAAAGATATTTTTCGATAATAAACAGTTTTTTGTTTATATAGCTGTCACTTTTATTAGCCAAAAATTATCAGAATATTAGTATTTAATATTCATTTTTATTTTTTCATTGGAAAAAAAGGTAACTGCTATATGCAATAAAAAAAAGAGCATACTTTATTACAATTAGAAAGTATGAACTCATTAAAAATCATATATTTTTGAAAAAATCATGTGCAACAAAATAAAAATATAAAGCACAAAATAAAAAAAAAGAATCATCGTAATCTAAAAATACTAATAGGCATTTGAAATTTGAGTACCAGACTTTAGTAAACTCTAGGTTTTCTTCTTATAGCCTAATAAAAGTATATATTAGATTTTGGATTTAAAATGCCATAATAAGATAAAAAAATACCATTGGTAAGCTTATTCTGTTAAAATTCTTATTTTTCTGAAATTAAGAAAAGCTCACTCGGAATAACCCTGGAAGAGCCTTTCTAAAATTTCATAATTAAAAAGGTTTTTTTTATACAAACGAACACAAAGTTTGCAGAAAAGAATATCTTACTATAAAATTTCATGTATAAAAGCTAAGATCATATTGATTTCTTTTTTATAAAATTTTTAATCTAGGTATTTCTATTTATGTAGCACCATTTTTGCCTTCCTGCGTGTTTAAATCAAACTCTGTATTGAGATCTATCTAGTTTTGTTATTAATTACAAACTATCGTTTTCAAGCTCACTACGTTTGATATGTTATCTCTAAATTTACAGGGAAAGTTGTAAATTTTTGCACATTTATATTGAAATTTCTGTATAGTACTGGTATTACCCATCAATATATCACAATCCGATCGTTGATCTTGTATTATTTTAATAATTCCAATGCATCATAAATATTCTCTTGTATACTCCATTGAATTTTTTGCATGCAAGTTTCTTCTCATAAACAGCAATAATTACATGTGCATTTTAAAGTATCTCGCAGGCTTTTTTATGTATATAATCTTCATAGAATTTAAAACCATTTGCACCCCTTTCTTTTCGAAACACCAGCACTTTCAACCATGTTTATGATCGGCGTCTTCAACATAGAGATTAAAAATAATCAAAAATTTGGACGTTAATTATGTATTAAAAATACTTTTATTATATGTTATGCAGATTTTTATCTGAATTTATTTTTACTACATCTATTTAGGATCTGTAGTATATCAATTTAAGTCATTCGTCAATATTTTTGCATGGCAATTCCTTTTTTTTAATGTTTATTTTATTTTTATGCTTCTGTTGACTAATAAATTACCCAATTTACAAAATTCTTAAATTTAGTTGTTAAAAAAAGCAAAAAAGAATAGATTCTCAACGAGATGGTAAATAAATTTAAGGAAAATATATACAAAACTAAAAAAATTTCTACTGTAATTCAAAAGCAATTCAAATTAATTTAAAATGTGGGTCTTCAACTGAACTAAACTTAAAAACGCATTTTATATAATAAATAGTGAGAACATTGCAAAAAAAATACGCTAAATATTTTTTATCTTGAATATGCGTTTAGTTAATTAAGCGATTTTTCTTGCTGAGAAAGAGTTTTAATAAAATACTTAAATACTTTAGAAAATCATAATCATATGTTTAAAATGTAAGTCTGACTTTTTATTTGCTTCCAGTAATTATCGACTCTTTCCAATTATGATCTTTTTGGGAAATACATGCATAAAAAATGTTACATTGAGTTTTTATATGGTTATTAGCTAGGAAAATATGCAAAAAATATAAAAAATATTTTTATTTTAAAGTTTGCGCGCAAAAATATTATAATTTCCAAAAATACGTTTTTTATGGCATAAAAATTGTAAAAACAATCCGTCCAATTGTATAAATGTACATATTTGAATAATAAATTTCAAGGTTTTTTGACTCTATTTTCAAGCAAGTTACCCACACTTTTGGTTATACAGTATAGTTTAATCTACATATTCATTTTTTTTAGCAAATTAACATATAAAATATAATATTTTCACTTATGCTTTCTGCATAGTATATGTACATTATAAGGTCGTTTTTATGCTGAAATCTAAATTTTTATATAATTTCATGGCAAACATATGTTTTGATATTAATTTTAATACATAAACATCCTTGTTATGAATTAGCTAAAATATTAATAAAACTATTTATTTCAATGTATAAATATAAATGAATTTGTGCAATGAATAACTTTATGGAAATTTTCAAAATTAAACGCGCAAAACTAGATGTGTATTTAAGACAGCACAAAAATATTTTGAATACGCAGTGATAATTTAGCAAATATTTAATGCTCTATTTATTTTAATTATAATTTGATTCATTTATTCTTTTTTACAATTGTAAAATTATGATTTAATTTCTTTTAATTTAATTATCTAAAGTAATTTTCATATTTTCGTTATTCGCTATATGCTTTATGCTTTAAAACTTCAATATTTATTTGGTTCACCTTATATTCACACACATTTTTTTCATTAACTACCTTTTTATCTTTAAATTAAATCACAGACAGCGTGATTTTTTTCTGTACTAAATATCAAGTTCCATATTATACGCATCACTTTATATAAAATTTGCTCTATAAATTATCATCCTTCAAAAAATATAGGAATATTACGTTTTTAAAAAAAATTTATATAATGACAGTTAACTACTAAATATAAAAATATAAGTGCACTACATATTTTTCTATTTATCTCGTATTTTGCAGCTTATTATATCTTTAAACCAAGAATAAGTCAGAAAAAATCTTTTTACATGCTAAAACTTTTATGTTAAACCTTTTAAAGTCTGTTTTGCGTCTTAAATAACATTAACAAAAATAATTTTGTTTTTTTTCTTAATTTATCCGTAATTATTTTATGCTTCTTTTCTTGTAAGATCGACTTTTAAAGGATAAATAAAAAATTAGTCACATAGCATTTTTTCTCAATTCACACAAAATCATGGATCTATTGTCATCTTAACTGAAGTACCTATTAGAACGAAAAAAAGGAATTTATAACTTAAACTGGTTTTATTAACAGAATAAATATAAGTTTAACTATGCGAATATTAACATCTTAACGCACTGTTAGATGTGAATTAAAATGATTACAATATATATTCCAACTTTTACCTGATTTTAAGGTTGTTATTTTGCGTTTTTTCTTCAAGTATGACGTGATATATTTACCATTGGAACATCATTTTTTTTTTCTTGGATATTATCACATCTATTAAATCTACGTTAATATTAATTTTTTTTTCAAAGTCCACAAATTTCAACTTTGTGCTTAATTACATAGACATCATAAATACCACGATAATTATTATGAGTTCCATTTTACTCTTATGTCTATTACTATTTATGCATAATTTTATATTTATGATAATGTAGAATTTAGTTTTTGGATGTTTATCTACTCTTAAAAAAATCGATGAAAATATAATTGCGGGTAGTTGCGTTAGGAGTGAAAAGGTATTAATTTGTTGTTGGAATATATAAATATGTGTTTTTTTGCTTATATCTACTATACTCCTACACTCTAGACAAATTGCAATTTATTTGTAAAAAAAGAATATTATTGTACTGATAAACAACCAAATATGTCAATTTTACAGTTTTTAGGCAAGGGAAGCTAAAAAAGAACTGCACTGTGTTGTTTTTATCATTATGTGTCGTATAACTTTGTTGAAATTCGATTTATACAGGTCAAGGTATTTTTTGAAAAAAATTTATGGGTGGTATTATATTGTGACAGATAAATTATATATTTTTTAAAAAAAAGATCTAGCTTTTAGGCTCATCGGTCTTTATTGGACTATACTATATTTTTTTATTCAGGGTATTCTTCTTCAGATTCAATTATGTTAGAAATTTTAGGCTCATCGGTCTTTATTGGACTATACTATATTTTTTTATTCCGGGTATTCTTCTTCAAATTCAATTATGTTAGAAATGGTGTTATGCAAAGCCATATGTCACGATAATTTTAAGTGAATTTTTTTTGTATATATTTTCGATAATTATATATATCATTTTTATTATGGGGGGTATGGTTGAGTGTTTACAAGTTGGACCCCAGTGTGAGGGGTCGCGGGTTCCACTTCCACCCACCCCACTAATTTCCGAAACGAATTTACTCTAAAGAAAAATACCCAAGGGGGCGGATAGTGAAAAATAAAAGTTAAACCATTAAGAATTGACAAGCCATGAGAAATAGGAGGTTGCTGTGTAAGCCGTTGAACTGTGCCTCCAGAATGAAAAAGATCCCACACCGTGAAGCAAGGATATAGGTAAGTGTAGAATGTGGTTGTAGATTGTAGCTCTTAGCGATAAACAGTAGACAGAATCTCATTCCCTCCATATAATGACTGCCGCCTATGAGAAAGGGCCCAATCCACGGTGATTGCGGGTGACAATAGTGCTGGGGGAGTTCGACAGAGAGACGCATCAGTTAAGAAATAGTTCCTATTAGTATATAGCGAGCTTCCTAAAAGTAATAGACGTAAAACATAAATAAATAAAGTAAGTTCGATTAGAATTTTTTCATTTTTATTATTAAATAACTTAAATTTTCTTTAAAGTTTAAAAATTCAAAGTGAAAACCGTCTTTATAAATTATGTAACTTCTTTCTATTTTATGTCATGGCTACAATAGGATAAAGCCCCAAATTAGTCCAGTATAAGTATATCGCAACTTTTCTAAATTTTTACTTATGTTGTAATGCATTTATTTATCTATGAACTATACAAAAATACATATATTACTTCTATTATTTTTTCGTGCTATATCATAATCTCTGAGCCATATCTTTCATTCTAAGATACATGAGAATGAATTTAAGCTATAACTAATGTATTTAAAAATTCTTAAACCAATGTAATATAGTCAGTATGTAAATTGAACTCGATATTAAAACTTTTGATGCCTTGAATTATACCTAGAATATATAAACTAGAAAATATATATGTGTAGAAAACTCTTTTTGTACATGCGCATGATTCGTATTTTTTTTATCACGTGATATGATACATTTTTTAGGATGAATAAAAAATTTATTTATTTTTTATAAAAATTTTAAGCTAGTATTTTGTAATTCTAAATGCATAAATATTTAGATTTATAGAATAGACTACTTTTAAAATATCATACATGATATATAATCTTTTTTTTAACGCCGAGAAATATAAATTTCGATGATAAGATATTAAAATGGATTTTATTTTCTTGATGATTCAAATATATATACTTAAAACGTTCTCGATAAATTAAGTATCCTTATAATAGTAAAAATTAATCTTTTTTGACAAAAAATCCTGCTTAATTTGAAATAAGTGTAATTCCAATATTTTAACTTGCTTCCCATTAAAAAAATTATACTTTTTGACTTTTCGCTTCTATAATACCATTTTAGCATTTTATTAATGATAAAACTTAAAATTTTTATAAAAAAAAATTGGGTGAAGGCGCCTAGTTCGAGAAAATTTATACCTTAAACCTATATTAATTTAGATGTATAAAAAAACTGGCATTTAGCATTCTTTCTTAGCTAAATAATATAATTAAAATGATAAAATCTAATATAAGAGACCAGTATCTCTTGGTAAATTTATATAAGATATAATCAAATATAAGTTATAACTATCCTACTTTTATTTTATATAAAATGAAATCACATTAAATTTAAGCAATAAGTATATTTAAATAAATATATAGATCAAATACAATCTAATTAACATATATTTCATGTATATAAAATTTTTTAAACGCAAAAACGCATGAAAATATGTCCACATTAAGTTTTTCTAAGTAATTCGTCAGATGTTCTAACTTTTTAAATACCGAACAATAGGACATTAATCATCTTGCAATAAAGTGTTTTAGAAAAGACTTAATAAATATACAATACATATAAATACTGTTAAAATTATAATCTTAGAACATTAATCATAACTTTATGGATTTTAAATATTAACTTTTATTTTATTTTCTCAGTTTCACCATCATCTTTTCAATCAAAAGGTATTTATAATGGTTAATTTATCATAAATATTGTCAGATATACATTTTATTTGTATTTAGTCTTCCAATTAAAAACATTCATAATGTATATAAAACATGCTTGTGCATCTAATATCATATTTTTTTACTATAAAATGTGCTATAATTTAAATAAAAATTTTTTATAACCTATTCCAGCCATGAATGGTATTATAATTATTTAATTTTATTTATTTTTTACTAAATCAAATTTATATGTATCTACAGAAGAAATATTAACATTAAGTTTGCTTATCCTAAATGATTTTTTCTCTGAGCCGTTAATTATTATCGAAAAAAAAATTATTTTTATGAATGTATATATATATTCTGAATAATATTATTTAGTCATTATAAAAAATATTTAAACGACTCAGTTAAAATTTTTTTCTTTTTATAGTATTTATTTACAAAACAATGTATAAATCATGGTAATATATTATTAATATATATTAATATCATGTAGATCAATTGACTATTTTTTTATCGTACAAAATATTTTATCGATCCGGATTCTCATCAATTTTTCCAATATACCATTTGTTTGTAAATATTTTTTATGCATCATAGTAAACGATTATAGATGCGGATTTATATCTTAAGTTTGCTATTATATTTTATTATATTTATGAAAGTATAATATGCAACACCAAACACAATTATTGATACGAATTAGTATCTATAGTTACATATTTTATCTTATTATATTTAAGAAAAAAAAATTTTAATATAAAAAACAATCGTGGATGCGAAATATTATCTGCTACTAAAATGTTTGTTATTTTATTTTTAAAAATAAAAATCTGGTTGACATTGAAAATATTTATCACGATTAAAAAGTAGCGATTGTCGGAGGTCTAGATATTCGAATTTAATTCTTTCACTATAATTAAATTATTGCGTATTATACTCACGTGAGTACATTTATAAATAGCAAACAAGTAATTATTTCAGCTATCTACATGAAAAGAAACACTCTTAGGTTATTCCATTGTAAATAATACCTTTTAGTTTATAAAGCATACTTGATTGTACCGTTGAAACATTTTTAATCAATTTTAGGATGCAAGTGCTAGTTATAAAATCCAAAATTGGTATTCAGAGGATGTTTCATCGTAGCGGTAACCCGATAGGTGTGGCCAAATTTAAACTGTATATCTTTTTTTACTATACTTGAATTTTATTTTTCTAAAAAAAATATTAACATTATAGAAATATTTCTATAATTAATATTCGTTACATCTTCAAAACTGATGTCTAAAGAATAATTTTTTTTGCTTATTTAATAATTGTGATTTCTTATTGGACTCTTTATTTTTCAAAGAAGTATAAGAAAGAAAGATGTTTAAGAAATCTAGGGTATGTTTCAGAAAAGAAATATTTAAAAACGTTGGAAAATATATTAAATGGTTATAATTTTTCTTATATCTGAAGAGTTTAATAAAATGATAAAACTATTGATTAAAGATGTAATACTATTGATCCTTTAGAAAATAATATTGAAAAATAATCAAATGCTAATTAAAAAAGAAAGAAAATGTCTAGATTAAATTTTTTTACACTAAAAAACTTGAATATCCTAGGAACTTCATATTTTTTTTATTTAAGTAGAATATGAACCATTGGATCTTAAACCTGATATTAAAAAATATAATGAAGATAGATACTAATATATTAGTGAAGTTGGGAAATAAAGAAACTATTTTTTATTTTATTTTTTGTTAATATTATCATATTTATTTAGAATAAAAAATTATATCAGCCCACTTTGAAATCAAAAAAAAATTTCGCATAAAGGCTTGATATCTTGCGATAACAACAGGTGGATTTTTTTCAAGAAAATAAAACAGTTGTCATATAATAATCAAAGTTAAAATTTTTATCACACCGTCTTTGTTTTTCTTCTACTGATCAAGAGTGTATACATAATGATTTCATAAATTACTATTCCATGTTTTTCTTCTACTGATCATAAGTATATGCATAATGATTTCCAAAATTACTATTCCATGTATTGATACATCTGGAAATATGTCAATTCTTTGAATTTCTTTTATATTTTCTAAAAATGAATATGGCCAGATTTTTAGTGATTTTGCAATATGCCTACAGAACAAGTATTAAATGAAAGAAAAACAAGCCTCAACAATGACGTGTAAATTAGAATTATTCAATAATCGCATTTCTTTATTCCAAAAAAGAATCGGGATGTAAAAGCAGTACATACATATTTGTTAATATATTTAGACCACAATTTTTATAAACACTTTTGATTGGATATTTATTTATGAAGTAATTTTCTTTTTATCGATTTTATCTATTATGACGTAATCAGCGTGTTGGGAATATCGCACAACTCCTTAATACATCTTTTATCCCCTGCCCTGATCTATATCCATTAAATTGCTCTTCTTCTCTAAATGAGATGAGTTCAAGTGTCTTGCGGTGTGAGAGTGCTTGCATGTATGCTTCCACTTCATCCAGGATTTTCAACTTCTTAACATATTTTTTATGACTAACTATATTATATTTGACATTTCGTATGAAGTCATCTGCTAATGACGACCGTTCACGTAATAAAATCTTAATTTTTAGCCTATAAAAATAAAACATAAGTAAAATATTCTAAATTTGTGTTTAGTATTGTAAGAATTCATATTAAAGTATGATTAAAGATAAATAGAAAGAAAGAATTTTTCTATGTGCATATCAGACCCTCGTTCCTTGTAAAATATCACAATCATACCACACTATGTGGCTTAAATTATATACGTGCACCGAGAAATCAATTAAAAAAGTATAATTAGCATATTAAAGTGTTTTATATATTAAGAAGATTTATTTTACTGTATAACAGCTTAAACATATTCTCTGCACACTCAGAGGGGCGATAAAAGTTCACATTTCGGAATTTAAAAGACCCTTCCGTGAAATCCTGCTTTAAAGACATAAATATGTATTTTAGACCGCATTTTTACTAATGAAGAGATGTAAAAGCATCATATAATCTTTCTAAAGAGCAACCTGACGTTATGTTTATATAAGATATAATAGATAGAAAGTAAATTTACCCTCAATAAATAAAATAAAGGGCAAAAAAGATATTTGTATTCCTTAGGCATTAAATCTAATATAAGTCAATAAAATATGTGCGCTCCTCTTTTTTTACCTAGAATATTGCTTTATATAAACTTAAAAAAGTAAAAATTTTTAATATTTTAATATTTTAATATTTTAACAAGGGTATTAATTTGCGTTTTCATGGATATAATGAGGATAATTTTATGCGGTTTTTTCTTGAGAAAAACAAAAAATAGCATATTTATAATATAAGAGATGGATTAAAATACGAGTATTCTTCTTTGTAAAATATTAATTTATATTTCTGAACATTGGATTATAAAAAAAGGTTTAATAACTGGTTAGCTGCCGACTTCTCACTTATATTATATTATGAATATATTTTTAAAAAAAATTTTCATTCCGGATTCGATTTAGCTTGCAATACTTATTGGTTCTTTTATTATAATTGGATTATATTTTGAAATAGAAATGTGATTATAGCATTAAGTTCTCCATTTACATAAATTTAGATCCTTCATTAAATTACAAAAAAAACATATTAAAACTTGAAATTCAAATGATTTTATAAATAAATATGGATGTCTATAGAAATTTATACATCTTAAAATATCTATATAACATATATAATTTGTTCATTAATTAAAATTCCTCTTTTTTAGTTAAAAAAAATTTAATTTGCATTTTTTAGGATCTTTAAATATTATCTATTACAGCTTGTAATGTATAAAATTCCAAAAGATTTTTTGTAAACTTTTACTGTAATATAGTTCTATTTCCACAAGAAAAATCAAGTGCATTAGTTTTCGATATTCCTAGTGAATATCATAAAATAACGGTACGAATATATATATTCATTTATACCTTTTATATATTATTAGTCTCGTCCAGAAATCTTAAGTCTATTTTTATATTATATATCAATTTATTTCTTTTCGTCTTTTACCTTTTATCTTCTTTGTATGAGCATATAATATTTTCATTCATAGAGGAAAAAATTTAAATGGATATATAGGTTTCAATAAATCAAATAATCTTATTTGATGTGAAAATAAGATAAATACGTTGTGCCTAAATAAATGTAAAAACGATACAATTTTAGATTATATCAAAACTTGATTTCAGTATGAAAAAAACTATATGCTGATTTTCAAATATTTTCAATTCAAATATATTATTAAAATAGTAATATTCAATTCTAAAAGAATACATACATTAAATGTATTAAATCACAATTTATTTTTCTTTTTCACATGATAGTTTCCATTGCTGAAAAACTATGTAAGATGTTTATGCTGATTCTAACCTATAATTTACATTATAAAAGAAAAATTGGACTTATAATTTTCTAAAATTATAAAAATTAGACTTATAGTTTTCTAATAATAATAAAGATTAGACTTAAATCGTAACACAATCTTATTATAATGAGATTAAAATATTGATACCTTTGCGGTAAATCAAAAAGAAAATTTTGGTGTATGTCATGAATATTTTTAAGTTGAACGCATAACTAGCGCATTTTATACATTGCTATAATAAAACTTCAATGTTATCATTATTTAGAATAAAAATCCTTTTAATTTCATGAGCTTACTTAATGCAACATTTTATATATCTATTTAAACAAAGGTTGTTTTTTATATGTTTTACGGTTATTGAAATACATTATAATTTATGAGTTATAGTTATAAATTAGCCTGTTCACCATCAGCTAGTTTTTATAGGAGACTACAACGTCACGATTGAAATTCTAGAGTCGCTTAATATATAATAAATTTTAAAAAATAGTTTTAATGCTATGAATACATATCTTGAGATGGGACCTTATGTGGCTCTAATATTTGCAGGAAAATTTCGACTTTAATGAAATTACATAAAAAAAAGTCATATCAATTCATTAGCTATCATTTATAAAATTACAAATATGCAGCATTTTTTTTGATTAAATGTCATAGTAAAATCGCACAAACTAAAATTATTAGATTTCTGTACTAAACACATATAAATAATTAAGGACTAATAATTCGCGTAAAAACTTTTTATAAAATTCCAAAAAAGCAAAAAATATTAAAACCATCACAACTAACTAAAACCATGCAGTTTTAAGCCTGATTGGATACTAAGAACTCAAAACACATAAAAAAGAGAGAAATAATCGACCGAAAAAAAAAATAGTCTTTAAATTACAAGAAACAATTAGCTATAAAATTCAAGGCATTCTTTGGTTAAAATAACCAGACTTGTTGTTATCCGCACCGGTTTTTTTTATAAATATATGTTATTGCCAAAGATTTTTACATTTTATATACTGCTGCAGATGAATCATTTAAGCACATAAATTCTCGTAAATAGAAAAGCATTTGTCTTTTTAATTAAATATATTATCTAGAAAATGGCTGTGATTTATTTAAATTTGCATATTTTATATTTCTTTATGTGAAAAAAACAATGTTTTATGTCCTTTATGACTAATAGTAAACCATTTTAACCAAGAATTCGAACGAAAGACATTTTTTATATTTTGCGGATTTAACAACTAAAAAAACCCACAAAAAAAATTTTCTAATATTATTGAACAATCAATCACATTTTTTTTATATGTACACTATTTTGATATTTTATATCGCATCTCTCATATAAGATATATTATGATTTCCGCAAAAGATTATAAAAAACAGTTTTTTAATGAATAATCTAGAAATGCAAACCTTTTTTTAATATTTAGATTTTTTTTATCTTAAAATGATCTGTTTATTATATGTTCTGTGTCTGGTTTACATAGAAATTGCGTTATTTTGTAGGTTTTAGACTACTTTAGTTCAAAAAAACTAATGATTGCTCAAACAAAAAGTTTGATGATATTAGATATTAAAATCATCTGTAAAATCACATATCCAAATTTCAATTTTTAAGGCTATATTATTAAGTTTTATATGATTTTTTTTTGTTTTGTGTATTCTTCAGATGGCATTTTAAACCTTTACTTTACTAGTTTCATCGAAAAGATTATATTTCATCAGAAATAAAAAAATTATTTTTTGATACAAAGCCTCAATGTGTTAAATTCAAGATTAAATCTTCGAAGATGAATAACCCAAAAATAATTATAACTAAAATCTTTGCTCCTTTTTTTCATGATTTTTTTTGTGTTTTTATTTCATATTAATTTTAAAATTTTTTGAAAATTTTATTTATTATTCTTGAAACAGGTAGAAATAAACGTTAAAAATAATTTAAATAGTTTGATTTCTATGACCGTATAAAAAAATAATTCCGGCGTTCTAAAATTCTTATTTTTTTTGCTTTTAAAGTATATTAAAGAGATGTATGAAAAACAATTCAAGATTTCCAGTGTAATAATTTTTCATGTTTGTCAAGTACCTCTTCTAATTTATGCTTCGAATATCTATTTTAAATTGCTTTTGAATCCAGAAAAATATGATTTTTATGCGAGATTGCTTATTTTATAATCCAAGTCAAATTTATATAATACCCGCCATATTTATACAGAAAAAAGCGAAGACAGCCGAAAGTCATAGTTTTTTAAATATATTTATAACATCACACTGCGAATTTCTTATGAAATCGCGAAGATTTTTGGCTTGAAAATTTTTCAATACTGCAATAGTATAGATTTAAAGTGATGATAAACTTTTTTATAGTTATTTGTATTTAAAAATATTTGGCGTATAACAGTAATGACTTTCAGCCTACCAAGCTAAATAGAACTTTTTTATTGAGGCGATTTCTAAATAAATTATAAATTTTTGAAAATAAATATTAGTATCATATTAGAAGACGAACGACAAAAATCCATATGAATTTAAAAAATTAGAAACTATGTGCGCAATATTTAAATTGTATATTCAACACCTATATATACTCTATTATGAGCTATATAAGCCATTTTTATATAACTATACTATGTAAACACCTTTATGATTCTAAAATAAATCTTTAAAATTTTAGCAGAGTACAATAAGTTCTTTTTATAATAAGTATGAGCAATAAAATAGAAAATAAACTCTAGTAACAAAAAAGTTCGATTATTAAGTAACTTCTTGACTATTTTTAAAATTGTAAAAAGAAACTGAATATAAAATTATTTGCTCAAAATTCTTTATTTACGGTATAATGTCATTTCGATTGTAAAAAAAAATATTTATCTGCTTAAATAAACAAAAAATATAACAATTTACACAAGAATATTATTTTAAAGGCGCATTATAAATAGTTTAAGGATCTACCGAAAATACAAAGTTTGATTTTGTTTTTTAGAAAAAAATATTCTGAACTGCTTTATCGTTTTATTTTATTTTTTTCGACCTCATATTTTTTTCTATCTCCATATAAAATGTACCAATTTATCTAAATAAATAAATTAAAACATATATTTTCATATGAAATATATGATTGCATATATTTTTCGGCATAAAATTTTCTAGATTCGGTGGCGTTGTAACATGAATCGAAGCATATTGATATATTTAAATTAGATTCATCTGGCATCGTTCTATGATAAAATAATAAAAAATGAGCGTTTTCGTATAAAAAAGGAAAAAATGGATTTTTCAGACTAATCGACGATCATTTTATAATTTTGTATGATTTATACGTTTCTTTTGCACATGTATGGAGTTACACTGTGATGTAACTTGAAAAATTATAAAAGAAAAACATATAAAAAAAAGGAATTTAGTTATGAAAAAATTTATCTTGAGCATTATTTCTTTGTATATTTACAACATTGCCAGCAATAGAAGTTGATTTAACACGCCTATAATATCAATTATATGTATATTATTATTTTTGAGATCCACTTTATCAAGATTATATGTAATTTTTTTGGAATTGATGATTTAAAAATCTTAAGTTAAACAGAATGTTTAAAATCCATTCCTGATTAATTTAATATATTCTCTTTCACAGAGAAATCTTATCTAGTAAAACGATAAACTAAGCTAAAAAAATGTAGGAAATAATATATCGTGTGTTATATCATAATTAAACTGGGATTTCATTTTCTACATGGATAATTATTATTTCCAGTGTTCATTAAAATATAAGGATCTCCAAAACTTTATGGTTAAACAATTTTTTTCGTCTATGATATAAAATAATTACTATCTATTAAAATGATGTGATACAGAGATGGATCTGATTTTTAAATAATTAACGTAAAGAATAAAAAGAAGCATGTGAATATTTATAGACATGGAATGATATATTATTGGAAATCTAATAAATCACCATTTTAATTGATATAATACGATCGAATGTTATCTACCATGACAGCTTATATATTTATTTTAAGGTTATATTTCTTATAAAATTTTTTGTTTACTTGCGTCTAACTCATGATTGCTCTACACGGCAATTTGCTGTTATATTTTATACAAAACCATCTAATATCTAATCATTGTACATTTTCACGTCCAAGATTTTTATTTGTAAGATCTTTCAGCAATCTATTGTTTTGCATATGTATTCTTTCTTTCGAATCTCATATCCATAATCTAGAGCATATACAATAAAAAGTGGTGTTTATGCATATATATTTGCTATGCATAAAACTAAGATTAGTATTTATAATTTAAGGGCTATATTTATAGTCGTAATTTTAGTTTTTGTTCTCAGGCACAGCTTGCTTGATTCTCTGTAAACAAAGCGTATTTATACTTTCGGCTATCTTCTCCTCTCCATAGTCTTCTTCAATATCCCTCCTTCTTATGAGACCTATAAATTCAAGGGTTTTTCTCAATCCCAAGGTTTGAATATATGCCTCAACCTGGTTAGTGACATCTAGTTTTTTTAGGTACCTTCTATGATATCGTGTCACACACCGTCCCATGTTATAACATATGAAAAATATTTTTGTCTTGCATTTGTATGATAATGACAGTTCAGATGCTAGCAGGTCATATTTTTCAATTTTTCGTTTTCAACTATGTTTATATTATCAATACTTTTTACGCCAATTTTGATCAGAGTGATGCAGTTCTTCTTTTTGTCATATACAAAAAATTCAGGTCTTTCATAAGATAACTTATAGTCTGTTTATATTCTTGTATCAACTTTTTATCTCTGCGAATTTGTTTTCCATTATTTCTTGTACAGAGTGTCTGCGGATTTTCGGGTTTTTTTAAAATTGTATTTTCTTGCCAACATAAAGTGAAGACATCTTACAATCTCGTTGTGTCTTCTTGTATAGTCATGACTAAGCATTTTTTTTACATCTGCTTGCTAAGTGGTCGACAGTTTAAATTGAGTCGTTACAGTGCGGGCACCTTGATCTTTCTCAAAAGAATACGTTTCTATCCTAAAAAAAGCAGAATCTCGCTTCTTATAATGGTCTGATATTTCCATATTGTAGCCACTTCGAGGATCCTAATATTTCAAGCGTTAAATTTTTATGAACATCGTTGAGTTTTTGATGTAGTGTTTTTTGCTTTATTTTACACAATAAACTCTCTTTTTGTTTTAATTCAAGCGGAGGAAGCTCATTGTCAACGAGACCATATTTTGTTCTGAGAAATTTATTTATTACGGATAGATGTGTTGCGTTTTCATTTTCAAATTTAAATATTGCGGCTTTTCTGGGTGATTGTCTTTTTTCTTGGTTTAGAGTTTTATATAGTAGGTAGAGTATTCTTTCGGATTTAAACTCAATATTTTCCAATCCCCGTCCTAGTTCATTTCTTTTAAGATAAATCTTTTTTTATTGGCTGGTTGTAAGTGTATTCCATTTTCTATTAGTATTCGCTCGATTTAATCATCTAGCTTTCTAAAATCTTCTGGTTCTAGCTTTAATAAACCCACATAGTAGTTTATCAGTGATATTGCATATTCATTAATCGCCTTTATATTGTTTTTACCATTTTGTTGTGTTTTGTATATGCTTTTAACTCTTTCTAGCATTTTTTTTTCTAATTTTATCCATCGTTTCGGGTTTAGTTCACGATTTGAAATCTTCCAGTACCCCGAGATATTTATATCCATCTTTTCCTCCTATAATGTGGCATTATCTTTGCAATTTATATTATAGTAGCTGATTTGGATAAGTTAATTTCCATTCCGATACATCCGAAGAATTTTGTTGCTTCATTGGACATTAGTTTTAAGTTACTTTCTTCTTTCGACAAAATCTTTAAATCGTCAATGAAAAGGAAGTGATTGGTTGTAAATGCCTTCTTATCAAGCTTGATGGATATAGATGGAAACTTTTCATTTAATTGGCGGCTTAGCATATCCATACAAAGAACAAACAATAGTGGAGATAGGCTATTCTGAGTGTATAATCACCTTTTCAAATTTTTTCTTTAAGATTTCTTCATTGTTTAATCTTAGATAACTTCTAGTTTTTTGTTAACACGGATATAAAGGCAATCATCTATTCTTGAATGTTAAGATTTTTTAAGCAGGACAGAAGATACTCGTGGTCGATTGAGTCAAACACTTTTTTTATATCTCACCATGTTACGTGTAATTCATTATTATGTTCACTGTTAATTGCAACGTTTATCATGGCTTGTTCTTTAGCTACCTGTACTCTTCTGACTGTACCAAGTTGGTTTTCTGATAGTAGGTTTCGGGATTCGACGTCTTTCTGTAGTATCATTGTGACAGCTTTAGTTGTCAATTTATATAAGTTTGAAATACATGTTATAGGTCTAAATTCCGATCCATTTAAAACTTCTTTTTTAAGTATGAGGTATGTGATAATAGAGTAGAACCAACTTTTTACCTCTTTGTTTTCCAGGCATATTAATTTTACTGTTTCTTATAATATTGGATGTAATTTTGTGATTTTTTTGATGAAGAAGTTGTATATACTATCGCATCCAGCAGCTTTCCAGTTAGGCAGGTAGTTGATGATCTGGAAAAATTCTGTTTCAGAGATAAAAACCATTTGTGGTGTGTTTTCCAGCGCGTTTTTGCGCAGGTAAGTATCGAAGTTTAAAATTTCCGTGCTTTAGTCCACATATTTGACCAGAAATTCACAATATTTTCCTTATCTGCCTTAATTTCTGATTTTACCGTATCTGTTAATGCTCTATAAAATTGTCTTCTGTTGACTTCGAACTGGGTGTTTGTTTTTGTTAATTCTTTTCTTTTTTCATATTGCTCTATCTGTTTATTTATTAATCTTATTTTATCGTTATTTTTAGTAATCACTTCAAGGACATCATTTTTTTTGTCAAGTATCTTGTTATTTTGTCATAAGACTTTTCTAGGAAATCTTGTCATACTTTCTGGGAGTTTTACTGTGTTTCTTACGTAGGATTTGAGGGTTGTGTTAATTTGATCATTTCTTTTTATTTTTTCCTACTTTATTAGTACGTAGGATTTGAGGGTTGTGTTAATTTGATCATATCTTTTTATTTTTTCCTCCTTTATTAGTACGTAGTTTAATACTTCCTGGAAAGATTTTAATGTTAACTCTTCGTAACTCTTTTGGACAGCTTGCAAGATATTTTCTATATCGCACATGTTTTGAGGGCGGTGGTTGGTGATGTGCGCATTAACCGCTAAATTCAGACCTTCAATTATATCGTTTTTAACCGTAGCATATGTTATTTTTCTTGTTCTAGGGAGTTTTGTGATGTCCGTATTTTCTAAGCTTGTCAGTACTCTGAGAAATGTTTTTTTGCATCTGTCGAGGTTAATGCAATGGTTAAGTGTTTTATAGTCTTCCTCTTGATCGCTTTGTTTTCTTCTTTTCCTTTCTATTTCTTTGAACTTCCGGACTTGTCTTCTTTTCGCATCATTATCTTTTAGAATGTTTGATGATTACCCTTAAATTTCAGTCATGCTTATATCACAGTTGAAAATATCATTGTGACTCATTAGGAACTCTTGCCAGCCAGATCTCGGCATTCTTCCGAATCGTTTTAGGATCGAGGTATAAGCCTCTTGAATTCATTGCTCTTTCTCGGCGGGTGTATTCTTGCAGATGGCTATATGAATAAGAAGAGCCCTGGTATGAATGCGTGTGGTCGTGTGAGTTTCAGGCAATTTGTCGGTTGAGATTATTGTTGCAGGATCGGTTTTTGAATGTTCATCTTTGTAGTTCTCCTCTCCTGTTTTTTCTTTATTCCCCATTTTAAACTAAGATTATACTATTATATACGTAAACAAATGTAAAACGGCTATAAATTAATACAGTAAATTCAATTTTTGCGTCAAAATTTGCATTACCCATAATGATCAAAAATTTGATATTCATATTTGTTTATTAGGTAATTATTTGATTTTAAATCAGCATTTTCTATTATTTCTAAATGGAATATAATAAAAAGCTCTTATACTTTTATCGAATTTTGTACACATATAACATAATGTAGTGAATTTATCGCCAGTGTTATTTAGAAGTATTTACTTGGATATTTTTTTGCGTCTTCGATATATGGTTTATAAAAAGAGCTGAAACATAAAAATAAACAATTTTCACAATAATATAAATGTATGTAGTCAAATTTAATACAATATTGAATTTACAAATGATGTGTTATAAAAATTAGCTTTCACTTTTAAACATAGATTTGAAGTGAAATAATTCTATAATCAACATGGCAGTTTTTATTTGTATTTATCGTAGAAAGTTTGTTGAATAAAAAAGTCTGACAAAAATGTAAATCATCTTATAATTATTTTGATATGCTTTATTGTTGATAATTCACGCCATTTATTATGACTCATAAAATTTCTTATGAATTAATAATTGTAAAAATTCACCATTTTAACATAACGATATACACTACAATTTCAAAACAATTCTGTTTAGAAAATCAATTTATGACACAACAAATTATGTGCGTATTATTCTTTTCTGCTTAAAACTTTGTATTTCTCATAAGAAACGACATACTTTTATACTTAGATATTTTATTGCTCTAAATAGCTTTTTCTGTACCTTCTCCGTACTTTTACTGTAATTTTGCGATATTAATACGATCATATTAAGTTAAGCTGCTTGATCTTTAATGGATTTCTAGCATACTAATATTCGAAAAGCGATATTTTGAGATCTAGTGAATTTGATGTCATATAAACCTATTTGTATTTTAAAAAACTAGTTATAACATTAAAAGGTTAATTTTTCATTTACATATAAATTTTATTTTTTTTTCATTTTGAAATGGTGTAGATTTTAATAAAACGTTAAGATATGATCATATCGTCTAAAAAGATACTTATAATCATCCAAGTCTGTATTTATGAATTTCAAGATGTAATGGTACTTCTATTGATTTAAATAAGTAATGCTTATAGCATATCAACAATACGACAAACAAGCTAAACTTTATTTCCCTGTTCGCCTTCAAGAACACATAAACAAGAAACTTAAGAAATATTTCAGTGTATATCTATAATTTTGGATAATTTAGCCTTATATTCTTTTTGTCTTCTTTGTTTTTATTATTGTCATACTATAGGTTTAAGCAAGCATCAACATTTAAAATTGTATTAATGCATTTGTTTTATTTTTTATACAAAAGCTATACAAAATCCTCTATCAATATTCAAAAACGAATTGGTAATTTATTCATTATAATCAATTTTCATTGTATTTTTTGTAAAATTGATCAACTACTGTGTGTTTATATGTTTCATCTAATTTAAATATTCTATATTTTTTTACAACTTAAAAATAAAATATTATAATTATATTGTTGTAAAAAAATTATATTTTCTAAAATAACAGTGCATAAAGAAAGGCAAATCTAGAAAATGTTAGGATATGGTTACATATCTAGTTTCTAAAATTAATAAGATCGTTATGAAAATATATGCTGTATTATAATAAAACAAAAAGAATTTCAGATTTACGTTTTATAAATTTTTTAGCACGATATTCGAGTTATTAATAGACTTCTAAATTCCAAGCTATATTTTAAAGGTTAAAAAGGTTTCATAGTTAATAATATTGCTAAATAATCAAAAGGTGTTTTATATAGATTTCTAATGACTTCGCAATACGGAACGTAATAAATCGGTTGAAAAATATATTCAATAAATTTATGTTTGGTTTATCAATATGCTATTCGTGCACTAAAATCAAAAAACATTGGCCAAGCTTAGTTGAAAAAAATATAAACCCCTTTCTTAGTTTTGTTCCTTAGTACTAAAAATATGTACATACCATAACGAAAATCAAAGTCTAATGGATAAATAATTTATTGCAAATAACTTATCATGTAAATATAATATATAATTTATTATTATGAAATACAAGAAATGTTCGTATAATTTATTAAGAGATATTATTTAAAAGTTTTATTTGTTTCTATTTTTTTAAGACCTATTTCAAAAGAATAACATTTATGCTACAATTTTAAGGGATTTCATTACACAATAAAATACTCGAGTTTTATAATATAAATTCATTTTTTCCAAATACCTGCAGGTGCGTTGCAGGCAAATAATATACAATAAAAGGCGATTTATATTATTTTATTGCGAAAAAATTAGGTAAAAAACCAAAGAGTATCACGTCAAAATATTATTCTAGAATATGTCTATAGTAAGCGCTTATATAATTTTTGGATATCAAAATATTTTTTAATAAATTCTGAAGTGGTTTAGCGAGGTTAAAATCAAATTTCACACATCTAGAAAATCAAATTATAAGTATATATAATAAATGAATAGTAAGAATTGCAATAGAAACGCTCCAAATGACATTATAAACTTTGTAAAAGAATACAAATAAATTATATTTTTGGCTTTTAATAAAATCTATTGATAATAGATTTTTAATACTTGAACATTTCCATCTATTATACGACAATTTTGAAAAATAATTCTTATATTTCATGTAATTTCACATTGAATATATGAATATTATCTAAAAAAAATGAGTTTTATATTTAAAGGTTTTAAGACAAAGCATTATCGGTTATACTTAATGTATACTGTGCTCGGGTAGAATATAATCTTTATAATCAGATTTAAACATTATTTATTAAACAGAAATATTTCTGAATTGTTAAATTACCATACAGAAAACGACCAAGATAAAAAAATTTTATTACATTTTTTCTACATTTATAGATTTTAGTTTTTGTATTCTTGCAAAACATTAACATAATCCGATTATAATTTTTTAAATATACGTCGAAAATTATAAAATCTGGGGTATATCATAGACGTGATTTATTTCATATGCACTAACAAACTACGTTTCTAAAAAAAAATACCGTTATCTAAAATTCTTAATACTTTAAGACATTATTGAATAGTTTTATGCGCAAAAATATGTATTATACCAATAAAATTTATGTTTTTGCTGTTGAATTTATGTGTCATATATATTTTACTCCTTGTTCTTTTACAAATTGAATATATAATTCTATATTTGAAGCATTATTTATATGAATTTATTTTTTTTCTAGTATTTTATATTATAAATTTCTTTCGTACATAAACGTTTTTTTATGTCATATATCATAGCTTCATAAAATTTCTAAGCCTCTAAAATTTATAACACAAATAATATATGTAATGATTCATTTCAAAAAATATATAATCATAAAAAAATTATTTACATGCAGAGGATTTACTAATTAAAAAACGTAAAATTCGAAAAATGCAAAATACAAATACAATGTCATTTAGTATTAATAGAAAATGACTGAAAAAATCTATTATATGTCGACATTTGTAATATATGAAAGCATAAATTAATTTGAACATATCACTTAAATCAGATCAAAGACAAGATTAAAAAATCCTAAAAACATATGTAAAATTAAGTGTTTATATTGATATACACTAATTGTTCAGATTAAAAATTTCAATAATGATAGTTGTATACTTTATGAAAATATTTCCATACTTATTGTCCTTATATATTAATAATTTAATATTGTATGTGTCAATATAAAAAAAGTGCTTATTTTATTGTTTTATATTAGCATGATAATATATTTTCTTCTTATTGTTTTTTTTTATTTATTTTTTGGTCCCCCCCAGTCATCATTATTGAAGTCTAGAATTTTAGGAATCAAGAGTATGCTACCAAACTGCCGCAAGAAGCTTTTAATTCTAAAATCCAACGATTCTAATTTTTTCAAATCTTGTTGCATCGCTATTAAAGACAGTATCAAAATTCTGATTATTATGTAAGCTAGATTTATTTGACTGTCAGGTTCCTCGGCACTAAATCTTTCGTGATCAGTTGGTTTGATTTCTTTTGAGTTTTCATAATCTGATTTACCTTCGTTCCCTGGTGGTTGTAATTTCTTTGTTCTTTTTTTAAAATAGAAAATCTCCAGTTCATGGCTTTCAAAAAAGGGTAAAGAAGACGGATCTTTTATAGCCTTTAATTTTTCTAGTACGTTCAAAAGAATTTGCTTGACCCTTTCACGTTTTCTTTTTGAATTAAATTCCTGTATTTTCATACCATTTATCTTTACTTCTGTTTCGAATAGACTTTTTTTTTCAATAGCACGTAAAATGTTTTTCATTTCTCTGTATATGTTTTTGAGCAATTGTTCTTGATAAAACATCCACAGTAGATTTATCATTGTATTTTTTTTTAGATCACGTGCAATTATTTTAGTATCCACCATTTTGTAAAATTCTATCTTACCTTTACTGTTTGAATCACACAGTTTCAAAGGATTTCTTCTACTATCCTTTGCTTGTGCATTTATTCGATCACTAAAAAAATCCTGATTTATTGCAAACCCGAATTTTAGGGTTGCTTTAATTCTATCCAACAATATCACTATTGTATATATCTCATCTGATTCTAATATTTTTTTATTAGCCACATTTTTCCATTCTTCTTCTTGAATGTCTTTGCGTAATGTTTTAAAAAATGAAACTATTTCTATCATATTGCTCAAATCTATATCAGATTTCAGATGGCCTGATTCTTCTTTTATTATTGTGTTCATAACATTTTTTTCCTCTTCATCATTTTTCTTAAGCATGCAATGACCCATTGAATTTGATTTCATAACCTTCAATGCTTCACTGGTAGTAAAATTTGAGATTACAAATATGACATGAAAGAATATATTCATTTTATAAAATATCAAAAAAGAAATATATTTATACTGATTGTGATAATTTTTGATACGCAGAACGTTTTAGATTTAAATTTGTGTATAAATTAAAAAATGATTCATCTAGATCGCATAAATGATATTATGTGGAGGGCACCATATTATAAATGTCTCATATAAAACGATTTATATATATTCAGACTTTTGCTATATTATCTTCTAAAAGCAAAACCTCAAAGTTTTAGAATATTAAATTTTCTCTACAGGAGAAGTGTGATTACATTATAAAATAAAATTGATTTTAGATATACTTTACTATTGTATAAAATCGATAATTGCATTATTAAATAATAAAAACGCTAAACTTAGAAATATTAAAAATAATTTATACAAAAAAAGATATTTTTTAGTCGAAATCTGTAAAAGGGTATCTAATATTAAATGTTAAAAAAAATTACAAATATTTTAATTTATTTTTTAGGTTTGATTCACAGTTTTTTATCGTTGTTCGAGCAAAACTTCACAATACTACATATAACAGAATTTGCAATTCTTCTTTTCATCTCATCATTTTACAATCTTTTTCGATGCATCTTCTTCACACAAGACTTATTATTTTACGTGTCTTCTACAATCCTATTGTTTTTGCGGATGCTTTCGCTTCTGTTGGCATGTATTACATCTTCAGATACGACTTTTGGTATTTTAACACCAAGTAAACAATTATTTATATTTATTTTTATCGTTTTATTTCTTGATTGAAAGTTGATTATTATAGATTTTTTATATGATAAACTATGTAATTGTAACAAAATTGCGAATCTGTACATTATAAAATCGACATAAAAATTATAAGGTTGCTTTCAGCTTTCAATAGCTCAAATAAATTATAAATTTCTTTTTATCTCGATTGTTTTTCCGGGTTACCAGTAAACCTATCTAAACAACAGCTAGAGTTTTATAAATGTAGAAAGTATATTAATATAAGCTATATTGCACGTTTATGGCTTTACTTTCCATTTTCGTGTGTGCTATTATCAATCCTTTAAGGCTTGGTAATCACATAAAATTTAATCTAAGTTAAAAATACTTGGCTAACAAATAATATATGTCAATATAACAAATTAAAACAAAGAATGATTTCTATAACCGTATTCACAGACAACAAAAAAATTAAAGCGGGGTTTACATACTTTTGATATACTTATAACTATCTATAAAAAATGAAGCATATAAGTTTTTTGTGCAATGAAATATGAGATTATCACTTATTTTATAAACTTTATTCATTCTAAAAAGGGACTTCATATGATACTATCGATTAGATCTTCTTCAATAACTTCCTTCAATAAAATACATATCCTTTCAGTTTTTTATAAATCATAGTATGAATAAAATGATAAATATTCTATGTAACAAATAGTTTTTTTCGAAGGCTGTTAGCCTGGTGTGTACACACTTCTCCATGGCGAAACAAATTGTATAATCTTTGTCTTAGCATGCAAATAATGCAAAATCGATGGGCTAGCTGATCATATAGAATTGGTTTCTTGTCGATTTATTTTTTTTATTATCACAACTTGTTACAAGGCTTCTTTCAATATGATACATTTTTTCGTTTTTTATCGTATATATAAGTAAAGGCCTGTTACTATAAAACTGTATAAATTTTTGTATCGAATCTAGAATTTTTATACAGAAAGTAAATCAATATACATTTTTATTGAATAATTGAATGTTCTGTGTTACATATAAGATATTTTCTTCACTAGCATGAAGTAATGGGGTCTTACTTTTTCATTCCGTCTCTTCGTGTAATCGTACACTAACAGTTTTTTAATAGTTTTATATGTGCAAGATTTAAAAAAATTTATCACTGTGTGTATTTTTATTTTCTACTTAAGAAATATGCATCCTCAAATATGAAACAAAGTCAGGATTTCTCGCCAAATATATACTCATACTATATTCACGCAATATAGTGTAGAAAATATAACTTTGAGTTATCAAAGCTATAAAAAAAAATTTGATGGGGAGTTTTATGGTTGTAAGTTGAAGAGATGCCATTTTTGTTACCACTTAGACTTTAGGTTAAACTTTGAGTATTTTGTTACATTTTAAAAGATTTTCAAGTCGATTAGGCCAGGTGTAGTTGCGCTTTTCTATTATTCAAAGTAGCTCTTCACGGTTATTTTTCTTCTTCTTATAATAATGATTTTTTCAAGTGGATCAGCATTTTTGTAGATCATAACACTTTTTTTCTAATATACGTCGGTGTTTGTTTCTTATCGAATATATCACATTTTCTTTTTGTTCAAAGACCTATTTATTTAAGAAAGGGTTCTTATGATTATAACAGAAATTAGTAATACAAAGTCTTTGTTTTCACTTACCCAAAAGAACATTGCGATACGGCATAATAATTCATAGCAGTGATTACTAAGTACTCTGTAGTCTAGTTTTACATTTAATTTGTAAAATTCCATAAATATTTTCTAGGTTATAAAATTAGTCCATATTAGTCTCGAGTATCGGTTCTTATATATTCCAATGTGTATTTGGTCGTGTTTTTCTGGCAGTAATGTTACTTTTACTTTGATGTATCTAATATATGTTTCTTATTTTTTCGTGTAAGTTCCTATTCTTATATTATAAATTAAATGTCTGCTTCTGTGTCTTATTTTCAAGTTTGCGCGTCTTTATGTAGAACCTCTTGTTATTCTGCATAAAAATATTGTTGTTTCCAAATGTAGGAAATTTATCTTTGATAGATACTGTTGTGCAAAGGAAGTTTAAAATTTGACTATAGTTTTTTTACGCAGCACAAAAATGTGTGGTTAAAACCTTTAAAGATGGCATTTATTTTCCAATTAACGTCATATATTTGCCTTAATGGTTTAGTATTGACATTTTATATCTGTCATTTTTAAGTATAGTGAGAAATATAAATGTTCATTTTCATATACATAGCTTCATAAACAGCTAAGTAAGTATCCTAATCATATGAGTAACAAGTTTTCTTAATTTCTAACCACTACACGTAAATTAGTGAACATACTTTTTTCACTGCAAATATATCATCGTCGCCTCTTAGCTCGTAAATTTAAAGGATAAAAAATATAATAGACAATGTACTTTTATATTCATGTTGCTTAGTACTACAATGTTATTATCAAGAAGATATCCTTATTATGGTTACCATTTATCCAGTAAGCCTGAATTTATATTATTTATAGGATTTTTTGTTGTGATTTTTTTTATTAGTATTACCGTAAAATATATTTACTTCCTCTATTTAAACGTATCATTTACACCATCTCGTATAATGTTGCTTTAAATTGGCCATTTTCTTATTAAACATTGTTAAATTCTGTCATAAGCAGCAGCGTTTGTGTTAAAAAAAAATCGAATTGATTGATAGTGAAGTTTTGTGTTGCCCAGTAGCTTTGGCTTTTTCTCACAGGTGTTTAATTTTGCAAATAAATATCAAATTTTCATGTTTCGGCATAATTCTTGGCCAAATCTTGATTTATATATATTCGGCTTTTTTAAATATTGTGAAATTTATGTGCGATTTTTAAAGATCTTTATGTGCTCGTTTACGCATGTTTTTAATTTGTGTTGTTTTTTCTCTCATAAAAAAATTGCTTTATTTGTTTACGGAGTGCTCTTTTTTGTTTTTATAATACAAATTTTATGTTTCAATTAATAAACAAGTATTTTTAGCTTTCTTATTTGTTTTCAATCACCCCCTAAGGCTTTTTTATTATTTTTCGTCGTATTTTATAAGTATATTTTTGATACGGGTAATTTTTATAAGACATTTATGAATATAAATACAATATCTAAGAAATCCTTTGAGGCCATTTTTTCGCATTCTATATAGAAGCATTATGATCTAGGTGTAAACCATCTTAAATTTATTTGTATTTATCCGTGGTAAATCTTGCAGATTGCTGTGGTCAAGATCACTCTAGTAATATTTTGTGTGATTATTCTACGTCAAAAAATCTTGTTACTGGAATTATACTTAGACATGATTTGTTTTGTTATTTAGTCTTTGTATTTTTCTTTCCTTCTTTAACCTATTATCAGATACCCATATCAAAAAAAAATTATATTAATAAGGTGAATAAAAATGTACTTATATTATCCAAATTTTATGTACACTTATTCAATCGATTTTAATTGTTTTGAATATCAGCTGATTGATATTATAGTACATTTATTTTGAGCCATAAAAAAGCTAAATATCACATTCAACAATTCGATTTCCTTCAAATCATAAAAAATACAAAAATTTTAGAAAATTGAGACTTATTCAGTAAAACCATTAAAATATATATGATAGTCTTGATTTTTATTATTTATTATCCATCAGCATCCGATTTCTGTGTTTATAAATAATATTTTGTGATGTTATGATTTTGTAAAACAAAGATAAAATTGACTCAATATTTATAAATACAATAAAACAAAAAAATATATCATATAGAGTTCTTTTATTTATTTGTCGCACCCCAGTCGTTAAATCCGATGCCAAGAATAGGAGTAGCCAGATGTTTCCTATGAATCTTCCATGAGGTTTTGCATTCCATTTTTGAACACCCATATTTTCTTTCATTGTTCAAATCAGTTGTTGACCGGATCTTAGTTCTTTTAAGAGCATCCTCTAAAGTTATTTTGATGTCAGGAGGTTCATTACCAAATTTGCCATGATCAGTTAGTTTAACTTTTTTTGAGGTTTTTAAGATTGATTTTTTTAGTAGATCAAAAATACTCAGTTGGTAGTTATCAAAAAAAGGCAAAGAATTAGGGTCTCTTATAGCCTTTGATTTTTTGTATAATATCAAAGATAATTTCTTGTACTTTGATTGGTTTAGATCCACCGAATTTTCTACCCGCTTTATTTTATTTCTCTTAACTCCTGTTTTGAAGAGGAAATTTTTCATATAAATTGTTGAAACCATGATCATTAACTTATGAGAGTTTTCGAACTTAGTATTGTCATAAATCATATACAGCAAATCTCCTCTTTTATCTCTAAATATTGTTTTATAGAATTTTTTCCTGTCAACTGTATTATTAATCTCTTGTATTCCTATTATTATAGAATTTTTCGATTTTACAGTATGTAATGAATTTTCACTATCTTGTTTATCTTTTTTCTTTCGATCCATAATAAAATCTTGATAAAAATTCGAACCCTCATATTTAAAGCTTCCGTTTAATCCTTTTATTACGCCTATTGTTTTAGAGATCATATCAGATTCTGATATTTTCTTTTTGCATCAATCCATCCCCTCTTTTATTTTTAAACATTCATTCTTGTAATTGTTAATAAAAATCCCTTTAACCGATTTATCATCTGAATTTCGGTGATCATCTAATATTTCATAGAAGGATCCTATTTCTTTCTCCTTGTTAACTTTACAATAAGATGACAGATCATCAAATTCTATCTGATTCCTCGTGTTCATCATATATATTGTCCTCTCTTCATTGTTCATCGGCAAACAATCACACGTTTTGTTTGGCCTCACCCTCTCTTTACTGATAGTAAAATATAAGATTGCACTTATCACATAAAAGAATGTATTCATTATATCAAATATAAGAAAGTTCTGTATTTATATCAGATTGTAAAAATTTGAAACAAATAATGTTTTAGACTGAAATTAATTTATAAATTTGGAAAATTCATCTAGATCAGATTCTATATATTTTTGTTCAAGTTAATAAATTTATAATGTCGCTTTGGCAAAAAAATATTTATGTTTTCATTTTGATATTTTTATAAAAGCAAAATTATAAAATTTCTAAAATATTAAATTGTTTTGAAACAAAAAGATATTTATTATATAAAAAGAACTTTATTTTAGATATGCTTATATACAATATAAATTGAAAATTTTTGATATAAAAAAGTAAATTTCTTGAATTCTGTCAAAAAAATGGCTTATGATTTTTTAAAAAAAGAATAAAAATATGTATATTTTTTTTAGAACAATGATATTTGCTTCGAAAAAAATTTTATTGCATCTATATATTTATAAAAAGCTTATTTCACACGAAAGCTGGGTTATATGTTGTTTATATGATACAGTCTAAAATGATATAGAAGCATAAATTTTTTACAGCTTTTTCATATTCACTCTCTATCTTCTACTTACTTAAGTCATCCTTTCATATATTAAATGTTTCTTAAATCAAAATATTATTATATTTACGTATAGAATGCTAGAAGCCTTGTATCTACTACCAAGTAGATACGAATTATCAATGTTAATATAGAACACAATACAATGATCGGATTCTTAAAGATATTTTTCGATAATAAACAGTTTTTTGTTTATATAGCTGTCACTTTTATTAGCCAAAAATTATCAGAATATTAGTATTTAATATTCATTTTTATTTTTTCATTGGAAAAAAAGGTAACTGCTATATGCAATAAAAAAAAGAGCATACTTTATTACAATTAGAAAGTATGAACTCATTAAAAATCATATATTTTTGAAAAAATCATGTGCAACAAAATAAAAATATAAAGCACAAAATAAAAAAAAAGAATCATCGTAATCTAAAAATACTAATAGGCATTTGAAATTTGAGTACCAGACTTTAGTAAACTCTAGGTTTTCTTCTTATAGCCTAATAAAAGTATATATTAGATTTTGGATTTAAAATGCCATAATAAGATAAAAAAATACCATTGGTAAGCTTATTCTGTTAAAATTCTTATTTTTCTGAAATTAAGAAAAGCTCACTCGGAATAACCCTGGAAGAGCCTTTCTAAAATTTCATAATTAAAAAGGTTTTTTTTATACAAACGAACACAAAGTTTGCAGAAAAGAATATCTTACTATAAAATTTCATGTATAAAAGCTAAGATCATATTGATTTCTTTTTTATAAAATTTTTAATCTAGGTATTTCTATTTATGTAGCACCATTTTTGCCTTCCTGCGTGTTTAAATCAAACTCTGTATTGAGATCTATCTAGTTTTGTTATTAATTACAAACTATCGTTTTCAAGCTCACTACGTTTGATATGTTATCTCTAAATTTACAGGGAAAGTTGTAAATTTTTGCACATTTATATTGAAATTTCTGTATAGTACTGGTATTACCCATCAATATATCACAATCCGATCGTTGATCTTGTATTATTTTAATAATTCCAATGCATCATAAATATTCTCTTGTATACTCCATTGAATTTTTTGCATGCAAGTTTCTTCTCATAAACAGCAATAATTACATGTGCATTTTAAAGTATCTCGCAGGCTTTTTTATGTATATAATCTTCATAGAATTTAAAACCATTTGCACCCCTTTCTTTTCGAAACACCAGCACTTTCAACCATGTTTATGATCGGCGTCTTCAACATAGAGATTAAAAATAATCAAAAATTTGGACGTTAATTATGTATTAAAAATACTTTTATTATATGTTATGCAGATTTTTATCTGAATTTATTTTTACTACATCTATTTAGGATCTGTAGTATATCAATTTAAGTCATTCGTCAATATTTTTGCATGGCAATTCCTTTTTTTTAATGTTTATTTTATTTTTATGCTTCTGTTGACTAATAAATTACCCAATTTACAAAATTCTTAAATTTAGTTGTTAAAAAAAGCAAAAAAGAATAGATTCTCAACGAGATGGTAAATAAATTTAAGGAAAATATATACAAAACTAAAAAAATTTCTACTGTAATTCAAAAGCAATTCAAATTAATTTAAAATGTGGGTCTTCAACTGAACTAAACTTAAAAACGCATTTTATATAATAAATAGTGAGAACATTGCAAAAAAAATACGCTAAATATTTTTTATCTTGAATATGCGTTTAGTTAATTAAGCGATTTTTCTTGCTGAGAAAGAGTTTTAATAAAATACTTAAATACTTTAGAAAATCATAATCATATGTTTAAAATGTAAGTCTGACTTTTTATTTGCTTCCAGTAATTATCGACTCTTTCCAATTATGATCTTTTTGGGAAATACATGCATAAAAAATGTTACATTGAGTTTTTATATGGTTATTAGCTAGGAAAATATGCAAAAAATATAAAAAATATTTTTATTTTAAAGTTTGCGCGCAAAAATATTATAATTTCCAAAAATACGTTTTTTATGGCATAAAAATTGTAAAAACAATCCGTCCAATTGTATAAATGTACTTATTTGAATAATAAATTTCAAGGTTTTTTGACTCTATTTTCAAGCAAGTTACCCACACTTTTGGTTATACAGTATAGTTTAATCTACATATTCATTTTTTTTAGCAAATTAACATATAAAATATAATATTTTCACTTATGCTTTCTGCATAGTATATGTACATTATAAGGTCGTTTTTATGCTGAAATCTAAATTTTTATATAATTTCATGGCAAACATATGTTTTGATATTAATTTTAATACATAAACATCCTTGTTATGAATTAGCTAAAATATTAATAAAACTATTTATTTCAATGTATAAATATAAATGAATTTGTGCAATGAATAACTTTATGGAAATTTTCAAAATTAAACGCGCAAAACTAGATGTGTATTTAAGACAGCACAAAAATATTTTGAATACGCAGTGATAATTTAGCAAATATTTAATGCTCTATTTATTTTAATTATAATTTGATTCATTTATTCTTTTTTACAATTGTAAAATTATGATTTAATTTCTTTTAATTTAATTATCTAAAGTAATTTTCATATTTTCGTTATTCGCTATATGCTTTATGCTTTAAAACTTCAATATTTATTTGGTTCACCTTATATTCACACACATTTTTTTCATTAACTACCTTTTTATCTTTAAATTAAATCACAAGCAGCGTGATTTTTTTCTGTACTAAATATCAAGTTCCATATTATACGCATCACTTTATATAAAATTTGCTCTATAAATTATCATCCTTCAAAAAATATAGGAATATTACGTTTTTAAAAAAAATTTATATAATGACAGTTAACTACTAAATATAAAAATATAAGTGCACTACATATTTTTCTATTTATCTCGTATTTTGCAGCTTATTATATCTTTAAACCAAGAATAAGTCAGAAAAAATCTTTTTACATGCTAAAACTTTTATGTTAAACCTTTTAAAGTCTGTTTTGCGTCTTAAATAACATTAACAAAAATAATTTTGTTTTTTTTCTTAATTTATCCGTAATTATTTTATGCTTCTTTTCTTGTAAGATCGACTTTTAAAGGATAAATAAAAAATTAGTCACATAGCATTTTTTCTCAATTCACACAAAATCATGGATCTATTGTCATCTTAACTGAAGTACCTATTAGAACGAAAAAAAGGAATTTATAACTTAAACTGGTTTTATTAACAGAATAAATATAAGTTTAACTATGCGAATATTAACATCTTAACGCACTGTTAGATGTGAATTAAAATGATTACAATATATATTCCAACTTTTACCTGATTTTAAGGTTGTTATTTTGCGTTTTTTCTTCAAGTATGACGTGATATATTTACCATTGGAACATCATTTTTTTTTTCTTGGATATTATCACATCTATTAAATCTACGTTAATATTAATTTTTTTTTCAAAGTCCACAAATTTCAACTTTGTGCTTAATTACATAGACATCATAAATACCACGATAATTATTATGAGTTCCATTTTACTCTTATGTCTATTACTATTTATGCATAATTTTATATTTATGATAATGTAGAATTTAGTTTTTGGATGTTTATCTACTCTTAAAAAAATCGATGAAAATATAATTGCGGGTAGTTGCGTTAGGAGTGAAAAGGTATTAATTTGTTGTTGGAATAAATAAATATGTGTTTTTTTGCTTATATCTACTATACTCCTACACTCTAGACAAATTGCAATTTATTTGTAAAAAAAGAATATTATTGTACCGATAAACAACCAAATATGTCAATTTTACAGTTTTTAGGCAAGGGAAGCTAAAAAAGAACTGCACTGTGTTGTTTTTATCATTATGTGTCGTATAACTTTGTTGAAATTCGATTTATACAGGTCAAGGTATTTTTTGAAAAAAATTTATGGGTGGTATTATATTGTGACAGATAAATTATATATTTTTTAAAAAAAAGATCTAGCTTTTAGGCTCATCGGTCTTTATTGGACTATACTATATTTTTTTATTCCGGGTATTCTTCTTCAGATTCAATTATGTTAGAAATTTTAGGCTCATCGGTCTTTATTGGACTATACTATATTTTTTTATTCCGGGTATTCTTCTTCAAATTCAATTATGTTAGAAATGGTGTTATGCAAAGCCATATGTCACGATAATTTTAAGTGAATTTTTTTTGTATATATTTTCGATAATTATATATATCATTTTTATTATGGGGGGTATGGTTGAGTGTTTACAAGTTGGACCCCAGTGTGAGGGGTCGCGGGTTCCACTTCCACCCACCCCACTAATTTCCGAAACGAATTTACTCTAAAGAAAAATACCCAAGGGGGCGGATAGTGAAAAATAAAAGTTAAACCATTAAGAATTGACAAGCCATGAGAAATAGAAGGTTGCTGTGTAAGCCGTTGAACTGTGCCTCCAGAATGAAAAAGATCCCACACCGTGAAGCAAGGATATAGGTAAGTGTAGAATGTGGTTGTAGATTGTAGCTCTTAGCGATAAACAGTAGACAGAATCTCATTCCCTCCATATAATGACTGCCGCCTATGAGAAAGGGCCCAATCCACGGTGATTGCGGGTGACAATAGTGCTGGGGGAGTTCGACAGAGAGACGCATCAGTTAAGAAATAGTTCCTATTAGTATATAGCGAGCTTCCTAAAAGTAATAGACGTAAAACATAAATAAATAAAGTAAGTTCGATTAGAATTTTTTCATTTTTATTATTAAATAACTTAAATTTTCTTTAAAGTTTAAAAATTCAAAGTGAAAACCGTCTTTATAAATTATGTAACTTCTTTCTATTTTATGTCATGGCTACAATAGGATAAAGCCCCAAATTAGTCCAGTATAAGTATATCGCAACTTTTCTAAATTTTTACTTATGTTGTAATGCATTTATTTATCTATGAACTATACAAAAATACATATATTACTTCTATTATTTTTTCGTGCTATATCATAATCTCTGAGCCATATCTTTCATTCTAAGATACATGAGAATGAATTTAAGCTATAACTAATGTATTTAAAAATTCTTAAACCAATGTAATATAGTCAGTATGTAAATTGAACTCGATATTAAAACTTTTGATGCCTTGAATTATACCTAGAATATATAAACTAGAAAATATATATGTGTAGAAAACTCTTTTTGTACATGCGCATGATTCGTATTTTTTTTATCACGTGATATGATACATTTTTTAGGATGAATAAAAAATTTATTTATTTTTTATAAAAATTTTAAGCTAGTATTTTGTAATTCTAAATGCATAAATATTTAGATTTATAGAATAGACTACTTTTAAAATATCATACATGATATATAATCTTTTTTTTAACGCCGAGAAATATAAATTTCGATGATAAGATATTAAAATGGATTTTATTTTCTTGATGATTCAAATATATATACTTAAAACGTTCTCGATAAATTAAGTATCCTTATAATAGTAAAAATTAATCTTTTTTGACAAAAAATCCTGCTTAATTTGAAATAAGTGTAATTCCAATATTTTAACTTGCTTCCCATTAAAAAAATTATACTTTTTGACTTTTCGCTTCTATAATACCATTTTAGCATTTTATTAATGATAAAACTTAAAATTTTTATAAAAAAAAATTGGGTGAAGGCGCCTAGTTCGAGAAAATTTATACCTTAAACCTATATTAATTTAGATGTATAAAAAAACTGGCATTTAGCATTCTTTCTTAGCTAAATAATATAATTAAAATGATAAAATCTAATATAAGAGACCAGTATCTCTTGATAAATTTATATAAGATATAATCAAATATAAGTTATAACTATCCTACTTTTATTTTATATAAAATGAAATCACATTAAATTTAAGCAATAAGTATATTTAAATAAATATATAGATCAAATACAATCTAATTAACATTTATTTCATGTATAATAAAATTTTTTAAACGCAAAAACGCATGAAAATATGTCCACATTAAGTTTTTCTAAGTAATTCGTCAGATGTTCTAACTTTTTAAATACCGAACAATAGGACATTAATCATCTTGCAATAAAGTGTTTTAGAAAAGACTTAATAAATATACAATACATATAAATACTGTTAAAATTATAATCTTAGAACATTAATCATAACTTTATGGATTTTAAATATTAACTTTTATTTTATTTTCTCAGTTTCACCATCATCTTTTCAATCAAAAGGTATTTATAATGGTTAATTTATCATAAATATTGTCAGATATACATTATATTTGTATTTAGTCTTCCAATTAAAAACATTCATAATGTATATAAAACATGCTTGTGCATCTAATATCATATTTTTTTACTATAAAATGTGCTATAATTTAAATAAAAATTTTTTATAACCTATTCCAGCCATGAATGGTATTATAATTATTTAATTTTATTTATTTTTTACTAAATCAAATTTATATGTATCTACAGAAGAAATATTAACATTAAGTTTGCTTATCCTAAATGATTTTTTCTCTGAGCCGTTAATTATTATCGAAAAAAAAATTATTTTTATGAATGTATATATATATTCTGAATAATATTATTTAGTCATTATAAAAAATATTTAAACGACTCAGTTAAAATTTTTTTCTTTTTATAGTATTTATTTACAAAACAATGTATAAATCATGGTAATATATTATTAATATATATTAATATCATGTAGATCAATTGACTATTTTTTTATCGTACAAAATATTTTATCGATCCGGATTCTCATCAATTTTTCCAATATACCATTTGTTTGTAAATATTTTTTATGCATCATAGTAAACGATTATAGATGCGGATTTATATCTTAAGTTTGCTATTATATTTTATTATATTTATGAAAGTATAATATGCAACACCAAACACAATTATTGATACGAATTAGTATCTATAGTTACATATTTTATCTTATTATATTTAAGAAAAAAAAATTTTAATATAAAAAACAATCGTGGATGCGAAATATTATCTGCTTCTAAAATGTTTGTTATTTTATTTTTATAAATAAAGATCTGGTTGACATTGAAAATATTTATCACGATTAAAAAGTAGCGATTGTCGGAGGTCTAGATATTCGAATTTAATTCTTTCACTATAATTAAATTATTGCGTATTATACTCACGTGAGTACATTTATAAATAGCAAACAAGTAATTATTTCAGCTATCTACATGAAAAGAAACACTCTTAGGTTATTCCATTGTAAATAATACCTTTTAGTTTATAAAGCATACTTGATTGTACCGTTGAAACATTTTTAATCAATTTTAGGATGCAAGTGCTAGTTATAAAATCCAAAATTGGTATTCAGAGGATGTTTCATCGTAGCGGTAACCCGATAGGTGTGGCCAAATTTAAACTGTATATCTTTTTTTACTATACTTGAATTTTATTTTTCTAAAAAAAATATTAACATTATAGAAATATTTCTATAATTAATATTCGTTACATCTTCAAAACTGATGTCTAAAGAATAATTTTTTTTGCTTATTTAATAATTGTGATTTCTTATTGGACTCTTTATTTTTCAAAGAAGTATAAGAAAGAAAGATGTTTAAGAAATCTAGGGTATGTTTCAGAAAAGAAATATTTAAAAACGTTGGAAAATATATTAAATGGTTATAATTTTTCTTATATCTGAAGAGTTTAATAAAATGATAAAACTATTGATTAAAGATGTAATACTATTGATCCTTTAGAAAATAATATTGAAAAATAATCAAATGCTAATTAAAAAAGAAAGAAAATGTCTAGATTAAATTTTTTTACACTAAAAAACTTGAATATCCTAGGAACTTCATATTTTTTTTATTTAAGTAGAATATGAACCATTGGATCTTAAACCTGATATTAAAAAATATAATGAAGATAGATACTAATATATTAGTGAAGTTGGGAAATAAAGAAACTATTTTTTATTTTATTTTTTGTTAATATTATCATATTTATTTAGAATAAAAAATTATATCAGCCCACTTTGAAATCAAAAAAAAATTTCGCATAAAGGCTTGATATCTTGCGATAACAACAGGTGGATTTTTTTCAAGAAAATAAAACAGTTGTCATATAATAATCAAAGTTAAAATTTTTATCACACCGTCTTTGTTTTTCTTCTACTGATCAAGAGTGTATACATAATGATTTCATAAATTACTATTCCATGTTTTTCTTCTACTGATCATAAGTATATGCATAATGATTTCCAAAATTACTATTCCATGTATTGATACATCTGGAAATATGTCAATTCTTTGAATTTCTTTTATATTTTCTAAAAATGAATATGGCCAGATTTTTAGTGATTTTGCAATATGCCTACAGAACAAGTATTAAATGAAAGAAAAACAAGCCTCAACAATGACGTGTAAATTAGAATTATTCAATAATCGCATTTCTTTATTCCAAAAAAGAATCGGGATGTAAAAGCAGTACATACATATTTGTTAATATATTTAGACCACAATTTTTATAAACACTTTTGATTGGATATTTATTTATGAAGTAATTTTCTTTTTATCGATTTTATCTATTATGACGTAATCAGCGTGTTGGGAATATCGCACAACTCCTTAATACATCTTTTATCCCCTGCCCTGATCTATATCCATTAAATTGCTCTTCTTCTCTAAATGAGATGAGTTCAAGTGTCTTGCGGTGTGAGAGTGCTTGCATGTATGCTTCCACTTCATCCAGGATTTTCAACTTCTTAACATATTTTTTATGACTAACTATATTATATTTGACATTTCGTATGAAGTCATCTGCTAATGACGACCGTTCACGTAATAAAATCTTAATTTTTAGCCTATAAAAATAAAACATAAGTAAAATATTCTAAATTTGTGTTTAGTATTGTAAGAATTCATATTAAAGTATGATTAAAGATAAATAGAAAGAAAGAATTTTTCTATGTGCATATCAGACCCTCGTTCCTTGTAAAATATCACAATCATACCACACTATGTGGCTTAAATTATATACGTGCACCGAGAAATCAATTAAAAAAGTATAATTAGCATATTAAAGTGTTTTATATATTAAGAAGATTTATTTTACTGTATAACAGCTTAAACATATTCTCTGCACACTCAGAGGGGCGATAAAAGTTCACATTTCGGAATTTAAAAGACCCTTCCGTGAAATCCTGCTTTAAAGACATAAATATGTATTTTAGACCGCATTTTTACTAATGAAGAGATGTAAAAGCATCATATAATCTTTCTAAAGAGCAACCTGACGTTATGTTTATATAAGATATAATAGATAGAAAGTAAATTTACCCTCAATAAATAAAATAAAGGGCAAAAAAGATATTTGTATTCCTTAGGCATTAAATCTAATATAAGTCAATAAAATATGTGCGCTCCTCTTTTTTTACCTAGAATATTGCTTTATATAAACTTAAAAAAGTAAAAATTTTTAATATTTTAATATTTTAATATTTTAACAAGGGTATTAATTTGCGTTTTCATGGATATAATGAGGATAATTTTATGCGGTTTTTTCTTGAGAAAAACAAAAAATAGCATATTTATAATATAAGAGATGGATTAAAATACGAGTATTCTTCTTTGTAAAATATTAATTTATATTTCTGAACATTGGATTATAAAAAAAGGTTTAATAACTGGTTAGCTGCCGACTTCTCACTTATATTATATTATGAATATATTTTTAAAAAAAATTTTCATTCCGGATTCGATTTAGCTTGCAATACTTATTGGTTCTTTTATTATAATTGGATTATATTTTGAAATAGAAATGTGATTATAGCATTAAGTTCTCCATTTACATAAATTTAGATCCTTCATTAAATTACAAAAAAAACATATTAAAACTTGAAATTCAAATGATTTTATAAATAAATATGGATGTCTATAGAAATTTATACATCTTAAAATATCTATATAACATATATAATTTGTTCATTAATTAAAATTCCTCTTTTTTAGTTAAAAAAAATTTAATTTGCATTTTTTAGGATCTTTAAATATTATCTATTACAGCTTGTAATGTATAAAATTCCAAAAGATTTTTTGTAAACTTTTACTGTAATATAGTTCTATTTCCACAAGAAAAATCAAGTGCATTAGTTTTCGATATTCCTAGTGAATATCATAAAATAACGGTACGAATATATATATTCATTTATACCTTTTATATATTATTAGTCTCGTCCAGAAATCTTAAGTCTATTTTTATATTATATATCAATTTATTTCTTTTCGTCTTTTACCTTTTATCTTCTTTGTATGAGCATATAATATTTTCATTCATAGAGGAAAAAATTGAAATGGATATATAGGTTTCAATAAATCAAATAATCTTATTTGATGTGAAAATAAGATAAATACGTTGTGCCTAAATAAATGTAAAAACGATACAATTTTAGATTATATCAAAACTTGATTTCAGTATGAAAAAAACTATATGCTGATTTTCAAATATTTTCAATTCAAATATATTATTAAAATAGTAATATTCAATTCTAAAAGAATACATACATTAAATGTATTAAATCACAATTTATTTTTCTTTTTCACATGATAGTTTCCATTGCTGAAAAACTATGTAAGATGTTTATGCTGATTCTAACCTATAATTTACATTATAAAAGAAAAATTGGACTTATAATTTTCTAAAATTATAAAAATTAGACTTATAGTTTTCTAATAATAATAAAGATTAGACTTAAATCGTAACACAATCTTATTATAATGAGATTAAAATATTGATACCTTTGCGGTAAATCAAAAAGAAAATTTTGGTGTATGTCATGAATATTTTTAAGTTGAACGCATAACTAGCGCATTTTATACATTGCTATAATAAAACTTCAATGTTATCATTATTTAGAATAAAAATCCTTTTAATTTCATGAGCTTACTTAATGCAACATTTTATATATCTATTTAAACAAAGGTTGTTTTTTATATGTTTTACGGTTATTGAAATACATTATAATTTATGAGTTATAGTTATAAATTAGCCTGTTCACCATCAGCTAGTTTTTATAGGAGACTACAACGTCACGATTGAAATTCTAGAGTCGCTTAATATATAATAAATTTTAAAAAATAGTTTTAATGCTATGAATACATATCTTGAGATGGGACCTTATGTGGCTCTAATATTTGCAGGAAAATTTCGACTTTAATGAAATTACATAAAAAAAAGTCATATCAATTCATTAGCTATCATTTATAAAATTACAAATATGCAGCATTTTTTTTGATTAAATGTCATAGTAAAATCGCACAAACTAAAATTATTAGATTTCTGTACTAAACACATATAAATAATTAAGGACTAATAATTCGCGTAAAAACTTTTTATAAAATTCCAAAAAAGCAAAAAATATTAAAACCATCACAACTAACTAAAACCATGCAGTTTTAAGCCTGATTGGATACTAAGAACTCAAAACACATAAAAAAGAGAGAAATAATCGACCGAAAAAAAAAATAGTCTTTAAATTACAAGAAACAATTAGCTATAAAATTCAAGGCATTCTTTGGTTAAAATAACCAGACTTGTTGTTATCCGCACCGGTTTTTTTTATAAATATATGTTATTGCCAAAGATTTTTACATTTTATATACTGCTGCAGATGAATCATTTAAGCACATAAATTCTCGTAAATAGAAAAGCATTTGTCTTTTTAATTAAATATATTATCTAGAAAATGGCTGTGATTTATTTAAATTTGCATATTTTATATTTCTTTATGTGAAAAAAACAATGTTTTATGTCCTTTATGACTAATAGTAAACCATTTTAACCAAGAATTCGAACGAAAGACATTTTTTATATTTTGCGGATTTAACAACTAAAAAAACCCACAAAAAAAATTTTCTAATATTATTGAACAATCAATCACATTTTTTTTATATGTACACTATTTTGATATTTTATATCGCATCTCTCATATAAGATATATTATGATTTCCGCAAAAGATTATAAAAAACAGTTTTTTAATGAATAATCTAGAAATGCAAACCTTTTTTTAATATTTAGATTTTTTTATCTTAAAATGATCTGTTTATTATATGTTCTGTGTCTGGTTTACATAGAAATTGCGTTATTTTGTAGGTTTTAGACTACTTTAGTTCAAAAAAACTAATGATTGCTCAAACAAAAAGTTTGATGATATTAGATATTAAAATCATCTGTAAAATCACATATCCAAATTTCAATTTTTAAGGCTATATTATTAAGTTTTATATGATTTTTTTTTGTTTTGTGTATTCTTCAGATGGCATTTTAAACCTTTACTTTACTAGTTTCATCGAAAAGATTATATTTCATCAGAAATAAAAAAATTATTTTTTGATACAAAGCCTCAATGTGTTAAATTCAAGATTAAATCTTCGAAGATGAATAACCCAAAAATAATTATAACTAAAATCTTTGCTCCTTTTTTTCATGATTTTTTTTGTGTTTTTATTTCATATTAATTTTAAAATTTTTTGAAAATTTTATTTATTATTCTTGAAACAGGTAGAAATAAACGATAAAAAATAATTTAAATAGTTTGATTTCTATGACCGTATAAAAAAATAATTCCGGCGTTCTAAAATTCTTATTTTTTTTGCTTTTAAAGTATATTAAAGAGATGTATGAAAAACAATTCAAGATTTCCAGTGTAATAATTTTTCATGTTTTTCAAGCACCTCTTCTAATTTATGCTTCGAATATCTATTTTAAATTGCTTTTGAATCCAGAAAAATATGATTTTTATGCGAGATTGCTTATTTTATAATCCAAGTCAAATTTATATAATACCCGCCATATTTATACAGAAAAAAGCGAAGACAGCCGAAAGTCATAGTTTTTTAAATATATTTATAACATCACACTGCGAATTTCTTATGAAATCGCGAAGATTTTTGGCTTGAAAATTTTTCAATACTGCAATAGTATAGATTTAAAGTGATGATAAACTTTTTTATAGTTATTTGTATTTAAAAATATTTGGCGTATAACAGTAATGACTTTCAGCCTACCAAGCTAAATAGAACTTTTTTATTGAGGCGATTTCTAAATAAATTATAAATTTTTGAAAATAAATATTAGTATCATATTAGAAGACGAACGACAAAAATCCATATGAATTTAAAAAATTAGAAACTATGTGCGCAATATTTAAATTGTATATTCAACACCTATATATACTCTATTATGAGCTATATAAGCCATTTTTATATAACTATACTATGTAAACACCTTTATGATTCTAAAATAAATCTTTAAAATTTTAGCAGAGTACAATAAGTTCTTTTTATAATAAGTATGAGCAATAAAATAGAAAATAAACTCTAGTAACAAAAAAGTTCGATTATTAAGTAACTTCTTGACTATTTTTAAAATTGTAAAAAGAAACTGAATATAAAATTATTTGCTCAAAATTCTTTATTTACGGTATAATGTCATTTCGATTGTAAAAAAAAATATTTATCTGCTTAAATAAACAAAAAATATAACAATTTACACAAGAATATTATTTTAAAGGCGCATTATAAATAGTTTAAGGATCTACCGAAAATACAAAGTTTGATTTTGTTTTTTAGAAAAAAATATTCTGAACTGCTTTATCGTTTTATTTTATTTTTTTCGACCTCATATTTTTTTCTATCTCCATATAAAATGTACCAATTTATCTAAATAAATAAATTAAAACATATATTTTCATATGAAATATATGATTGCATATATTTTTCGGCATAAAATTTTCTAGATTCGGTGGCGTTGTAACATGAATCGAAGCATATTGATATATTTAAATTAGATTCATCTGGCATCGTTCTATGATAAAATAATAAAAAATGAGCGTTTTCGTATAAAAAAGGAAAAAATGGATTTTTCAGACTAATCGACGATCATTTTATAATTTTGTATGATTTATACGTTTATTTTGCACATGTATGGAGTTACACTGTGATGTAACTTGAAAAATTATAAAAGAAAAACATATAAAAAAAAGGAATTTAGTTATGAAAAAATTTATCTTGAGCATTATTTCTTTGTATATTTACAACATTGCCAGCAATAGAAGTTGATTTAACACGCCTATAATATCAATTATATGTATATTATTATTTTTGAGATCCACTTTATCAAGATTATATGTAATTTTTTTGGAATTGATGATTTAAAAATCTTAAGTTAAACAGAATGTTTAAAATCCATTCCTGATTAATTTAATATATTCTCTTTCACAGAGAAATCTTATCTAGTAAAACGATAAACTAAGCTAAAAAAATGTAGGAAATAATATATCGTGTGTTATATCATAATTAAACTGGGATTTCATTTTCTACATGGATAATTATTATTTCCAGTGTTCATTAAAATATAAGGATCTCCAAAACTTTATGGTTAAACAATTTTTTTCGTCTATGATATAAAATAATTACTATCTATTAAAATGATGTGATACAGAGATGGATCTGATTTTTAAATAATTAACGTAAAGAATAAAAAGAAGCATGTGAATATTTATAGACATGGAATGATATATTATTGGAAATCTAATAAATCACCATTTTAATTGATATAATACGATCGAATGTTATCTACCATGACAGCTTATATATTTATTTTAAGGTTATATTTCTTATAAAATTTTTTGTTTACTTGCGTCTAACTCATGATTGCTCTACACGGCAATTTGCTGTTATATTTTATACAAAACCATCTAATATCTAATCATTGTACATTTTCACGTCTAAGATTTTTATTTGTAAGATCTTTCATAAATCTATTGTTTTGCATATGTATTCTTTCTTTCGAATCTCATATCCATAATCTAGAGCATATACAATAAAAAGTGGTGTTTATGCATATATATTTGCTATGCATAAAACTAAGATTAGTATTTTTTATTTAACGGCTAATTTATAGTCGTAATTTTTGTTTTTGTTCTCAGGCACAGCTTGCTTGATTCTCTGTAAACAAAGCGTATTTATACTTTCGGCTATCTTCTCCTCTCCATAGTCTTCTTCAATATCCCTCCTTCTTTTGAGACCTATTAATTCAAGGGTTTTATTCAATCCCAAGGTTTGAATATATGCCTCAACCTGGTTAGTGACATCTAGTTTTTTTAGGTACCTTCTATGATATCGTGTCACACACCGTCCCATGTTATAACATATGAAAAATATTTTTGTCTTGCATTTGTATGATAATGACAGTTCAGATGCTAGCAGGTCATATTTTTCAATTTTTCGTTTTCAACTATGTTTATATTATCAATACTTTTTACGCCAATTTTGATCAGAGTGATGCAGTTCTTCTTTTTGTCATATACAAAAAATTCAGGTCTTTCATAAGATAACTTATAGTCTGTTTATATTCTTGTATCAACTTTTTATCTCTGCGAATTTGTTTTCCATTATTTCTTGTACAGAGTGTCTGCGGATTTTCGGGTTTTTTTAAAATTGTATTTTCTTGCCAACATAAAGTGAAGACATCTTACAATCTCGTTGTGTCTTCTTGTATAGTCATGACTAAGCATTTTTTTTACATCTGCTTGCTAAGTGGTCGACAGTTTAAATTGAGTCGTTACAGTGCGGGCACCTTGATCTTTCTCAAAAGAATACGTTTCTATCCTAAAAAAAGCAGAATCTCGCTTCTTATAATGGTCTGATATTTCCATATTGTAGCCACTTCGAGGATCCTAATATTTCAAGCGTTAAATTTTTATGAACATCGTTGAGTTTTTGATGTAGTGTTTTTTGTTTTATTTTACACAATAAACTCTCTTTTTGTTTTAATTCAAGCGGAGGAAGCTCATTGTCAACGAGACCATATTTTGTTCTGAGAAATTTATTTATTACGGATAGATGTGTTGCGTTTTCATTTTCAAATTTAAATATTGCGGCTTTTCTGGGTGATTGTCTTTTTTCTTGGTTTAGAGTTTTATATAGTAGGTAGAGTATTCTTTCGGATTTAAACTCAATATTTTCCAATCCCCGTCCTAGTTCATTTCTTTTAAGATAAATCTTTTTTTATTGGCTGGTTGTAAGTGTATTCCATTTTCTATTAGTATTCGCTCGATTTAATCATCTAGCTTTCTAAAATCTTCTGGTTCTAGCTTTAATAAACCCACATAGTAGTTTATCAGTGATATTGCATATTCATTAATCGCCTTTATATTGTTTTTACCATTTTGTTGTGTTTTGTATATGCTTTTAACTCTTTCTAGCATTTTTTTTTCTAATTTTATCCATCGTTTCGGGTTTAGTTCACGATTTGAAATCTTCCAGTACCCCGAGATATTTATATCCATCTTTTCCTCCTATAATGTGGCATTATCTTTGCAATTTATATTATAGTAGCTGATTTGGATAAGTTAATTTCCATTCCGATACATCCGAAGAATTTTGTTGCTTCATTGGACATTAGTTTTAAGTTACTTTCTTCTTTCGACAAAATCTTTAAATCGTCAATGAAAAGGAAGTGATTGGTTGTAAATGCCTTCTTATCAAGCTTGATGGATATAGATGGAAACTTTTCATTTAATTGGCGGCTTAGCATATCCATACAAAGAACAAACAATAGTGGAGATAGGCTATTCTGAGTGTATAATCACCTTTTCAATTTTTTTCTTTAAGATTTCTTCATTGTTTAATCTTAGATAACTTCTAGTTTTTTGTTAACACGGATATAAAGGCAATCATCTATTCTCGAATGTTAAGATTTTTTAAGCAGGACAGAAGATACTCGTGGTCGATTGAGTCAAACGCTTTTTTTATATCTCACCATGTTACGTGTAATTCATTATTATGTTCACTGTATATTGCAACGTTTATCATGGCTTGTTCTTTAGCTCCCTGTACTCTTCTGACTGTACCAAGTTGGTTTTCTGATAGTAGGTTTCGGGATTCGACGTCTTTCTGTAGTATCATTGTGACAGCTTTAGTTGTCAATTTATATAAGTTTGAAATACATGTTATAGGTCTAAATTCCGATCCATTTAAAACTTCTTTTTTAAGTATGAGGTATGTGATAATAGAGTAGAACCAACTTTTTACCTCTTTGTTTTCCAGGCATATTAATTTTACTGTTTCTTATAATATTGGATGTAATTTTGTGATTTTTTTGATGAAGAAGTTGTATATACTATCGCATCCAGCAGCTTTCCAGTTAGGCAGGTAGTTGATGATCTGGAAAAATTCTGTTTCAGAGATAAAAACCATTTGTGGTGTGTTTTCCAGCGCGTTTTTGCGCAGGTAAGTATCGAAGTTTAAAATTTCCGTGCTTTAGTCCACATATTTGACCAGAAATTCACAATATTTTCCTTATCTGCCTTAATTTCTGATTTTACCGTATCTGTTAATGCTCTATAAAATTGTCTTCTGTTGACTTCGAACTGGGTGTTTGTTTTTATTAATTCTTTTCTTTTTTCATATTGCTCTATCTGTTTATTTATTAATCTTATTTTATCGTTATTTTTAGTAATCACTTCAAGGACATCATTTTTTTTGTCAAGTATCTTGTTATTTTGTCATAAGACTTTTCTAGGAAATCTTGCCATACTTTCTGGGAGTTTTACTGTGTTTCTTACGTAGGATTTGAGGGTTGTGTTAATTTGATCATATCTTTTTATTTTTTCCTACTTTATTAGTACGTAGGATTTGAGGGTTGTGTTAATTTGATCATATCTTTTTATTTTTTCCTCCTTTATTAGTACGTAGTTTAATACTTCCTGGAAAGATTTTGATGTTAATTCTTACTAACTCTTTTATACAGCTTGCAAGATCTTTGCTATATCGCACATGTTTTGAGGGCGGTGGTTAGTGATGTGCGCATTAACCGCTAAATTCAGACCTTCAATTATATCGTTTTTAACCGTAGCATATGTTATTTTTCTTGTTCTAGGGAGTTTTGTGATGTCCGTATTTTCTAAGTCCGTCAGTACTCTGAGAAATGTTTTTTTGCATCTGTCGAGGTTAATGCAATGGTTAAGTGTTTTATAGTCTTCCTCTTGATCGCTTTGTTTTCTTCTTTTCCTTTCTATTTCTTTGAACTTCCGGACTTGTCTTCTTTTCGCATCATTATCTTTTAGAATGTTTGATGATTACCCTTAAATTTCAGTCATGCTTATATCACAGTTGAAAATATCATTGTGACTCATTAGGAACTCTTGCCAGCCAGATCTCGGCATTCTTCCGAATCGTTTTAGGATCGAGGTATAAGCCTCTTGAATTCATTGCTCTTTCTCGGCGGGTGTATTCTTGCAGATGGCTATATGAATAAGAAGAGCCCTGGTATGAATGCGTGTGGTCGTGTGAGTTTCAGGCAATTTGTCGGTTGAGATTATTGTTGCAGGATCGGTTTTTGAATGTTCATCTTTGTAGTTCTCCTCTCCTGTTTTTTCTTTATTCCCCATTTTAAACTAAGATTATACTATTATATACGTAAACAAATGTAAAACGGCTATAAATTAATACAGTAAATTCAATTTTTGCGTCAAAATTTGCATTACCCATAATGATCAAAAATTTGATATTCATATTTGTTTATTAGGTAATTATTTGATTTTAAATCAGCATTTTCTATTATTTCTAAATGGAATATAATAAAAAGCTCTTATACTTTTATCGAATTTTGTACACATATAACATAATGTAGTGAATTTATCGCCAGTGTTATTTAGAAGTATTTACTTGGATATTTTTTTGCGTCTTCGATATATGGTTTATAAAAAGAGCTGAAACATAAAAATAAACAATTTTCACAATAATATAAATGTATGTAGTCAAATTTAATACAATATTGAATTTACAAATGATGTGTTATAAAAATTAGCTTTCACTTTTAAACATAGATTTGAAGTGAAATAATTCTATAATCAACATGGCAGTTTTTATTTGTATTTATCGTAGAAAGTTTGTTGAATAAAAAAGTCTGACAAAAATGTAAATCATCTTATAATTATTTTGATATGCTTTATTGTTGATAATTCACGCCATTTATTATGACTCATAAAATTTCTTATGAATTAATAATTGTAAAAATTCACCATTTTAACATAACGATATACACTACAATTTCAAAACAATTCTGTTTAGAAAATCAATTTATGACACAACAAATTATGTGCGTATTATTCTTTTCTGCTTAAAACTTTGTATTTCTCATAAGAAACGACATACTTTTATACTTAGATATTTTATTGCTCTAAATAGCTTTTTCTGTACCTTCTCCGTACTTTTACTGTAATTTTGCGATATTAATACGATCATATTAAGTTAAGCTGCTTGATCTTTAATGGATTTCTAGCATACTAATATTCGAAAAGCGATATTTTGAGATCTAGTGAATTTGATGTCATATAAACCTATTTGTATTTTAAAAAACTAGTTATAACATTAAAAGGTTAATTTTTCATTTACATATAAATTTTATTTTTTTTTCATTTTGAAATGGTGTAGATTTTAATAAAACGTTAAGATATGATCATATCGTCTAAAAAGATACTTATAATCATCCAAGTCTGTATTTATGAATTTCAAGATGTAATGGTACTTCTATTGATTTAAATAAGTAATGCTTATAGCATATCAACAATACGACAAACAAGCTAAACTTTATTTCCCTGTTCGCCTTCAAGAACACATAAACAAGAAACTTAAGAAATATTTCAGTGTATATCTATAATTTTGGATAATTTAGCCTTATATTCTTTTTGTCTTCTTTGTTTTTATTATTGTCATACTATAGGTTTAAGCAAGCATCAACATTTAAAATTGTATTAATGCATTTGTTTTATTTTTTATACAAAAGCTATACAAAATCCTCTATCAATATTCAAAAACGAATTGGTAATTTATTCATTATAATCAATTTTCATTGTATTTTTTGTAAAATTGATCAACTACTGTGTGTTTATATGTTTCATCTAATTTAAATATTCTATATTTTTTTACAACTTAAAAATAAAATATTATAATTATATTGTTGTAAAAAAATTATATTTTCTAAAATAACAGTGCATAAAGAAAGGCAAATCTAGAAAATGTTAGGATATGGTTACATATCTAGTTTCTAAAATTAATAAGATCGTTATGAAAATATATGCTGTATTATAATAAAACAAAAAGAATTTCAGATTTACATTTTATAAATTTTTTAGCACACTATTCGAGTTATTAATAGACTTCTAAATTCTAAGCTATATTTTAAAGGTTAAAAAGGTTTCATAGTTAATAATATTGCTAAATAATCAAAAGGTGTTTTATATAGATTTCTAATGACTTCGCAATACGGAACGTAATAAATCGGTTGAAAAATATATTCAATAAATTTATGTTTGGTTTATCAATATGCTATTCGTGCACTAAAATCAAAAAACATTGGCCAAGCTTAGTTGAAAAAAATATAAACCCCTTTCGTAGTTTTGTTCCTTAGTACTAAAAATATGTACATACCATAACGAAAATCAAAGTCTAATGGATAAATAATTTATTGCAAATAACTTATCATGTAAATATAATATATAATTTATTATTATGAAATACAAGAAATGTTCGTATAATTTATTAAGAGATATTATGTAAAAGTTTTATTTGTTTCTATTTTTTTAAGACCTATTTCAAAAGAATAACATTTGTGCTACAATTTTAAGGGATTTCATTACACAATAAAATACTCGAGTTTTATAATATAAATTCATTTTTTCCAAATACTTGCAGGTGCGTTGCTGGCAAATAATATACAGTAAAAGGCGATTTATATTATTTTATTGCGAAAAAATTGGGTAAAAAACCAAAGAGTATCACGTCAAAATATTATTTTTAAATATGTCTATAGTGGACGCTTATATAATTTTTGGATATCAAAATATTTTTTAATAAATTCTGAAGTGGTTTAGCGAGGTTAAAATCAAATTTCACACATCTAGAAAATCAAATTATAAGTATATATAATAAATGAATAGTAAGAATTGCAATAGAAACGCTCCAAATGACATTATAAACTTTGTAAAAGAATACAAATAAATTATATTTTTGGCTTTTAATAAAATCTATTGATAATAGATTTTTAATACTTGAACATTTCCATCTATTATACGACAATTTTGAAAAATAATTCTTATATTTCATGTAATTTCACATTGAATATATGAATATTATCTAAAAAAAATGAGTTTTATATTTAAAGGTTTTAAGACAAAGCATTATCGGTTATACTTAATGTATACTGTGCTCGGGTAGAATATAATCTTTATAATCAGATTTAAACATTATTTATTAAACAGAAATATTTCTGAATTGTTAAATTACCATACAGAAAACGACCAAGATAAAAAAATTTTATTACATTTTTTCTACATTTATAGATTTTAGTTTTTGTATTCTTGCAAAACATTAACATAATCCGATTATAATTTTTTAAATATACGTCGAAAATTATAAAATCTGGGGTATATCATAGACGTGATTTATTTCATATGCACTAACAAACTACGTTTCTAAAAAAAAATACCGTTATCTAAAATTCTTAATACTTTAAGACATTATTGAATAGTTTTATGCGCAAAAATATGTATTATACCAATAAAATTTATGTTTTTGCTGTTGAATTTATGTGTCATATATATTTTACTCCTTGTTCTTTTACAAATTGAATATATAATTCTATATTTGAAGCATTATTTATATGAATTTATTTTTTTTCTAGTATTTTATATTATAAATTTCTTTCGTACATAAACGTTTTTTTATGTCATATATCATAGCTTCATAAAATTTCTAAGCCTCTAAAATTTATAACACAAATAATATATGTAATGATTCATTTCAAAAAATATATAATCATAAAAAAATTATTTACATGCAGAGGATTTACTAATTAAAAAACGTAAAATTCGAAAAATGCAAAATACAAATACAATGTCATTTAGTATTAATAGAAAATGACTGAAAAAATCTATTATATGTCGACATTTGTAATATATGAAAGCATAAATTAATTTGAACATATCACTTAAATCAGATCAAAGACAAGATTAAAAAATCCTAAAAACATATGTAAAATTAAGTGTTTATATTGATATACACTAATTGTTCAGATTAAAAATTTCAATAATGATAGTTGTATACTTTATGAAAATATTTCCATACTTATTGTCCTTATATATTAATAATTTAATATTGTATGTGTCAATATAAAAAAAGTGCTTATTTTATTGTTTTATATTAGCATGATAATATATTTTCTTCTTATTGTTTTTTTTTATTTATTTTTTGGTCCCCCCCAGTCATCATTATTGAAGTCTAGAATTTTAGGAATCAAGAGTATGCTACCAAACTGCCGCAAGAAGCTTTTAATTCTAAAATCCAACGATTCTAATTTTTTCAAATCTTGTTGCATCGCTATTAAAGACAGTATCAAAATTCTGATTATTATGTAAGCTAGATTTATTTGACTGTCAGGTTCCTCGGCACTAAATCTTTCGTGATCAGTTGGTTTGATTTCTTTTGAGTTTTCATAATCTGATTTACCTTCGTTCCCTGGTGGTTGTAATTTCTTTGTTCTTTTTTTAAAATAGAAAATCTCCAGTTCATGGCTTTCAAAAAAGGGTAAAGAAGACGGATCTTTTATAGCCTTTAATTTTTCTAGTACGTTCAAAAGAATTTGCTTGACCCTTTCACGTTTTCTTTTTGAATTAAATTCCTGTATTTTCATACCATTTATCTTTACTTCTGTTTCGAATAGACTTTTTTTTTCAATAGCACGTAAAATGTTTTTCATTTCTCTGTATATGTTTTTGAGCAATTGTTCTTGATAAAACATCCACAGTAGATTTATCATTGTATTTTTTTTTAGATCACGTGCAATTATTTTAGTATCCACCATTTTGTAAAATTCTATCTTACCTTTACTGTTTGAATCACACAGTTTCAAAGGATTTCTTCTACTATCCTTTGCTTGTGCATTTATTCGATCACTAAAAAAATCCTGATTTATTGCAAACCCGAATTTTAGGGTTGCTTTAATTCTATCCAACAATATCACTATTGTATATATCTCATCTGATTCTAATATTTTTTTATTAGCCACATTTTTCCATTCTTCTTCTTGAATGTCTTTGCGTAATGTTTTAAAAAATGAAACTATTTCTATCATATTGCTCAAATCTATATCAGATTTCAGATGGCCTGATTCTTCTTTTATTATTGTGTTCATAACATTTTTTTCCTCTTCATCATTTTTCTTAAGCATGCAATGACCCATTGAATTTGATTTCATAACCTTCAATGCTTCACTGGTAGTAAAATTTGAGATTACAAATATGACATGAAAGAATATATTCATTTTATAAAATATCAAAAAAGAAATATATTTATACTGATTGTGATAATTTTTGATACGCAGAACGTTTTAGATTTAAATTTGTGTATAAATTAAAAAATGATTCATCTAGATCGCATAAATGATATTATGTGGAGGGCACCATATTATAAATGTCTCATATAAAACGATTTATATATATTCAGACTTTTGCTATATTATCTTCTAAAAGCAAAACCTCAAAGTTTTAGAATATTAAATTTTCTCTACAGGAGAAGTGTGATTACATTATAAAATAAAATTGATTTTAGATATACTTTACTATTGTATAAAATCGATAATTGCATTATTAAATAATAAAAACGCTAAACTTAGAAATATTAAAAATAATTTATACAAAAAAAGATATTTTTTAGTCGAAATCTGTAAAAGGGTATCTAATATTAAATGTTAAAAAAAATTACAAATATTTTAATTTATTTTTTAGGTTTGATTCACAGTTTTTTATCGTTGTTCGAGCAAAACTTCACAATACTACATATAACAGAATTTGCAATTCTTCTTTTCATCTCATCATTTTACAATCTTTTTCGATGCATCTTCTTCACACAAGACTTATTATTTTACGTGTCTTCTACAATCCTATTGTTTTTGCGGATGCTTTCGCTTCTGTTGGCATGTATTACATCTTCAGATACGACTTTTGGTATTTTAACACCAAGTAAACAATTATTTATATTTATTTTTATCGTTTTATTTCTTGATTGAAAGTTGATTATTATAGATTTTTTATATGATAAACTATGTAATTGTAACAAAATTGCGAATCTGTACATTATAAAATCGACATAAAAATTATAAGGTTGCTTTCAGCTTTCAATAGCTCAAATAAATTATAAATTTCTTTTTATCTCGATTGTTTTTCCGGGTTACCAGTAAACCTATCTAAACAACAGCTAGAGTTTTATAAATGTAGAAAGTATATTAATATAAGCTATATTGCACGTTTATGGCTTTACTTTCCATTTTCGTGTGTGCTATTATCAATCCTTTAAGGCTTGGTAATCACATAAAATTTAATCTAAGTTAAAAATACTTGGCTAACAAATAATATATGTCAATATAACAAATTAAAACAAAGAATGATTTCTATAACCGTATTCACAGACAACAAAAAAATTAAAGCGGGGTTTACATACTTTTGATATACTTATAACTATCTATAAAAAATGAAGCATATAAGTTTTTTGTGCAATGAAATATGAGATTATCACTTATTTTATAAACTTTATTCATTCTAAAAAGGGACTTCATATGATACTATCGATTAGATCTTCTTCAATAACTTCCTTCAATAAAATACATATCCTTTCAGTTTTTTATAAATCATAGTATGAATAAAATGATAAATATTCTATGTAACAAATAGTTTTTTTCGAAGGCTGTTAGCCTGGTGTGTACACACTTCTCCATGGCGAAACAAATTGTATAATCTTTGTCTTAGCATGCAAATAATGCAAAATCGATGGGCTAGCTGATCATATAGAATTGGTTTCTTGTCGATTTATTTTTTTTATTATCACAACTTGTTACAAGGCTTCTTTCAATATGATACATTTTTTCGTTTTTTATCGTATATATAAGTAAAGGCCTGTTACTATAAAACTGTATAAATTTTTGTATCGAATCTAGAATTTTTATACAGAAAGTAAATCAATATACATTTTTATTGAATAATTGAATGTTCTGTGTTACATATAAGATATTTTCTTCACTAGCATGAAGTAATGGGGTCTTACTTTTTCATTCCGTCTCTTCGTGTAATCGTACACTAACAGTTTTTTAATAGTTTTATATGTGCAAGATTTAAAAAAATTTATCACTGTGTGTATTTTTATTTTCTACTTAAGAAATATGCATCCTCAAATATGAAACAAAGTCAGGATTTCTCGCCAAATATATACTCATACTATATTCACGCAATATAGTGTAGAAAATATAACTTTGAGTTATCAAAGCTATAAAAAAAAATTTGATGGGGAGTTTTATGGTTGTAAGTTGAAGAGATGCCATTTTTGTTACCACTTAGACTTTAGGTTAAACTTTGAGTATTTTGTTACATTTTAAAAGATTTTCAAGTCGATTAGGCCAGGTGTAGTTGCGCTTTTCTATTATTCAAAGTAGCTCTTCACGGTTATTTTTCTTCTTCTTATAATAATGATTTTTTCAAGTGGATCAGCATTTTTGTAGATCATAACACTTTTTTTCTAATATACGTCGGTGTTTGTTTCTTATCGAATATATCACATTTTCTTTTTGTTCAAAGACCTATTTATTTAAGAAAGGGTTCTTATGATTATAACAGAAATTAGTAATACAAAGTCTTTGTTTTCACTTACCCAAAAGAACATTGCGATACGGCATAATAATTCATAGCAGTGATTACTAAGTACTCTGTAGTCTAGTTTTACATTTAATTTGTAAAATTCCATAAATATTTTCTAGGTTATAAAATTAGTCCATATTAGTCTCGAGTATCGGTTCTTATATATTCCAATGTGTATTTGGTCGTGTTTTTCTGGCAGTAATGTTACTTTTACTTTGATGTATCTAATATATGTTTCTTATTTTTTCGTGTAAGTTCCTATTCTTATATTATAAATTAAATGTCTGCTTCTGTGTCTTATTTTCAAGTTTGCGCGTCTTTATGTAGAACCTCTTGTTATTCTGCATAAAAATATTGTTGTTTCCAAATGTAGGAAATTTATCTTTGATAGATACTGTTGTGCAAAGGAAGTTTAAAATTTGACTATAGTTTTTTTACGCAGCACAAAAATGTGTGGTTAAAACCTTTAAAGATGGCATTTATTTTCCAATTAACGTCATATATTTGCCTTAATGGTTTAGTATTGACATTTTATATCTGTCATTTTTAAGTATAGTGAGAAATATAAATGTTCATTTTCATATACATAGCTTCATAAACAGCTAAGTAAGTATCCTAATCATATGAGTAACAAGTTTTCTTAATTTCTAACCACTACACGTAAATTAGTGAACATACTTTTTTCACTGCAAATATATCATCGTCGCCTCTTAGCTCGTAAATTTAAAGGATAAAAAATATAATAGACAATGTACTTTTATATTCATGTTGCTTAGTACTACAATGTTATTATCAAGAAGATATCCTTATTATGGTTACCATTTATCCAGTAAGCCTGAATTTATATTATTTATAGGATTTTTTGTTGTGATTTTTTTTATTAGTATTACCGTAAAATATATTTACTTCCTCTATTTAAACGTATCATTTACACCATCTCGTATAATGTTGCTTTAAATTGGCCATTTTCTTATTAAACATTGTTAAATTCTGTCATAAGCAGCAGCGTTTGTGTTAAAAAAAAATCGAATTGATTGATAGTGAAGTTTTGTGTTGCCCAGTAGCTTTGGCTTTTTCTCACAGGTGTTTAATTTTGCAAATAAATATCAAATTTTCATGTTTCGGCATAATTCTTGGCCAAATCTTGATTTATATATATTCGGCTTTTTTAAATATTGTGAAATTTATGTGCGATTTTTAAAGATCTTTATGTGCTCGTTTACGCATGTTTTTAATTTGTGTTGTTTTTTCTCTCATAAAAAAATTGCTTTATTTGTTTACGGAGTGCTCTTTTTTGTTTTTATAATACAAATTTTATGTTTCAATTAATAAACAAGTATTTTTAGCTTTCTTATTTGTTTTCAATCACCCCCTAAGGCTTTTTTATTATTTTTCGTCGTATTTTATAAGTATATTTTTGATACGGGTAATTTTTATAAGACATTTATGAATATAAATACAATATCTAAGAAATCCTTTGAGGCCATTTTTTCGCATTCTATATAGAAGCATTATGATCTAGGTGTAAACCATCTTAAATTTATTTGTATTTATCCGTGGTAAATCTTGCAGATTGCTGTGGTCAAGATCACTCTAGTAATATTTTGTGTGATTATTCTACGTCAAAAAATCTTGTTACTGGAATTATACTTAGACATGATTTGTTTTGTTATTTAGTCTTTGTATTTTTCTTTCCTTCTTTAACCTATTATCAGATACCCATATCAAAAAAAAATTATATTAATAAGGTGAATAAAAATGTACTTATATTATCCAAATTTTATGTACACTTATTCAATCGATTTTAATTGTTTTGAATATCAGCTGATTGATATTATAGTACATTTATTTTGAGCCATAAAAAAGCTAAATATCACATTCAACAATTCGATTTCCTTCAAATCATAAAAAATACAAAAATTTTAGAAAATTGAGACTTATTCAGTAAAACCATTAAAATATATATGATAGTCTTGATTTTTATTATTTATTATCCATCAGCATCCGATTTCTGTGTTTATAAATAATATTTTGTGATGTTATGATTTTGTAAAACAAAGATAAAATTGACTCAATATTTATAAATACAATAAAACAAAAAAATATATCATATAGAGTTCTTTTATTTATTTGTCGCACCCCAGTCGTTAAATCCGATGCCAAGAATAGGAGTAGCCAGATGTTTCCTATGAATCTTCCATGAGGTTTTGCATTCCATTTTTGAACACCCATATTTTCTTTCATTGTTCAAATCAGTTGTTGACCGGATCTTAGTTCTTTTAAGAGCATCCTCTAAAGTTATTTTGATGTCAGGAGGTTCATTACCAAATTTGCCATGATCAGTTAGTTTAACTTTTTTTGAGGTTTTTAAGATTGATTTTTTTAGTAGATCAAAAATACTCAGTTGGTAGTTATCAAAAAAAGGCAAAGAATTAGGGTCTCTTATAGCCTTTGATTTTTTGTATAATATCAAAGATAATTTCTTGTACTTTGATTGGTTTAGATCCACCGAATTTTCTACCCGCTTTATTTTATTTCTCTTAACTCCTGTTTTGAAGAGGAAATTTTTCATATAAATTGTTGAAACCATGATCATTAACTTATGAGAGTTTTCGAACTTAGTATTGTCATAAATCATATACAGCAAATCTCCTCTTTTATCTCTAAATATTGTTTTATAGAATTTTTTCCTGTCAACTGTATTATTAATCTCTTGTATTCCTATTATTATAGAATTTTTCGATTTTACAGTATGTAATGAATTTTCACTATCTTGTTTATCTTTTTTCTTTCGATCCATAATAAAATCTTGATAAAAATTCGAACCCTCATATTTAAAGCTTCCGTTTAATCCTTTTATTACGCCTATTGTTTTAGAGATCATATCAGATTCTGATATTTTCTTTTTGCATCAATCCATCCCCTCTTTTATTTTTAAACATTCATTCTTGTAATTGTTAATAAAAATCCCTTTAACCGATTTATCATCTGAATTTCGGTGATCATCTAATATTTCATAGAAGGATCCTATTTCTTTCTCCTTGTTAACTTTACAATAAGATGACAGATCATCAAATTCTATCTGATTCCTCGTGTTCATCATATATATTGTCCTCTCTTCATTGTTCATCGGCAAACAATCACACGTTTTGTTTGGCCTCACCCTCTCTTTACTGATAGTAAAATATAAGATTGCACTTATCACATAAAAGAATGTATTCATTATATCAAATATAAGAAAGTTCTGTATTTATATCAGATTGTAAAAATTTGAAAAAAATTATGTTTTAGACTGAAATTAATTTATAAATTTGGAAAATTCATCTAGATCAGATTCTATATATTTTTGTTCAAGTTAATAAATTTATAATGTCGCTTTGGCAAAAAAATATTTATGTTTTCATTTTGATATTTTTATAAAAGCAAAATTATAAAATTTCTAAAATATTAAATTGTTTTGAAACAAAAAGATATTTATTATATAAAAAGAACTTTATTTTAGATATGCTTATATACAATATAAATTGAAAATTTTTGATATAAAAAAGTAAATTTCTTGAATTCTGTCAAAAAAATGGCTTATGATTTTTTAAAAAAAGAATAAAAATATGTATATTTTTTTTAGAACAATGATATTTGCTTCGAAAAAAATTTTATTGCATCTATATATTTATAAAAAGCTTATTTCACACGAAAGCTGGGTTATATGTTGTTTATATGATACAGTCTAAAATGATATAGAAGCATAAATTTTTTACAGCTTTTTCATATTCACTCTCTATCTTCTACTTACTTAAGTCATCCTTTCATATATTAAATGTTTCTTAAATCAAAATATTATTATATTTACGTATAGAATGCTAGAAGCCTTGTATCTACTACCAAGTAGATACGAATTATCAATGTTAATATAGAACACAATACAATGATCGGATTCTTAAAGATATTTTTCGATAATAAACAGTTTTTTGTTTATATAGCTGTCACTTTTATTAGCCAAAAATTATCAGAATATTAGTATTTAATATTCATTTTTATTTTTTCATTGGAAAAAAAGGTAACTGCTATATCCAATAAAAAAAAGAGCATACTTTATTACAATTAGAAAGTATGAACTCATTAAAAATCATATATTTTTGAAAAAATCATGTGCAACAAAATAAAAATATAAAGCACAAAATAAAAAAAAAGAATCATCGTAATCTAAAAATACTAATAGGCATTTGAAATTTGAGTACCAGACTTTAGTAAACTCTAGGTTTTCTTCTTATAGCCTAATAAAAGTATATATTAGATTTTGGATTTAAAATGCCATAATAAGATAAAAAAATACCATTGGTAAGCTTATTCTGTTAAAATTCTTATTTTTCTGAAATTAAGAAAAGCTCACTCGGAATAACCCTGGAAGAGCCTTTCTAAAATTTCATAATTAAAAAGGTTTTTTTTATACAAACGAACACAAAGTTTGCAGAAAAGAATATCTTACTATAAAATTTCATGTATAAAAGCTAAGATCATATTGATTTCTTTTTTATAAAATTTTTAATCTAGGTATTTCTATTTATGTAGCACCATTTTTGCCTTCCTGCGTGTTTAAATCAAACTCTGTATTGAGATCTATCTAGTTTTGTTATTAATTACAAACTATCGTTTTCAAGCTCACTACGTTTGATATGTTATCTCTAAATTTACAGGGAAAGTTGTAAATTTTTGCACATTTATATTGAAATTTCTGTATAGTACTGGTATTACCCATCAATATATCACAATCCGATCGTTGATCTTGTATTATTTTAATAATTCCAATGCATCATAAATATTCTCTTGTATACTCCATTGAATTTTTTGCATGCAAGTTTCTTCTCATAAACAGCAATAATTACATGTGCATTTTAAAGTATCTCGCAGGCTTTTTTATGTATATAATCTTCATAGAATTTAAAACCATTTGCACCCCTTTCTTTTCGAAACACCAGCACTTTCAACCATGTTTATGATCGGCGTCTTCAACATAGAGATTAAAAATAATCAAAAATTTGGACGTTAATTATGTATTAAAAATACTTTTATTATATGTTATGCAGATTTTTATCTGAATTTATTTTTACTACATCTATTTAGGATCTGTAGTATATCAATTTAAGTCATTCGTCAATATTTTTGCATGGCAATTCCTTTTTTTTAATGTTTATTTTATTTTTATGCTTCTGTTGACTAATAAATTACCCAATTTACAAAATTCTTAAATTTAGTTGTTAAAAAAAGCAAAAAAGAATAGATTCTCAACGAGATGGTAAATAAATTTAAGGAAAATATATACAAAACTAAAAAAATTTCTACTGTAATTCAAAAGCAATTCAAATTAATTTAAAATGTGGGTCTTCAACTGAACTAAACTTAAAAACGCATTTTATATAATAAATAGTGAGAACATTGCAAAAAAAATACGCTAAATATTTTTTATCTTGAATAGGCGTTTAGATAATTAAGCGATTTTTCTTGCTGAGAAAGAGTTTTAATAAAATACTTAAATACTTTAGAAAATCATAATCATATGTTTAAAATGTAAGTCTGACTTTTTATTTGCTTCCAGTAATTATCGACTCTTTCCAATTATGATCTTTTTGGGAAATACATGCATAAAAAATGTTACATTGAGTTTTTATATGGTTATTAGCTAGGAAAATATGCAAAAAATATAAAAAATATTTTTATTTTAAAGTTTGCGCGCAAAAATATTATAATTTCCAAAAATACGTTTTTTATGGCATAAAAATTGTAAAAACAATCCGTCCAATTGTATAAATGTACTTATTTGAATAATAAATTTCAAGGTTTTTTGACTCTATTTTCAAGCAAGTTATCCGTAGTTTTGGTTATACAGTATAGTTTAATCTGCATATTCATTTTTTTGTCAATTAACATATAAAAAATAATATTTTCACTTAAGCTTTCTGCTTATTATATGTACATTATAAGGTCGTTTTTATGCTGAAATCTAAATTGTTTTATAATTTAATGGCAAACATATGTTTTAATATTACTTTCAATACATTTGTACTCTTGTTATGGATTAGCTAAAATATTAATAAAACTATTTATTTCAATGTATAAATATAAATGAATTTGTGCAATGAATAACTTTATGGAAATTTTCAAAATTAAACGCGCAAAACTAGATGTGTATTTTTGACAGCACAAAAATATTTAAATACGCAGTAATAATTTAGCAAATATTTAATGCTCTATTTATTTTAATTATAATTTGATTCATTTATTCTTTTTTACAATTGTAAAATTATGATTTAATTTCTTTTAATTTAATTATCTAAAGTAATTTTCATATTTTCGTTATTCGCTATATGCTTTATGCTTTAAAACTTCAATATTTATTTGGTTCACCTTATATTCACACACATTTTTTTCATTAACTACCTTTTTATCTTTAAATTAAATCACAGACAGCGTGATTTTTTTCTGTACTAAATATCAAGTTCCATATTATACGCATCACTTTATATAAAATTTGCTCTATAAATTATCATCCTTCAAAAAATATAGGAATATTACGTTTTTAAAAAAAATTTATATAATGACAGTTAACTACTAAATATAAAAATATAAGTGCACTACATATTTTTCTATTTATCTCGTATTTTGCAGCTTATTATATCTTTAAACCAAGAATAAGTCAGAAAAAATCTTTTTACATGCTAAAACTTTTATGTTAAACCTTTTAAAGTCTGTTTTGCGTCTTAAATAACATTAACAAAAATAATTTTGTTTTTTTTCTTAATTTATCCGTAATTATTTTATGCTTCTTTTCTTGTAAGATCGACTTTTAAAGGATAAATAAAAAATTAGTCACATAGCATTTTTTCTCAATTCACACAAAATCATGGATCTATTGTCATCTTAACTGAAGTACCTATTAGAACGAAAAAAAGGAATTTATAACTTAAACTGGTTTTATTAACAGAATAAATATAAGTTTAACTATGCGAATATTAACATCTTAACGCACTGTTAGATGTGAATTAAAATGATTACAATATATATTCCAACTTTTACCTGATTTTAAGGTTGTTATTTTGCGTTTTTTCTTCAAGTATGACGTGATATATTTACCATTGGAACATCATTTTTTTTTTCTTGGATATTATCACATCTATTAAATCTACGTTAATATTAATTTTTTTTTCAAAGTCCACAAATTTCAACTTTGTGCTTAATTACATAGACATCATAAATACCACGATAATTATTATGAGTTCCATTTTACTCTTATGTCTATTACTATTTATGCATAATTTTATATTTATGATAATGTAGAATTTAGTTTTTGGATGTTTATCTACTCTTAAAAAAATCGATGAAAATATAATTGCGGGTAGTTGCGTTAGGAGTGAAAAGGTATTAATTTGTTGTTGGAATATATAAATATGTGTTTTTTTGCTTATATCTACTATACTCCTACACTCTAGACAAATTGCAATTTATTTGTAAAAAAAGAATATTATTGTACCGATAAACAACCAAATATGTCAATTTTACAGTTTTTAGGCAAGGGAAGCTAAAAAAGAACTGCACTGTGTTGTTTTTATCATTATGTGTCGTATAACTTTGTTGAAATTCGATTTATACAGGTCAAGGTATTTTTTGAAAAAAATTTATGGGTGGTATTATATTGTGACAGATAAATTATATATTTTTTAAAAAAAAGATCTAGCTTTTAGGCTCATCGGTCTTTATTGGACTATACTATATTTTTTTATTCCGGGTATTCTTCTTCAGATTCAATTATGTTAGAAATTTTAGGCTCATCGGTCTTTATTGGACTATACTATATTTTTTTATTCCGGGTATTCTTCTTCAAATTCAATTATGTTAGAAATGGTGTTATGCAAAGCCATATGTCACGATAATTTTAAGTGAATTTTTTTTGTATATATTTTCGATAATTATATATATCATTTTTATTATGGGGGGTATGGTTGAGTGTTTACAAGTTGGACCCCAGTGTGAGGGGTCGCGGGTTCCACTTCCACCCACCCCACTAATTTCCGAAACGAATTTACTCTAAAGAAAAATACCCAAGGGGGCGGATAGTGAAAAATAAAAGTTAAACCATTAAGAATTGACAAGCCATGAGAAATAGGAGGTTGCTGTGTAAGCCGTTGAACTGTGCCTCCAGAATGAAAAAGATCCCACACCGTGAAGCAAGGATATAGGTAAGTGTAGAATGTGGTTGTAGATTGTAGCTCTTAGCGATAAACAGTAGACAGAATCTCATTCCCTCCATATAATGACTGCCGCCTATGAGAAAGGGCCCAATCCACGGTGATTGCGGGTGACAATAGTGCTGGGGGAGTTCGACAGAGAGACGCATCAGTTAAGAAATAGTTCCTATTAGTATATAGCGAGCTTCCTAAAAGTAATAGACGTAAAACATAAATAAATAAAGTAAGTTCGATTAGAATTTTTTCATTTTTATTATTAAATAACTTAAATTTTCTTTAAAGTTTAAAAATTCAAAGTGAAAACCGTCTTTATAAATTATGTAACTTCTTTTTATTTTATGTCATGGCTACAATAGGATAAAGCCCCAAATTAGTCCAGTATAAGTATATCGCAACTTTTCTAAATTTTTACTTATGTTGTAATGCATTTATTTATCTATGAACTATACAAAAATACATATATTACTTCTATTATTTTTTCGTGCTATATCATAATCTCTGAGCCATATCTTTCATTCTAAGATACATGAGAATGAATTTAAGCTATAACTAATGTATTTAAAAATTCTTAAACCAATGTAATATAGTCAGTATGTAAATTGAACTCGATATTAAAACTTTTGATGCCTTGAATTATACCTAGAATATATAAACTAGAAAATATATATGTGTAGAAAACTCTTTTTGTACATGCGCATGATTCGTATTTTTTTTATCACGTGATATGATACATTTTTTAGGATGAATAAAAAATTTATTTATTTTTTATAAAAATTTTAAGCTAGTATTTTGTAATTCTAAATGCATAAATATTTAGATTTATAGAATAGACTACTTTTAAAATATCATACATGATATATAATCTTTTTTTTAACGCCGAGAAATATAAATTTCGATGATAAGATATTAAAATGGATTTTATTTTCTTGATGATTCAAATATATATACTTAAAACGTTCTCGATAAATTAAGTATCCTTATAATAGTAAAAATTAATCTTTTTTGACAAAAAATCCTGCTTAATTTGAAATAAGTGTAATTCCAATATTTTAACTTGCTTCCCATTAAAAAAATTATACTTTTTGACTTTTCGCTTCTATAATACCATTTTAGCATTTTATTAATGATAAAACTTAAAATTTTTATAAAAAAAAATTGGGTGAAGGCGCCTAGTTCGAGAAAATTTATACCTTAAACCTATATTAATTTAGATGTATAAAAAAACTGGCATTTAGCATTCTTTCTTAGCTAAATAATATAATTAAAATGATAAAATCTAATATAAGAGACCAGTATCTCTTGGTAAATTTATATAAGATATAATCAAATATAAGTTATAACTATCCTACTTTTATTTTATATAAAATGAAATCACATTAAATTTAAGCAATAAGTATATTTAAATAAATATATAGATCAAATACAATCTAATTAACATATATTTCATGTATAATAAAATTTTTTAAACGCAAAAACGCATGAAAATATGTCCACATTAAGTTTTTCTAAGTAATTCGTCAGATGTTCTAACTTTTTAAATACCGAACAATAGGACATTAATCATCTTGCAATAAAGTGTTTTAGAAAAGACTTAATAAATATACAATACATATAAATACTGTTAAAATTATAATCTTAGAACATTAATCATAACTTTATGGATTTTAAATATTAACTTTTATTTTATTTTCTCAGTTTCACCATCATCTTTTCAATCAAAAGGTATTTATAATGGTTAATTTATCATAAATATTGTCAGATATACATTATATTTGTATTTAGTCTTCCAATTAAAAACATTCATAATGTATATAAAACATGCTTGTGCATCTAATATCATATTTTTTTACTATAAAATGTGCTATAATTTAAATAAAAATTTTTTATAACCTATTCCAGCCATGAATGGTATTATAATTATTTAATTTTATTTATTTTTTACTAAATCAAATTTATATGTATCTACAGAAGAAATATTAACATTAAGTTTGCTTATCCTAAATGATTTTTTCTCTGAGCCGTTAATTATTATCGAAAAAAAAATTATTTTTATGAATGTATATATATATTCTGAATAATATTATTTAGTCATTATAAAAAATATTTAAACGACTCAGTTAAAATTTTTTTCTTTTTATAGTATTTATTTACAAAACAATGTATAAATCATGGTAATATATTATTAATATATATTAATATCATGTAGATCAATTGACTATTTTTTTATCGTACAAAATATTTTATCGATCCGGATTCTCATCAATTTTTCCAATATACCATTTGTTTGTAAATATTTTTTATGCATCATAGTAAACGATTATAGATGCGGATTTATATCTTAAGTTTGCTATTATATTTTATTATATTTATGAAAGTATAATATGCAACACCAAACACAATTATTGATACGAATTAGTATCTATAGTTACATATTTTATCTTATTATATTTAAGAAAAAAAAATTTTAATATAAAAAACAATCGTGGATGCGAAATATTATCTGCTTCTAAAATGTTTGTTATTTTATTTTTAAAAATAAAAATCTGGTTGACATTGAAAATATTTATCACGATTAAAAAGTAGCGATTGTCGGAGGTCTAGATATTCGAATTTAATTCTTTCACTATAATTAAATTATTGCGTATTATACTCACGTGAGTACATTTATAAATAGCAAACAAGTAATTATTTCAGCTATCTACATGAAAAGAAACACTCTTAGGTTATTCCATTGTAAATAATACCTTTTAGTTTATAAAGCATACTTGATTGTACCGTTGAAACATTTTTAATCAATTTTAGGATGCAAGTGCTAGTTATAAAATCCAAAATTGGTATTCAGAGGATGTTTCATCGTAGCGGTAACCCGATAGGTGTGGCCAAATTTAAACTGTATATCTTTTTTTACTATACTTGAATTTTATTTTTCTAAAAAAAATATTAACATTATAGAAATATTTCTATAATTAATATTCGTTACATCTTCAAAACTGATGTCTAAAGAATAATTTTTTTTGCTTATTTAATAATTGTGATTTCTTATTGGACTCTTTATTTTTCAAAGAAGTATAAGAAAGAAAGATGTTTAAGAAATCTAGGGTATGTTTCAGAAAAGAAATATTTAAAAACGTTGGAAAATATATTAAATGGTTATAATTTTTCTTATATCTGAAGAGTTTAATAAAATGATAAAACTATTGATTAAAGATGTAATACTATTGATCCTTTAGAAAATAATATTGAAAAATAATCAAATGCTAATTAAAAAAGAAGAAAAATGTCTTTATTAAATATATTGGAACTAAAAAACTTGAATATTCTAGGAACTCCATATTTTTTTTATTTAAGTAGAATATGAACCATTGGATCTTAAACTTGATTCTAAAAAATAAAATGAAGATAGATACTAATATATTAGTGAAGTTGGGAAATAAAGAAACTATTTTTTTATTTTAATTTTTGTTATTATTATCATATTTATTTAGAATAAAAAATTATATACGTTTAAATTATATCAGCCCACTTTGAAATCAAAAAAAAATTTCGCTTAAAGGCTTGATATCTTGCGATAACAACAGGTGAATTTTTTTCAAGAAAATAAAACAGTTGTCATATAATTATCAAAGTTAAAATTTTTATCACACCGTCTTTGTTTTTCTTCTACTGATCAAGAGTGTATACATAATGATTTCATAAATTACTATTCCATGTTTTTCTTCTACTGATCATAAGTATATGCATAATGATTTCCAAAATTACTATTCCATGTATTGATACATCTGGAAATATGTCAATTCTTTGAATTTCTTTTATATTTTCTAAAAATGAATATGGCCAGATTTTTAGTGATTTTGCAATATGCCTACAGAACAAGTATTAAATGAAAGAAAAACAAGCCTCAACAATGACGTGTAAATTAGAATTATTCAATAATCGCATTTCTTTATTCCAAAAAAGAATCGGGATGTAAAAGCAGTACATACATATTTGTTAATATATTTAGACCACAATTTTTATAAACACTTTTGATTGGATATTTATTTATGAAGTAATTTTCTTTTTATCGATTTTATCTATTATGACGTAATCAGCGTGTTGGGAATATCGCACAACTCCTTAATACATCTTTTATCCCCTGCCCTGATCTATATCCATTAAATTGCTCTTCTTCTCTAAATGAGATGAGTTCAAGTGTCTTGCGGTGTGAGAGTGCTTGCATGTATGCTTCCACTTCATCCAGGATTTTCAACTTCTTAACATATTTTTTATGACTAACTATATTATATTTGACATTTCGTATGAAGTCATCTGCTAATGACGACCGTTCACGTAATAAAATCTTAATTTTTAGCCTATAAAAATAAAACATAAGTAAAATATTCTAAATTTGTGTTTAGTATTGTAAGAATTCATATTAAAGTATGATTAAAGATAAATAGAAAGAAAGAATTTTTCTATGTGCATATCAGACCCTCGTTCCTTGTAAAATATCACAATCATACCACACTATGTGGCTTAAATTATATACGTGCACCGAGAAATCAATTAAAAAAGTATAATTAGCATATTAAAGTGTTTTATATATTAAGAAGATTTATTTTACTGTATAACAGCTTAAACATATTCTCTGCACACTCAGAGGGGCGATAAAAGTTCACATTTCGGAATTTAAAAGACCCTTCCGTGAAATCCTGCTTTAAAGACATAAATATGTATTTTAGACCGCATTTTTACTAATGAAGAGATGTAAAAGCATCATATAATCTTTCTAAAGAGCAACCTGACGTTATGTTTATATAAGATATAATAGATAGAAAGTAAATTTACCCTCAATAAATAAAATAAAGGGCAAAAAAGATATTTGTATTCCTTAGGCATTAAATCTAATATAAGTCAATAAAATATGTGCGCTCCTCTTTTTTTACCTAGAATATTGCTTTATATAAACTTAAAAAAGTAAAAATTTTTAATATTTTAATATTTTAATATTTTAACAAGGGTATTAATTTGCGTTTTCATGGATATAATGAGGATAATTTTATGCGGTTTTTTCTTGAGAAAAACAAAAAATAGCATATTTATAATATAAGAGATGGATTAAAATACGAGTATTCTTCTTTGTAAAATATTAATTTATATTTCTGAACATTGGATTATAAAAAAAGGTTTAATAACTGGTTAGCTGCCGACTTCTCACTTATATTATATTATGAATATATTTTTAAAAAAAATTTTCATTCCGGATTCGATTTAGCTTGCAATACTTATTGGTTCTTTTATTATAATTGGATTATATTTTGAAATAGAAATGTGATTATAGCATTAAGTTCTCCATTTACATAAATTTAGATCCTTCATTAAATTACAAAAAAAACATATTAAAACTTGAAATTCAAATGATTTTATAAATAAATATGGATGTCTATAGAAATTTATACATCTTAAAATATCTATATAACATATATAATTTGTTCATTAATTAAAATTCCTCTTTTTTAGTTAAAAAAAATTTAATTTGCATTTTTTAGGATCTTTAAATATTATCTATTACAGCTTGTAATGTATAAAATTCCAAAAGATTTTTTGTAAACTTTTACTGTAATATAGTTCTATTTCCACAAGAAAAATCAAGTGCATTAGTTTTCGATATTCCTAGTGAATATCATAAAATAACGGTACGAATATATATATTCATTTATACCTTTTATATATTATTAGTCTCGTCCAGAAATCTTAAGTCTATTTTTATATTATATATCAATTTATTTCTTTTCGTCTTTTACCTTTTATCTTCTTTGTATGAGCATATAATATTTTCATTCATAGAGGAAAAAATTGAAATGGATATATAGGTTTCAATAAATCAAATAATCTTATTTGATGTGAAAATAAGATAAATACGTTGTGCCTAAATAAATGTAAAAACGATACAATTTTAGATTATATCAAAACTTGATTTCAGTATGAAAAAAACTATATGCTGATTTTCAAATATTTTCAATTCAAATATATTATTAAAATAGTAATATTCAATTCTAAAAGAATACATACATTAAATGTATTAAATCACAATTTATTTTTCTTTTTCACATGATAGTTTCCATTGCTGAAAAACTATGTAAGATGTTTATGCTGATTCTAACCTATAATTTACATTATAAAAGAAAAATTGGACTTATAATTTTCTAAAATTATAAAAATTAGACTTATAGTTTTCTAATAATAATAAAGATTAGACTTAAATCGTAACACAATCTTATTATAATGAGATTAAAATATTGATACCTTTGCGGTAAATCAAAAAGAAAATTTTGGTGTATGTCATGAATATTTTTAAGTTGAACGCATAACTAGCGCATTTTATACATTGCTATAATAAAACTTCAATGTTATCATTATTTAGAATAAAAATCCTTTTAATTTCATGAGCTTACTTAATGCAACATTTTATATATCTATTTAAACAAAGGTTGTTTTTTATATGTTTTACGGTTATTGAAATACATTATAATTTATGAGTTATAGTTATAAATTAGCCTGTTCACCATCAGCTAGTTTTTATAGGAGACTACAACGTCACGATTGAAATTCTAGAGTCGCTTAATATATAATAAATTTTAAAAAATAGTTTTAATGCTATGAATACATATCTTGAGATGGGACCTTATGTGGCTCTAATATTTGCAGGAAAATTTCGACTTTAATGAAATTACATAAAAAAAAGTCATATCAATTCATTAGCTATCATTTATAAAATTACAAATATGCAGCATTTTTTTTGATTAAATGTCATAGTAAAATCGCACAAACTAAAATTATTAGATTTCTGTACTAAACACATATAAATAATTAAGGACTAATAATTCGCGTAAAAACTTTTTATAAAATTCCAAAAAAGCAAAAAATATTAAAACCATCACAACTAACTAAAACCATGCAGTTTTAAGCCTGATTGGATACTAAGAACTCAAAACACATAAAAAAGAGAGAAATAATCGACCGAAAAAAAAAATAGTCTTTAAATTACAAGAAACAATTAGCTATAAAATTCAAGGCATTCTTTGGTTAAAATAACCAGACTTGTTGTTATCCGCACCGGTTTTTTTTATAAATATATGTTATTGCCAAAGATTTTTACATTTTATATACTGCTGCAGATGAATCATTTAAGCACATAAATTCTCGTAAATAGAAAAGCATTTGTCTTTTTAATTAAATATATTATCTAGAAAATGGCTGTGATTTATTTAAATTTGCATATTTTATATTTCTTTATGTGAAAAAAACAATGTTTTATGTCCTTTATGACTAATAGTAAACCATTTTAACCAAGAATTCGAACGAAAGACATTTTTTATATTTTGCGGATTTAACAACTAAAAAAACCCACAAAAAAAATTTTCTAATATTATTGAACAATCAATCACATTTTTTTTATATGTACACTATTTTGATATTTTATATCGCATCTCTCATATAAGATATATTATGATTTCCGCAAAAGATTATAAAAAACAGTTTTTTAATGAATAATCTAGAAATGCAAACCTTTTTTTAATATTTAGATTTTTTTATCTTAAAATGATCTGTTTATTATATGTTCTGTGTCTGGTTTACATAGAAATTGCGTTATTTTGTAGGTTTTAGACTACTTTAGTTCAAAAAAACTAATGATTGCTCAAACAAAAAGTTTGATGATATTAGATATTAAAATCATCTGTAAAATCACATATCCAAATTTCAATTTTTAAGGCTATATTATTAAGTTTTATATGATTTTTTTTTGTTTTGTGTATTCTTCAGATGGCATTTTAAACCTTTACTTTACTAGTTTCATCGAAAAGATTATATTTCATCAGAAATAAAAAAATTATTTTTTGATACAAAGCCTCAATGTGTTAAATTCAAGATTAAATCTTCGAAGATGAATAACCCAAAAATAATTATAACTAAAATCTTTGCTCCTTTTTTTCATGATTTTTTTTGTGTTTTTATTTCATATTAATTTTAAAATTTTTTGAAAATTTTATTTATTATTCTTGAAACAGGTAGAAATAAACGATAAAAAATAATTTAAATAGTTTGATTTCTATGACCGTATAAAAAAATAATTCCGGCGTTCTAAAATTCTTATTTTTTTTGCTTTTAAAGTATATTAAAGAGATGTATGAAAAACAATTCAAGATTTCCAGTGTAATAATTTTTCATGTTTTTCAAGCACCTCTTCTAATTTATGCTTCGAATATCTATTTTAAATTGCTTTTGAATCCAGAAAAATATGATTTTTATGCGAGATTGCTTATTTTATAATCCAAGTCAAATTTATATAATACCCGCCATATTTATACAGAAAAAAGCGAAGACAGCCGAAAGTCATAGTTTTTTAAATATATTTATAACATCACACTGCGAATTTCTTATGAAATCGCGAAGATTTTTGGCTTGAAAATTTTTCAATACTGCAATAGTATAGATTTAAAGTGATGATAAACTTTTTTATAGTTATTTGTATTTAAAAATATTTGGCGTATAACAGTAATGACTTTCAGCCTACCAAGCTAAATAGAACTTTTTTATTGAGGCGATTTCTAAATAAATTATAAATTTTTGAAAATAAATATTAGTATCATATTAGAAGACGAACGACAAAAATCCATATGAATTTAAAAAATTAGAAACTATGTGCGCAATATTTAAATTGTATATTCAACACCTATATATACTCTATTATGAGCTATATAAGCCATTTTTATATAACTATACTATGTAAACACCTTTATGATTCTAAAATAAATCTTTAAAATTTTAGCAGAGTACAATAAGTTCTTTTTATAATAAGTATGAGCAATAAAATAGAAAATAAACTCTAGTAACAAAAAAGTTCGATTATTAAGTAACTTCTTGACTATTTTTAAAATTGTAAAAAGAAACTGAATATAAAATTATTTGCTCAAAATTCTTTATTTACGGTATAATGTCATTTCGATTGTAAAAAAAAATATTTATCTGCTTAAATAAACAAAAAATATAACAATTTACACAAGAATATTATTTTAAAGGCGCATTATAAATAGTTTAAGGATCTACCGAAAATACAAAGTTTGATTTTGTTTTTTAGAAAAAAATATTCTGAACTGCTTTATCGTTTTATTTTATTTTTTTCGACCTCATATTTTTTTCTATCTCCATATAAAATGTACCAATTTATCTAAATAAATAAATTAAAACATATATTTTCATATGAAATATATGATTGCATATATTTTTCGGCATAAAATTTTCTAGATTCGGTGGCGTTGTAACATGAATCGAAGCATATTGATATATTTAAATTAGATTCATCTGGCATCGTTCTATGATAAAATAATAAAAAATGAGCGTTTTCGTATAAAAAAGGAAAAAATGGATTTTTCAGACTAATCGACGATCATTTTATAATTTTGTATGATTTATACGTTTATTTTGCACATGTATGGAGTTACACTGTGATGTAACTTGAAAAATTATAAAAGAAAAACATATAAAAAAAAGGAATTTAGTTATGAAAAAATTTATCTTGAGCATTATTTCTTTGTATATTTACAACATTGCCAGCAATAGAAGTTGATTTAACACGCCTATAATATCAATTATATGTATATTATTATTTTTGAGATCCACTTTATCAAGATTATATGTAATTTTTTTGGAATTGATGATTTAAAAATCTTAAGTTAAACAGAATGTTTAAAATCCATTCCTGATTAATTTAATATATTCTCTTTCACAGAGAAATCTTATCTAGTAAAACGATAAACTAAGCTAAAAAAATGTAGGAAATAATATATCGTGTGTTATATCATAATTAAACTGGGATTTCATTTTCTACATGGATAATTATTATTTCCAGTGTTCATTAAAATATAAGGATCTCCAAAACTTTATGGTTAAACAATTTTTTTCGTCTATGATATAAAATAATTACTATCTATTAAAATGATGTGATACAGAGATGGATCTGATTTTTAAATAATTAACGTAAAGAATAAAAAGAAGCATGTGAATATTTATAGACATGGAATGATATATTATTGGAAATCTAATAAATCACCATTTTAATTGATATAATACGATCGAATGTTATCTACCATGACAGCTTATATATTTATTTTAAGGTTATATTTCTTATAAAATTTTTTGTTTACTTGCGTCTAACTCATGATTGCTCTACACGGCAATTTGCTGTTATATTTTATACAAAACCATCTAATATCTAATCATTGTACATTTTCACGTCTAAGATTTTTATTTGTAAGATCTTTCATAAATCTATTGTTTTGCATATGTATTCTTTCTTTCGAATCTCATATCCATAATCTAGAGCATATACAATAAAAAGTGGTGTTTATGCATATATATTTGCTATGCATAAAACTAAGATTAGTATTTTTTATTTAACGGCTAATTTATAGTCGTAATTTTTGTTTTTGTTCTCAGGCACAGCTTGCTTGATTCTCTGTAAACAAAGCGTATTTATACTTTCGGCTATCTTCTCCTCTCCATAGTCTTCTTCAATATCCCTCCTTCTTTTGAGACCTATTAATTCAAGGGTTTTATTCAATCCCAAGGTTTGAATATATGCCTCAACCTGGTTAGTGACATCTAGTTTTTTTAGGTACCTTCTATGATATCGTGTCACACACCGTCCCATGTTATAACATATGAAAAATATTTTTGTCTTGCATTTGTATGATAATGACAGTTCAGATGCTAGCAGGTCATATTTTTCAATTTTTCGTTTTCAACTATGTTTATATTATCAATACTTTTTACGCCAATTTTGATCAGAGTGATGCAGTTCTTCTTTTTGTCATATACAAAAAATTCAGGTCTTTCATAAGATAACTTATAGTCTGTTTATATTCTTGTATCAACTTTTTATCTCTGCGAATTTGTTTTCCATTATTTCTTGTACAGAGTGTCTGCGGATTTTCGGGTTTTTTTAAAATTGTATTTTCTTGCCAACATAAAGTGAAGACATCTTACAATCTCGTTGTGTCTTCTTGTATAGTCATGACTAAGCATTTTTTTTACATCTGCTTGCTAAGTGGTCGACAGTTTAAATTGAGTCGTTACAGTGCGGGCACCTTGATCTTTCTCAAAAGAATACGTTTCTATCCTAAAAAAAGCAGAATCTCGCTTCTTATAATGGTCTGATATTTCCATATTGTAGCCACTTCGAGGATCCTAATATTTCAAGCGTTAAATTTTTATGAACATCGTTGAGTTTTTGATGTAGTGTTTTTTGTTTTATTTTACACAATAAACTCTCTTTTTGTTTTAATTCAAGCGGAGGAAGCTCATTGTCAACGAGACCATATTTTGTTCTGAGAAATTTATTTATTACGGATAGATGTGTTGCGTTTTCATTTTCAAATTTAAATATTGCGGCTTTTCTGGGTGATTGTCTTTTTTCTTGGTTTAGAGTTTTATATAGTAGGTAGAGTATTCTTTCGGATTTAAACTCAATATTTTCCAATCCCCGTCCTAGTTCATTTCTTTTAAGATAAATCTTTTTTTATTGGCTGGTTGTAAGTGTATTCCATTTTCTATTAGTATTCGCTCGATTTAATCATCTAGCTTTCTAAAATCTTCTGGTTCTAGCTTTAATAAACCCACATAGTAGTTTATCAGTGATATTGCATATTCATTAATCGCCTTTATATTGTTTTTACCATTTTGTTGTGTTTTGTATATGCTTTTAACTCTTTCTAGCATTTTTTTTTCTAATTTTATCCATCGTTTCGGGTTTAGTTCACGATTTGAAATCTTCCAGTACCCCGAGATATTTATATCCATCTTTTCCTCCTATAATGTGGCATTATCTTTGCAATTTATATTATAGTAGCTGATTTGGATAAGTTAATTTCCATTCCGATACATCCGAAGAATTTTGTTGCTTCATTGGACATTAGTTTTAAGTTACTTTCTTCTTTCGACAAAATCTTTAAATCGTCAATGAAAAGGAAGTGATTGGTTGTAAATGCCTTCTTATCAAGCTTGATGGATATAGATGGAAACTTTTCATTTAATTGGCGGCTTAGCATATCCATACAAAGAACAAACAATAGTGGAGATAGGCTATTCTGAGTGTATAATCACCTTTTCAATTTTTTTCTTTAAGATTTCTTCATTGTTTAATCTTAGATAACTTCTAGTTTTTTGTTAACACGGATATAAAGGCAATCATCTATTCTCGAATGTTAAGATTTTTTAAGCAGGACAGAAGATACTCGTGGTCGATTGAGTCAAACGCTTTTTTTATATCTCACCATGTTACGTGTAATTCATTATTATGTTCACTGTATATTGCAACGTTTATCATGGCTTGTTCTTTAGCTCCCTGTACTCTTCTGACTGTACCAAGTTGGTTTTCTGATAGTAGGTTTCGGGATTCGACGTCTTTCTGTAGTATCATTGTGACAGCTTTAGTTGTCAATTTATATAAGTTTGAAATACATGTTATAGGTCTAAATTCCGATCCATTTAAAACTTCTTTTTTAAGTATGAGGTATGTGATAATAGAGTAGAACCAACTTTTTACCTCTTTGTTTTCCAGGCATATTAATTTTACTGTTTCTTATAATATTGGATGTAATTTTGTGATTTTTTTGATGAAGAAGTTGTATATACTATCGCATCCAGCAGCTTTCCAGTTAGGCAGGTAGTTGATGATCTGGAAAAATTCTGTTTCAGAGATAAAAACCATTTGTGGTGTGTTTTCCAGCGCGTTTTTGCGCAGGTAAGTATCGAAGTTTAAAATTTCCGTGCTTTAGTCCACATATTTGACCAGAAATTCACAATATTTTCCTTATCTGCCTTAATTTCTGATTTTACCGTATCTGTTAATGCTCTATAAAATTGTCTTCTGTTGACTTCGAACTGGGTGTTTGTTTTTATTAATTCTTTTCTTTTTTCATATTGCTCTATCTGTTTATTTATTAATCTTATTTTATCGTTATTTTTAGTAATCACTTCAAGGACATCATTTTTTTGTCAAGTATCTTGTTATTTTGTCATAAGACTTTTCTAGGAAATCTTGCCATACTTTCTGGGAGTTTTACTGTGTTTCTTACGTAGGATTTGAGGGTTGTGTTAATTTGATCATATCTTTTTATTTTTTCCTACTTTATTAGTACGTAGGATTTGAGGGTTGTGTTAATTTGATCATATCTTTTTATTTTTTCCTCCTTTATTAGTACGTAGTTTAATACTTCCTGGAAAGATTTTGATGTTAATTCTTACTAACTCTTTTATACAGCTTGCAAGATCTTTGCTATATCGCACATGTTTTGAGGGCGGTGGTTAGTGATGTGCGCATTAACCGCTAAATTCAGACCTTCAATTATATCGTTTTTAACCGTAGCATATGTTATTTTTCTTGTTCTAGGGAGTTTTGTGATGTCCGTATTTTCTAAGTCCGTCAGTACTCTGAGAAATGTTTTTTTGCATCTGTCGAGGTTAATGCAATGGTTAAGTGTTTTATAGTCTTCCTCTTGATCGCTTTGTTTTCTTCTTTTCCTTTCTATTTCTTTGAACTTCCGGACTTGTCTTCTTTTCGCATCATTATCTTTTAGAATGTTTGATGATTACCCTTAAATTTCAGTCATGCTTATATCACAGTTGAAAATATCATTGTGACTCATTAGGAACTCTTGCCAGCCAGATCTCGGCATTCTTCCGAATCGTTTTAGGATCGAGGTATAAGCCTCTTGAATTCATTGCTCTTTCTCGGCGGGTGTATTCTTGCAGATGGCTATATGAATAAGAAGAGCCCTGGTATGAATGCGTGTGGTCGTGTGAGTTTCAGGCAATTTGTCGGTTGAGATTATTGTTGCAGGATCGGTTTTTGAATGTTCATCTTTGTAGTTCTCCTCTCCTGTTTTTTCTTTATTCCCCATTTTAAACTAAGATTATACTATTATATACGTAAACAAATGTAAAACGGCTATAAATTAATACAGTAAATTCAATTTTTGCGTCAAAATTTGCATTACCCATAATGATCAAAAATTTGATATTCATATTTGTTTATTAGGTAATTATTTGATTTTAAATCAGCATTTTCTATTATTTCTAAATGGAATATAATAAAAAGCTCTTATACTTTTATCGAATTTTGTACACATATAACATAATGTAGTGAATTTATCGCCAGTGTTATTTAGAAGTATTTACTTGGATATTTTTTTGCGTCTTCGATATATGGTTTATAAAAAGAGCTGAAACATAAAAATAAACAATTTTCACAATAATATAAATGTATGTAGTCAAATTTAATACAATATTGAATTTACAAATGATGTGTTATAAAAATTAGCTTTCACTTTTAAACATAGATTTGAAGTGAAATAATTCTATAATCAACATGGCAGTTTTTATTTGTATTTATCGTAGAAAGTTTGTCTTGAATAAAAAAGTCTGACAAAAATGTAAATCATCTTATAATTATTTTGATATGCTTTATTGTTGATAATTCACGCCATTTATTATGACTCATAAAATTTCTTATGAATTAATAATTTCAAAAATTCAACATTTCTACATAACGATATACAATACAATTTCATAACAATTCTGTTTAGAAAATAAATTTATGACACAACAAATTATGTGCGTATTATTCTTTTCTGCGTAAAACTTTGTATTTCTCGTAAGAAATGACATACTTTACTACTTAGATATTTTATTGCTCTAAATAGCTTTTTCTGTACATTCTCTTTACTTTTACTGTAATTTTGCGATATTAATACGATCATATTAAGTTAAGCTGCTTGATCTTTAATGGATTTCCAGCAGTCGGATATTCGAAAACGATATTTTGAGATCTAGTGAATTTGATGTCATATAAACCTATTTGTATTGCAAAAAACTAGTTATAACATTAAAAGGTTAATTTTTCATTTACATATAAATTTTATTTTTTTTTCATTTTGAAAAAGTGTAGACTTTAATAAAACGTAAAGATATGATTATATCGTCTAAAAAGATGCCTATAATCATCCAAGTCTGTATTTATGAATTTCAAGATGTAATGGTACTTCTATTGATTTAAATAAGTAATGCTTATAGCATATCAACAACACGATAAACAAGCTAAAAATATTTCCCTGTTCGCTTCAAGAACACATAAACAAGAAACTTAAGATATATTTCAGTGTATATCTATAATTTTGGATAATTTAGCCTTATATTCTTCTTGTCTTCTTTGTTTTTATTATTGTCATACTATAGGTTTAAGCAAGCATCAACATTTAAAATTGTATATATGCATTTTATTTATTTTTTATACAAAAGCTATACAAAATCCTATTTCAATATTCAAAAACGAATTGGTGATATATTCATTATAATCAATTTTCATTGTATTTTTTTGTAAAATTGATCAACTACTGTGTGTTTATATGTTTCATCTAATTTAAATATTCTATATTTTTTACAACTTACAAATAAAATATACTAATTATATTGCTAAAAAAAATGATATTTTCTAAAAGCAACAGGGCATAAAGAAAGTGAAATCTGGGAAAACGTTAGGATATGGTTACACATTGAGTTTCTAAAATATATTAGATTTTCGATATGAAAATATATGCTGTATTATAATAAAACAAAAAGAATTTCAGATTTACATTTTATAAATTTTTTAGCACACTATTCGAGTTATTAATAGACTTCTAAATTCCAAGCTATATTTTAAAGGTTAAAAAGGTTTCATAGTTAATAATATTGCTAAATAATCAAAAGGTGTTTTATATAGATTTCTAATGACTTCGCAATACGGAACGTAATAAATCGGTTGAAAAATATATTCAATAAATTTATGTTTGGTTTATCAATATGCTATTCGTGCACTAAAATCAAAAAACATTGGCCAAGCTTAGTTGAAAAAAATATAAACCCCTTTCGTAGTTTTGTTCCTTAGTACTAAAAATATGTACATACCATAACGAAAATCAAAGTCTAATGGATAAATAATTTATTGCAAATAACTTATCATGTAAATAAAATATATAATTTATTATTATGAAATACAAGAAATGTTCGTATAATTTATTAAGAGATATTATGTAAAAGTTTTATTTGTTTCTATTTTTTTAAGACCTATTTCAAAAGAATAACATTTATGCTACAATTTTAAGGGATTTCATTACACAATAAAATACTCGAGTTTTATAATATAAATTCATTTTTTCCAAATACTTGCAGGTGCGTTGCTGGCAAATAATATACAGTAAAAGGCGATTTATATTATTTTATTGCGAAAAAATTGGGTAAAAAACCAAAGAGTATCACGTCAAAATATTATTTTTAAATATGTCTATAGTGGACGCTTATATAATTTTTGGATATCAAAATATTTTTTAATAAATTCTGAAGTGGTTTAGCGAGGTTAAAATCAAATTTCACACATCTAGAAAATCAAATTATAAGTATATATAATAAATGAATAGTAAGAATTGCAATAGAAACGCTCCAAATGACATTATAAACTTTGTAAAAGAATACAAATAAATTATATTTTTGGCTTTTAATAAAATCTATTGATAATAGATTTTTAATACTTGAACATTTCCATCTATTATACGACAATTTTGAAAAATAATTCTTATATTTCATGTAATTTCACATTGAATATATGAATATTATCTAAAAAAAATGAGTTTTATATTTAAAGGTTTTAAGACAAAGCATTATCGGTTATACTTAATGTATACTGTGCTCGGGTAGAATATAATCTTTATAATCAGATTTAAACATTATTTATTAAACAGAAATATTTCTGAATTGTTAAATTACCATACAGAAAACGACCAAGATAAAAAAATTTTATTACATTTTTTCTACATTTATAGATTTTAGTTTTTGTATTCTTGCAAAACATTAACATAATCCGATTATAATTTTTTAAATATACGTCGAAAATTATAAAATCTGGGGTATATCATAGACGTGATTTATTTCATATGCACTAACAAACTACGTTTCTAAAAAAAAATACCGTTATCTAAAATTCTTAATACTTTAAGACATTATTGAATAGTTTTATGCGCAAAAATATGTATTATACCAATAAAATTTATGTTTTTGCTGTTGAATTTATGTGTCATATATATTTTACTCCTTGTTCTTTTACAAATTGAATATATAATTCTATATTTGAAGCATTATTTATATGAATTTATTTTTTTTCTAGTATTTTATATTATAAATTTCTTTCGTACATAAACGTTTTTTTATGTCATATATCATAGCTTCATAAAATTTCTAAGCCTCTAAAATTTATAACACAAATAATATATGTAATGATTCATTTCAAAAAATATATAATCATAAAAAAATTATTTACATGCAGAGGATTTACTAATTAAAAAACGTAAAATTCGAAAAATGCAAAATACAAATACAATGTCATTTAGTATTAATAGAAAATGACTGAAAAAATCTATTATATGTCGACATTTGTAATATATGAAAGCATAAATTAATTTGAACATATCACTTAAATCAGATCAAAGACAAGATTAAAACATCCTAAAAACATATGTAAAATTAAGTGTTTATATTGATATACACTAATTGTTCAGATTAAAAATTTCAATAATGATAGTTGTATATTTTATTTAAATATTTCCATACTTATTGTCCTTATATATTAATAATTTAATATTGTATGTGTCAATATAAAAAAAGTGCTTATTTTATTGTTTTATATCAGCATGTAAATATATTTTCTTCTTATTGTTTTTTTTTATTTATTTTTTGGTCCCCCCCAGTCATCATTATTGAAGTCTAGAATTTATGGGATCAAGAGTATGCTACCAAACTGCCGCAAGAAGCTTTTAATTCCAAAATCCAACGATTCTAATTTTTTCAAATCTTGTTGCATCGCTATTAAAGACAGGATCAAAATTCTGATTATTATATAAGCTAGATTTATTTGACTGTCAGGTTCCTCGGCACCAAAGCTTTCGTGATCAGTTAGTTTGATTTCTTTTGAGTTTTCATAATATGATTTACCTTCATTCCCTGGTGGTTGTAATTTCTTTGTTCTTTTTTTAAAATAGAAAATCTCCAGTTCATGGCTTTCAAAAAAGGGTAAAGACGACGGATCTTTTATAGCCTTTAATTTTTCTAGTACGTTCAAAAGTATTCGCTTGACCCTTTCACGTTTTTTTTTTGAATTAAATTCCTGTAGTTTCATACCATTTATCTTTACTTCTGTTTCGGGTTGACTTTTTTTTAAACTAGCACGTAAAATGTTGTTCATTTCTCTGTATATGTTTTTGAGCAATTGTTCTTGATAAAACATCCACAGTAGATTTTTCATTGTATTTTTTTTTAGATCACGTGCAATTATTTTAGTATCCACCATTTTGTAAAATTCTATCTTACCTTTACTGTTTGAATCACACAGTTTCAAAGGATTTCTTCTACTATCTTTTGCTTGTGCATTTATTCGATCACTAAAAAAATCCTGATTTATTGCAAACCCATATTTTAGGGTTGCTTTAATCCTATCCAACAATATCACTATTTTATATATCTCATCTGATTCTAATATTTTTTTATTAGCCACATTTTTCCATTCTTCTTCTTGAATGTCCTTGCGTAATGTTTTAAAAAATGAAACTATTTCTATCATATTGCTCAAATCCATATCAGATTTCAGAGGGCCTGATTCTTCTTTTTTTATTGTGTTCGTAACATTTATTTCCTCTTCATCATTTTTCTTAAGCATGCAATGACCCATTGAATTTGATTTCATAACCTTCAATGCTTCACTGGTAGTAAAATTTGAGATTACAAATATGACATGAAAGAATATATTCATTATATAAAATATCAAAAAAGAAATATATTTATACTGATTGTGATAATTTTTGATACGCAGAACGTTTTAGATTTTAATTTGTGTATAAATTAAAAAAGATTCATCTAGATCGCATAAATGATATTATGTAGAGGGCACCATATATTAAATGTCTCATATAAAACGATTTATATATATTCAGACTTTTGCTATATTATGTTCTAAAAGCAAAACCTCAAAGTTTTAGAATATTAAATTTTCTCTACAGGAGAAGTGTGATTACATTATAAAATAAAATTGATTTTAGATATACTTTACTATTGTATAAAATCGATAATTGCATTATTAAATAATAAAAATGCTAAACTTAGAAATATTAAAAATAATTTATACAAAAAAAGTTATTTTTTAGTCGAAATCTGTAAAAGGGTATCTAATATTAAATGTTAAAAAAAATTACAAATATTTTAATTTATTTTTTTAGTTTGATTCACAGTTTTTTATCGTTGTTCGAGCAAAACTTCACAATACTACATATAACAGAATTTGTAATTCTTCTTTTCATCTCATCATTTTACAATCTTTTTCGATGCATCTTCTTCACACAAGACTTATTATTTTACGTGTCTTCTACAATCCTATTGTTTTTGCGGATGCTTTCGCTTCTGTTGGCATTTATTACATCTTCAGATTCGAATTTTAGTATTTTAACACCAAGTAAACAATTATTTATATTTATTTTTATCGTTTTATTTCTTGATTGAAAGTTGATTATTATAGATTTTTTATATGATAAACTATGTAATTGTAACAAAATTGCGAATCTGTACATTATAAAATCGACATAAAAATTATAAGGTTGCTTTCAGCTTTCAATAGCTCAAATAAATTATAAATTTCTTTTTATCTCGATTGTTTTTCCGGGTTACCAGTAAACCTATCTAAACAACAGCTAGAGTTTTTTAAATTTAGAAAGTATATTAATATAAGCTATATTGCACGTTTATGGCTTTACTTTCCATTTTCGTGTGTGCTATTATCAATCCTTTAAGGCTTGGTAATCACATAAAATTAAATCTAAGTTAAAAATACTTGGCTAACAAATAATATATGTCAATATAACAAATTTAAACGAAGAATGATTTCTATAACCGTATTCGGTGACAACAAAAAAATTAAAGCGGGGTTTACATACTTTTGATATACTTATAACTATCTATGCAAAAGATAAGCATATAAGTTTTTTGTGCAATTAAATATGAGATTTTCACTAATTTCTTAAACTTTATTATTTCTATAAAGGCACTTCATATGATACTATCGATTAGATCTTCTTCAATAACTTCCTTCAATAAAATACATATCTTTCCAGTTTACTATAAATTCATAGTATGAATAAAGTGAAAAATATTCTATGTAACAAATAGTTTTTTTCGAAGGCTGTTAGCCTGGTGTGTACACACTTCTCCATGGCGAAACAAATTGTATAATCTTTGTCTTAGCATGCAAATAATGCAAAATCGATGGGCTAGCTGATCATATAGAATTGGTTTCTTGTCGATTTATTTTTTTTATTATCACAACTTGTTACAAGGTTTCTTTCAATATGATACATTTTTTCGTATATATAAGTAAAGGCCTGTTACTATAAAACTTTATAAATTTTTGTATCGAATCTAGAATTTTTATACAGAAAGTAAATCAATATACATTTTTACTGAATAATTGAATGTTCTGTGTTACATTAAAGATATTTTCTTCACTAGCATGAAGTAATGGGGTCTTACTTTTTCATTCCGTCTCTTCGTGTAATCGTACACTAACAGTTTTTTAATAGTTTTATATGTGCAAGATTTTTAAAAATTTATCACTGTGTGTATTTTTATTTTCTACTTAAGAAATATGCATCCTCAAATATGAAAAAAAGTCAGGATTAATCGCCAAATATATACTCATACTATATTCACGCAATATAACGTTAAAAATGAAACTTTAAGCTATCAAAGCTATAAAAAAAAATTTGAAATGGAGTTTTATGGTTGTAAGTTGAAGAGATGCCATTTTTGTTATCACTTAGACTTTAGGTAAAACTTTGAGTATTTTGTTACATTTTAAAACATTTTCAAGTCGATTAGGCCAGGTGTAGTTCTGCTTTTTCATTTTTCAAAGTAGCTCTTCACGGTTATTTTTCTTCTTCTTATAATAATGATTGTTTCAAGTGGATCAGCTTTATTTTAGATCATAACACTTTTTTTCTAATATACGTCGAGATTTGTTTCTTATCGAATATATAACATTTTCTTTTTGTTCAAAGACCTATTTATTTAAGAAAGGGTTCTTATGATTATAACAGAAATTAGTAATACAAAGTCTTTGTTTTCACTTACGCAAAAGAACATTGCGATACGGCATAATAATTCGTAGCAGTGATTACTAAGTACTCTGTAGTCTAGTTTTACATTTAATTTGTAAAATTCCATAAATTATTTCTAGGTTATAAAATTAGTCCATATTAGTCTCGAGTATCGGTTCTTATATATTCCAATGTGTATTTGGTCGTATTTTTCTGGCAGTAATGTTACTTTTACCTTGATGTATACAATATATGTTTCTTATTTTTTCGTGTAAGTTCCTATTCTTATATTATAAATTAAATGTCTGCTTCTGTGTCTTATTTTCAAGTTTGCGCGTCTTTATGTAGAACCTCTTGTTATTCTGCATAAAAATATTGTTGTTTCCAAATGTAGGAAATTTATCTTTGATAGATACTGCTGTGCAAAGGAAGTTTAAAATTTGACTATAGTTTTTGTACACACCAGAAAAATGTGTGGTTTAAACCATTAACGATGGCATTTCTTTTCCAATTAATGTCATATATTTGCCTTCATGGTTTAGTATTGACATTTTATATCTGTCATTTTATAGTATAGAGAGAAATATAAATGTTCATTTTTATATACATAGCTAAATAAACAGTTAAGTAAGTATCCTAATCATATGAGTTACAAGTTTTCTTATATTCTAACCCCTACACGTGAAATCCGTGAATATACTTTTTTCACTGCAAATATATCATCGTCGCCTCTTAGCTCGTAAATTTAAAGGATAAACAATTATAATAGACAATGTGCTTTTATATTCATGTTGCTTAGTACTACAATGTTATTATCAAGAAGATTACCTTATTATGGTTACCATTTATCTGGTAAGCCTGAATTTAAATTATTTAAGGATTTTTTGTTATGATTTTTTTTATTAGTATTACCGTAAAATATATTTACTTCCTCTATTTAAACGTATCATTTACACCATCTCGTATAATGTTGCTTTAAATTGGCCATTTTCTTATGAAACATTGTTAAATTCTGTCATAAGCAGCAGCGTTTGTGTTAAAAAACAAATCGAATTGATTGATAGTGAAGTTTTGTGTTGCCCAGTAGCTTTGGCTTTTTCTCACAGGTGTTTAATTTTGCAAATAAATATCAAATTTGTATGTTTCGGCATTAATTCTTGGCCGAATCTTGATTTATATATATTCGACTTTTTTAAATATTGTGAAATTTATGTGCGATTTTTGGTAATCTTTATGTACTCGTTTTAGCATGTTTTTAATTTGTGTTGTTTTTTCTCTCATAAAAAAATTGCTTTATTTGTTTACGGAGTGCTCTTTTTTGTTTTTATAATACAAATTTTATGTTTCAATTAATAAACAAGTATTTTTAGCTTTCTTATTTGTTTTCAATCACCCCCTAAGGCTTTTTTATTATTTTTCGTCGTATTTTATAAGTATATTTTTGATACGGGTAATTTTTATAAGACATTTATGAATATCATTACAATATCTAAGAAATCCTTTGAGGCCATTTTTTCGCATTCTATATAGAAGCATTATGATCTAGGTGTAAACCATCTTAAATTTATTTGTATTTATCCGTGGTAAATCTTGCAGATTGCTGTGGTCAAGATCACTCTAGTAATATTTTGTGTGCTATACATACGTCAAAAAATTCCTTGTTGCTATAGTTTTACTTTATCTGGATTTAATTTGTATGTTTAGTCTAAGAATTTTTCTTTCTTTTTCTTATACCTATTACCAGATACCCATATCAAAAAAAAATTATATGAATAAGGTGAATTTCCATATACTTATATTATCCAAACTTAAAAGTACACCTATTCAATCGATTTGAATTGTTTTGAATATCAGCTGATTGATATTATAGTACATTTATTTTGAGCCATAAAAAAGCTAAATATCACATTCAACAATTCCATTTCCTTCAAATCATAAAAAGTACAAAAATTTTGAAAATTGAGACTTATTCAGTAAAACCTTTAAAATATCTAATGATAGTCTTGATTTTTATTATTTTTTTATCCATCAGCATCTGATTTCTGTGTTTATAATATATATTTTGTATTTTAAGATTTTGTAAAACAAAGATAAAATTGACTCAATATTTATAAATACAATAAAACAAAAAAATATATCATATAGAGTTCTTTTATTTATTTGTCGCACCCCAGTCGTTAAATCCGATGCCAAGAATAGGAGTAGCCAGATGTTTCCTGTGAATCTTCAATGATGTTTTGCATTCCATTTTTGAACACTCATATTTTCTTTCATTGTTCAAATCCGTTGTTGACCGTATCTTTGTTTCTTTAAGAGCATCCTCTATAGTTATATTGATGTCTGGAGATTCATTACAAAATTTGCCATGATCAGTTAATAAAACTATTTTTGAGGTTTTAAAGATTGATTTTTCCTTATTCGACTGATTTTTCAGATACCTGTGTGGATTCTTTTTCCTTGATTTTTTTAGTAGATCAAAAATAAACAGTTGAAAGTTATCAAAAAAAGGCAAAGGCGTGGGGTCTTTTATAGCCTTTGATTTTTTGTATAATATCAAAGATAATTTCTTAAACTTTGTATGGTTTAGATCCACCGAAGAATCTACCCGCTTTATTTTATTTCTCTTAACTCCTGTTTCGGAATTGAATTTTTTCATATAAGTAGTTGAAACCATGATCATTAACTTATAAAGGTTTTTGAATTTAGTATTGTCAAAAATTGTATACACTAAATTTCCTCTTTTATCTCTAAATATTGTTTTATAATATTTTTTCCTGTCAACTGCATTATTAATCTCTTGTATTCCTATTATTATAGAATTTTTCGATTTTACAGTATGTAATGAATTTTCACTATCTTGTTTATCTTTTTTCTTTCGATCCATAATAAAATCTTGATAAAAATTCGAACCCTCATATTTAAAGCTTCCGTTTAATCCTTTTATTACGCCTATTGTTTTAGAGATCATATCAGATTCTGATATTTTCTTTTTGCATAAATCCATCCCCTCTTTTATTTTTGAACATTCATTCTTGTAATTGTTAATAAAAATCCCTTTAACCGATTTATCATCTGAATTTCGGTGATCATCTAATATTTCATAGAAGGATCCTATTTCTTTCTCCTTGTTAACTTTACAATAAGATGACAGATCATCAAATTCTATCTGATTCCTCGTGTTCATCATATATATTGTCCTCTCTTCATTGTTCATCGGCAAACAATCACACGTTTTGTTTGGCCTCACCCTCTCTTTACTGATAGTAAAATATAAGATTGCACTTATCACATAAAAGAATGTATTCATTATATCAAATATAAGAAAGTTCTGTATTTATAACAGATTGTAAAAATTTGAAACAAATAATGTTTTAGACTGAAATTAATTTATAAATTTGGAAAATTCATCTAGATCAGATTCTATATATTTTTGTTCAAGTTAATAAATTTATAATGTCGCTTTGGCAAAAAAATATTTATGTTTTCATTTTGATATTTTTATAAAAGCAAAATTATAAAATTTCTAAAATATTAAATTGTTTTGAAACAAAAAGATATTTATTATATAAAAAGAACTTTATTTTAGATATGCTTATATACAATATAAATTGAAAATTTTTGATATAAAAAAGTAAATTTCTTGAATTCTGTCAAAAAAATGGCTTATGATTTTTTAAAAAAAGAATAAAAATATGTATATTTTTTTTAGAACAATGATATTTGCTTCGAAAAAAATTTTATTGCATCTATATATTTATAAAAAGCTTATTTCACACGAAAGCTGGGTTATATGTTGTTTATATGATACAGTCTAAAATGATATAGAAGCATAAATTTTTTACAGCTTTTTCATATTCACTCTCTATCTTCTACTTACTTAAGTCATCCTTTCATATATTAAATGTTTCTTAAATCAAAATATTATTATATTTACGTATAGAATGCTAGAAGCCTTGTATCTACTACCAAGTAGATACGAATTATCAATGTTAATATAGAACACAATACAATGATCGGATTCTTAAAGATATTTTTCGATAATAAACAGTTTTTTGTTTATATAGCTGTCACTTTTATTAGCCAAAAATTATCAGAATATTAGTATTTAATATTCATTTTTATTTTTTCATTGGAAAAAAAGGTAACTGCTATATCCAATAAAAAAAAGAGCATACTTTATTACAATTAGAAAGTATGAACTCATTAAAAATCATATATTTTTGAAAAAATCATGTGCAACAAAATAAAAATATAAAGCACAAAATAAAAAAAAAGAATCATCGTAATCTAAAAATACTAATAGGCATTTGAAATTTGAGTACCAGACTTTAGTAAACTCTAGGTTTTCTTCTTATAGCCTAATAAAAGTATATATTAGATTTTGGATTTAAAATGCCATAATAAGATAAAAAAATACCATTGGTAAGCTTATTCTGTTAAAATTCTTATTTTTCTGAAATTAAGAAAAGCTCACTCGGAATAACCCTGGAAGAGCCTTTCTAAAATTTCATAATTAAAAAGGTTTTTTTTATACAAACGAACACAAAGTTTGCAGAAAAGAATATCTTACTATAAAATTTCATGTATAAAAGCTAAGATCATATTGATTTCTTTTTTATAAAATTTTTAATCTAGGTATTTCTATTTATGTAGCACCATTTTTGCCTTCCTGCGTGTTTAAATCAAACTCTGTATTGAGATCTATCTAGTTTTGTTATTAATTACAAACTATCGTTTTCAAGCTCACTACGTTTGATATGTTATCTCTAAATTTACAGGGAAAGTTGTAAATTTTTGCACATTTATATTGAAATTTCTGTATAGTACTGGTATTACCCATCAATATATCACAATCCGATCGTTGATCTTGTATTATTTTAATAATTCCAATGCATCATAAATATTCTCTTGTATACTCCATTGAATTTTTTGCATGCAAGTTTCTTCTCATAAACAGCAATAATTACATGTGCATTTTAAAGTATCTCGCAGGCTTTTTTATGTATATAATCTTCATAGAATTTAAAACCATTTGCACCCCTTTCTTTTCGAAACACCAGCACTTTCAACCATGTTTATGATCGGCGTCTTCAACATAGAGATTAAAAATAATCAAAAATTTGGACGTTAATTATGTATTAAAAATACTTTTATTATATGTTATGCAGATTTTTATCTGAATTTATTTTTACTGCATCTATTTAGGATCTGAAGTATATCTATTTTAGTCATTCGTCATATTTTTTGCATGGTAATTCCTTTTTTTTAATGTATATTTGATTTTTATGCTTCTGTTGACAAATAAATTACCCAATTTACATAATTCTTAAATTTGGTTGTTAAAAAAAGCAAAAAAAAATAGATTAACAACGAGATGGTAAATAAATTTAAGAAAAATATAAACATAACTAAAAACATTTCTACTGTAATTCAAAGGCAATTCAAATTAATTTATAAAGTGGGTCTTCAACTGAACTAAACTTAAAAACGCATTCTATATAACAAATAGTGAGAACATTGCAAAAAAAATACACTAAATAATTTTTTATCTTGAATTAGCGTTCAGATAATTAAGCGATTTTTCTTGCTGAGAAAGGGTTTTAATAAAATTATTAAATACTTTAGAAAATCATAATCATATGTTTAAAATGTAAGTCTGACTTTTTATTTGCTTCCAGTAATTATCGACTCTTTCCAATTTTGATCTTTTTGGGAAATACATGCATAAAAAATGTTACATTGAGTTTTTATATGGTTTATAGCTAGAAAAACTAGCAAAAAAACAAAAAAAAAATTATTTTAAATTTTGCGCACAAAAATATTATAATTTCTAAAAATACGTTCTATATGGCTAAAAATTGTAAAAACAATCCGTCCAATTGTATAAATGTACTTATTTGAATAATAAATTTCAAGGTTTTTTGACTCTATTTTCAAGCAAGTTATCCGTAGTTTTGGTTATACAGTATAGTTTAATCTGCATATTCATTTTTTTGTCAATTAACATATAAAAAATAATATTTTCACTTAAGCTTTCTGCTTATTATATGTACATTATAAGGTCGTTTTTATGCTGAAATCTAAATTGTTTTATAATTTAATGGCAAACATATGTTTTAATATTACTTTCAATACATTTGTACTCTTGTTATGGATTAGCTAAAATATTAATAAAACTATTTATTTCAATGTATAAATATGAATGAATTTGTGCAATATATAACTAGAATGGAAATTTTCAAAAATAAACGCGCAAAATTAGATGTGTATTTTTGACAGCACAAAAATATTTAAATACGCAGTAATAATTTAGCAAATATGAAATGCTCTATGGGGTTTAATTATAATTTGATATATTTATTCTTTTTTACAATTGTAAAATTATGATTTAATTTCTTTTAATTTAAGTATCTAAAGTAATTTTCATATTTTCGTTATTCGCTATATGCTTTAAAACTTCAATATTTATTTGGTTCACCTTTTATTCACACACATTTTTTTCATTAACTACCTTTTTATCTTTAAATTAAATCACAGACAGCGTGATTTTTTTCTGTACTAAATATCAAGTTCCATATTATACGCATCACTTTATATAAAATTTGCTCTATAAATTATCATCCTTCAAAAAATATAGGAATATTACGTTTTTAAAAAAAATTTATATAATGACAGTTAACTACTAAATATAAAAATATAAGTGCACTACATATTTTTCTATTTATCTCGTATTTTGCAGCTTATTATATCTTTAAACCAAGAATAAGTCAGAAAAAATCTTTTTACATGCTAAAACTTTTATGTTAAACCTTTTAAAGTCTGTTTTGCGTCTTAAATAACATTAACAAAAATAATTTTGTTTTTTTTCTTAATTTATCCGTAATTATTTTATGCTTCTTTTCTTGTAAGATCGACTTTTAAAGGATAAATAAAAAATTAGTCACATAGCATTTTTTCTCAATTCACACAAAATCATGGATCTATTGTCATCTTAACTGAAGTACCTATTAGAACGAAAAAAAGGAATTTATAACTTAAACTGGTTTTATTAACAGAATAAATATAAGTTTAACTATGCGAATATTAACATCTTAACGCACTGTTAGATGTGAATTAAAATGATTACAATATATATTCCAACTTTTACCTGATTTTAAGGTTGTTATTTTGCGTTTTTTCTTCAAGTATGACGTGATATATTTACCATTGGAACATCATTTTTTTTTTCTTGGATATTATCACATCTATTAAATCTACGTTAATATTAATTTTTTTTTCAAAGTCCACAAATTTCAACTTTGTGCTTAATTACATAGACATCATAAATACCACGATAATTATTATGAGTTCCATTTTACTCTTATGTCTATTACTATTTATGCATAATTTTATATTTATGATAATGTAGAATTTAGTTTTTGGATGTTTATCTACTCTTAAAAAAATCGATGAAAATATAATTGCGGGTAGTTGCGTTAGGAGTGAAAAGGTATTAATTTGTTGTTGGAATATATAAATATGTGTTTTTTTGCTTATATCTACTATACTCCTACACTCTAGACAAATTGCAATTTATTTGTAAAAAAAGAATATTATTGTACCGATAAACAACCAAATATGTCAATTTTACAGTTTTTAGGCAAGGGAAGCTAAAAAAGAACTGCACTGTGTTGTTTTTATCATTATGTGTCGTATAACTTTGTTGAAATTCGATTTATACAGGTCAAGGTATTTTTTGAAAAAAATTTATGGGTGGTATTATATTGTGACAGATAAATTATATATTTTTTAAAAAAAAGATCTAGCTTTTAGGCTCATCGGTCTTTATTGGACTATACTATATTTTTTTATTCCGGGTATTCTTCTTCAGATTCAATTATGTTAGAAATTTTAGGCTCATCGGTCTTTATTGGACTATACTATATTTTTTTATTCCGGGTATTCTTCTTCAAATTCAATTATGTTAGAAATGGTGTTATGCAAAGCCATATGTCACGATAATTTTAAGTGAATTTTTTTTGTATATATTTTCGATAATTATATATATCATTTTTATTATGGGGGGTATGGTTGAGTGTTTACAAGTTGGACCCCAGTGTGAGGGGTCGCGGGTTCCACTTCCACCCACCCCACTAATTTCCGAAACGAATTTACTCTAAAGAAAAATACCCAAGGGGGCGGATAGTGAAAAATAAAAGTTTAACCATTAAGAATTGACAAGCCATGAGAAATAGGAGGTTGCTGTGTAAGCCGTTGAACTGTGCCTCCAGAATGAAAAAGATCCCACACCGTGAAGCAAGGATATAGGTAAGTGTAGAATGTGGTTGTAGATTGTAGCTCTTAGCGATAAACAGTAGACAGAATCTCATTCCCTCCATATAATGACTGCCGCCTATGAGAAAGGGCCCAATCCACGGTGATTGCGGGTGACAATAGTGCTGGGGGAGTTCGACAGAGAGACGCATCAGTTAAGAAATAGTTCCTATTAGTATAAAGCGAACTTCCTAAAAGACGAAGACGTAAAACATAAATAAATAAAGTAAATTCAAGTAGAATTTTAATATTTTCTTTATTAAATAACTTAAATTTTCTTTAAAGTTTAAAAATTTAAAGTGAAAACCGTCTTTATAAATCATCTAACTTCATTCTATTTTATGGGATGGCTAAAATAAGATAAAGCCCAAAATTAGTCCAGTATAAGTATATCGCAACTTTTCTAAATTTTTATTTATGTTGTAATGCATTTCTTTATCTATAAACTATACACTAATACACATATTACTTCTATTATTTTTTCGTGCTATATCATTATCTCTGAGCCATATCTTTCATTCGAAGATACATGAAAATGAATTTAAGCTATGACGTATATATTTAAAAATTCTTAAACCAACGTAATATAGTCAGTATGTAAATTGGAAACGATATTAAAACTATTGATGCCTTGAATTATATCAAGAATGTATAAAATAGAAAATATATATGTGAAGAAAACTCTTTTTGTACATGCTCATGATTCGTATTTTTTTTATCACGTGATATGATACATTTTCTAGGATGAATAAATAATTTATTTATTTTTTATAAAAATTTTAAGCTAGTATTTTGTAATTCTAAATGCATTAATATACAGATTTATAGAATAGACTACTTGTAAAATACCATACATGATTTATAATCTTTTTTTTAACGCCGAGAAATATAAATTTCGATGTTAGAAATACAAATGGATTTTATTTTCTTGATGATTCAAATATATATACTTAAAACGTTCTCGATAAATTAAGTATCCTTATAATAGTAAAAATTAATCTTTTTTGACAAAAAATCCTGCTTAATTTAAAAAAAGTGTAATTCCAATATTTTAACTTGCTTCCCATAAAAAAAATTATACTTTTTGACTTTTCGCTTCTATAATACCATTTTAGCTTTTTATTAATGATAAAACTTAAAATTTTTATAAAAAAAAATTGGGTGAAGGCGCCTAGAGTGAGAAAATTTATACCTTTAACCTATATTAATTTAGATGTATAAAAAAACTGGCATTTAGCATTCTTTCTTAGCTAAATAATATAATTAAAATGATAAAATCTAATATAAGAGACCAGTATCTCTTGGTAAATTTATATAAGATATAATCAAATATAAGTTATAACTATCCTACTTTTATTTTATATAAAATGAAATCACATTAAATTTAAGCAATAAGTATATTTAAATAAATATATAGATCAAATACAATCTAATTAACATATATTTCATGTATAATAAAATTTTTTAAACGCAAAAACGCATAAAATATGTCCACATTAAGTTTTTCTAAGTAATTCGTCAGATGTTCTAACTTTTTAAATGCCGAACAATAGGACATGTATCATCTTGCAATAAAGTGTTTTAGAAAAGACTTAATAAATATACAATACATATAAATACCGTTAAAATTATAATCTTGGAACATTAATCATAACTTTATGGATTTTAAATATTAACTTTTATTTTATTTTCTCAGTTTCCCAATCATCTTTTCAATCAGAAGGTATTTATAATGGTTAATTTATCATAAATATTGTCAGATATACACTATATTTGTATTTAGTCTTTTAATTAAAAACATTCATAATGTATATAAAACATGCTTGTGCATCTAATATCATATTCTTTTACTATAAAATGTGCTATAATTTAAACTAAAAATCTTTATAACCTATTCCAGCCATGAATGGTATTATAATTGTTAAATTTTTTTAATTTTTTACTAAATCAAATTTATATGCATCTACAGAAGAAATATTAACATTAGGTTTGCTTCATTCTAAATGATTTTTTCTCAGAGCCCTTAATTATTACCGAAAAAAAATTATTTTTAAGAATGTATATATATATTTTGAATATATTATTTAGTCATCATAAAAAATATTTGAACGACTCAGTCAAAATTTTTTTCTTTTTATAGTATTTATTTACAAAAAAATGTATAAATCATGGTAATATATTATTAAAATATATTAATATCATGTAGATCAATTAGCTATTTTTTTATCGTACAAAATATTTTATCGATCCGGATTCTCATCAATTTTTCCAATATACAATTTGTTTGTAAATTTTTTTTATGCATCATAGTAAACGATTATAGATGCGGATTTATATCTTAAGTTTGCTATTATATTTTATTATATTTATGAAAGTATAATATGCAACACCAAACACAATTATTGATACGAATTAGTATCTATAGTTACATATTTTATCTTATTATATTTAAGAAAAAAAAATTTTAATATAAAAAACAATCGTGGATGCGAAATATTATCTGCTTCTAAAATTTTTGCTTTTTTATTTTTAAAAATGAAAATCTGGTTGACATAGAAAATATTTATCACGATTAAAAAGTAGCGATTGTCTGAGGTCTAGATATTCGAATTTAATTCTTTCACTATAATTAAATTATTGCGTATTATACTCACGTGAGTACATTTATAAATAGCAAACAAGTAATTATTTCGGCTATCTACATGAAAAGAAACACTCTTAGGTTATTCCATTGTAAATAATACCTTTTAGTTTATAAAGCATACTTGATTGTACCGTTGAAACATTTTACATCAATTTTAGGATGCAAGTGCTAGTTATAAAATCTAAAATTGGTATTCAGAGGATGTTTCATCGTAGCTGTAACCCGTCGGTGTGGTCAAATTTAAACTGTTTATCTTTTTTTATTATACTTGAATTTTATTTTTCTCAAAAAAATATTAACATTATAGAAATATTTCTATAATTAATATTCATTACATCTTCAAAACTGATGTCTAAAGAAGAGTTTTTTTACTTATTTAATACTTGTGATTTCTAGATTGGACTCTTTATTTTTCAAAAAAGTATAAGAAAGAAAGATGTTTAAGAAATCTAGGCTATGTTTAAGAAAAGAAATATTTAGAAACACCGGAAATATATTAAATGGTTATAATTTTTCTTATATCTGAAGAGTTTAATAAAATGATAAAACTATTGATTAAAGATGTAATGCTATTGATCCTTTGGAAAATAATATGGAAAATAATCAAATGCTAATTAAAAAAGAAGAAAAATGTCTTTATTAAATATATTGGAACTAAAAAACTTGAATATTCTAGGAACTCCATATTTTTTTTATTTAAGTAGAATATGAACCATTGGATCTTAAACTTGATTCTAAAAAATAAAATGAAGATAGATACTAATATATTAGTGAAGTTGGGAAATAAAGAAACTATTTTTTTATTTTAATTTTTGTTATTATTATCATATTTATTTAGAATAAAAAATTATATACGTTTAAATTATATCAGCCCACTTTGAAATCAAAAAAAAATTTCGCTTAAAGGCTTGATATCTTGCGATAACAACAGGTGAATTTTTTTCAAGAAAATAAAACAGTTGTCATATAATTATCAAAGTTAAAATTTTTATCACTACGTCTTTGTTTTTCTTCTACTGATCAAGAGTGTATACATAATGAGTTCATAAATTACTATTCCATGTTTTTCTTCTACTGATCATAAGTATATGCATAATGATTTCAAAAATTACTATTCCATGTATTGATACATCTGGAAATATGCCAATTCTTTGAATTTCTTTTATATTTTCTAAAAATGAATATGGCCAGATTTTTAGTGATTTTGCAATATGCCTACAGAACAAGTATTAAATGAAAGAAAAACAAGCCTCAATAATGACGTGTAAATTAGAATTATTCGATAATCGCATTTCTTTATTCCAAAAAAGAATAGGAATGGAAAAGCAGTACATGCATATTTGTTAATATATTCAGACCTTAATTTTTATAAACACTTTTGATTGGATATTTGTTTATGAAGTAATTTTCTTTTTATCGATTATATCTATTTAGACGTAGTCAGCGTGTTGGGAATATCGCACAACTCCTTAATACATCTTTTGACACCTTGCCCTGATCTAGATCAATCAATTGCTCTTCTTCTCTAAATGAGATGAGTTCAAGTGTCTTGCGGTGTGTGAGAGCTTGCATGTATGCTTCTACTTCATCCAGGATTTTCAACTTCTTAACATATTTTTTATGAAATTTTGTAACAACTCCATCCAAAGTCATTAAATTTCAAATATATATTTATTTAAGCATAAAATACATTTTAGGAAGGTTTGTGCTATGAATTATTCGAGATCTTCAATTTTAATTTACGATCGAAACACATTAATTTATTTTAAATTACAATCTTTTTTGATACAATTGGCATATTTTGTTGAATATTTCTATGAATCAACCAATAAAAATCATGTTTTGATACCATGAGTATTCCAGATCAAAATTTTATTATAAAAGAATCAATATCTTCGACCCATAGAAAGAGGAAAAAATGGATATAGGTCTAATCGGGCTCGGCGTAATGGGTAAAAATCTTGTCTTAAATTTTATTGACAAGGGATACAAAGTTTCGGTGTACAATAGAACATTTCAAAAGGCTCTTGAATTCGAAAAAGAAGTCAATAATTCAGAAGTGCTTAAATCATTTTCAACGGTTGAAAAGATGATTTCTTCTTTAAAATCACCACGTGTTATAATTATTTTAATACAGGCTGGTGCACCGGTTGATCAAATTTGCACAGAACTCAAACAATATCTAGATAAAGATGACGTGGTAATGGATTTTGGGAATTCCAATTCCGAAGATACCACAAGAAGATGTCGAGAATATTGTGGCGATTATTATTTTATTGGATGTGGGATTTCTGGAGGAGAAGAGGGTGCAAGGAATGGCCCATCTCTCATGCCTGGTGGAAATCCAAAAGGATGGATGACGGTTGAAAAAATGTTGAAAGATATATCAGCAAAGTTTGAAAAAGATGGTGTCATGCTGCCTTGTTGTGAATGGATTGGAGAAGGTGGTGCTGGTCATTTTGTTAAAATGATACATAATGGAATGGAGTATGGTGACATGGGCATAATAGCAGAGGCATACGCCATTCTAAAAGCCTCTAAAATGAACAATGATAAAATAAAGAGTTTTTTTGAGAAATGTAATGAAGTACAAGAGCTCAAAGGATATTTAACAGAGATAACTATAAATATTTTAAAAAAGAAAGATGAGAACGGGGTGTATTTTATTGAAAAGATCGAAGACACAGCAGGGAACAAAGGAACAGGATTGTGGTCAGTGAAGGCTGCAATGGATTGTTCATATTATGCCACATTGATGACCAATGCTGTATTCTCAAGGATGATTTCACATGAAAAGAAAAAGCGTATCCTTTTTTCCAGATTTAAGGATGATACTAATAAAGAAGAATTAAATATTTCGGAAGAAGATTTAATTTCTTCAATGATTCTGTCAAAAGCCATTTCTTATATTCAGGGTGTTGATTTGATCAAGAAAATGTCGGTTATGAAAAATTGGAAAATTAATTTGAAAAAGGTTTGCAATGTCTGGAAAAATGGATGCATAATTAGAGGTGGGTTCTTGGAAATTATCGAAAATATTGTCGACGAAGATGATTATGAAAATACAGATATTTTTGTCAAAATATATAAAAAACACGTCAAAGGATTGCGAAAAGTAGTTCTTGCCACAATAAAAACAGGGGTTCCAAGTATTTGCTTCACTTCATGCTTAACATTTGTAGACTCTATTGGAACGGAAAGAGGGAACGGAAATATGATACAAGCATTGAGAGATTATTTTGGGGCTCACATGGTAAAATTTATAGGTAGTGATCAAGATGTACATGTTGACTGGCAAAGTTAAAGTCGGAATAAAAAAAAGTATATAAGAATTTTTAGAAAAGACACCTAAATAGTATAATTTTAACCTAAAATACTCAAAATATATTAAACTCAACTTTAAAATTTACAATAAAGGTATAAAATGTAAAATATTAGTATACAACTTAATGTTTATCTTAGTAAATATCGCTCTTTTTATTTAAAAAAAAATATAAACTTAACTCTTTATTTCAAATTTATAGTTTATTTTCCTAAAATACATATATTATTCATAATGGTAAATACCTTTTTCAAAATCTAGTAGAATATTTGGTTTATTCAAAATGTAAAATAACCGCTGCCGGCGCGATAACGAGAACTAAAAAAAGTGTTAGAAAAAATATTTTTGCATTTATATTCGGAAACATTTGCAATAAATTCGAAGTATCGGTAAATAATTAAACCTATGGATATTTGAATTTATGGTAATTAATAGGGTTTGCAGCTGTAAATCGATGAATATCTCTTACATATTCAACCCTTTAAAAAAATTAGCGTGATATAACAACATAAATTCTATGCTGTTATCATGAAAATGTAAAATTTTTATTAATTCTATGTAATATTACAGATACAAAAAAAATAAAAGCAATGTCATGATCATAATATAAATAATATATGGAATAGTAAATAGAAAGGATTATTCTAGAATCAAAAAAACATATATAATTATTGATCTAGTGAATATAAAGTTTGATCACATATGATCTTTATTTTAAAAAATACATAAGCATTGATTTAAATAATAATAAATACATTGCGTAAATGCTTTTTAAATTTATATGTTCTGTTCAATTGTATAACGACTAGGAATCGTTTTGAAATGCATATAGTGATTTTCATGGTTTTTGAAAATTTTTTATGAGATTTTAAAATTCTTTCGATATAATCCATCATTTTAAACTTGATCACCTAGTGTTTTATGAACATCATTAATGTGATATCTCTAAATATCGGCATCAAAGGCATTTTTACAAACCTGAACGTGAAAAAAAGTTATGGAAGTAATTCACTGTAAATATGATAAAACCCGCATATATCATTACGCAATATATAATCTATAATCAGTTTACTACTCCCATTAAGTACAAGAACTGTCACCATTTACAAATTGAATAGAATTTGTTTGATTTTTGTAATATGAAAAATCCCATTTGATAATCTTATATTTCATCTAAGAATCTTCCATCAATTTAAAATTATACAATATAATTGAGATTTTCGTTCCTCATAGAAGATACGTGTTTATATTTGCCGGTGTATAACTAAAAAAATTTGAATCTCGACAAATTTGTTGCTGTCTTTTAAAAATTTTAATAAAATGTGGTTTAACTGATGATTTGGTGTAGATATATGGGAAAATTTTAGAGATGTTTTTAATACTTTACAATATTACAATATTTATAACGATTGGTTCTTTAGATATTTAGCACGCCCTTAAAACATCCTTGTATGTCAATAAAACATCTAGATTCTATCATATTGGTTGTATTCAAATGAACACACATTTATTTGAGCCGAAAATAAAAACTTGAATTTAAAACATTTAAACATCTAGACAGATCTTTTTAGATTTAATATCATGTTTTTTTCATTCGGTTTTAGGACAGCGTAAGTAAAAAAATGATCGCAAAATCATCGATTATAAAAAAATATTTTCTTTTAATCATGAAGCCTCATATATATTTTGTTTCACTTTGAAATTAATTAAACAGATTAAAATATTATTCTGGATTTTGATTTCCTAAGAAGGTGCCTTATGTTTTTTCTGCTTTTTATATTTTATCTTGGAATTTTAGTGTGGTAATTATTGAAAAATGTTAAGAAGTCTTTTTTATCATTAAAGAATATGTTCTAGGTTTTTATAGCATATATTCTGTTCGTAAAGTAAATCAAATATACTATTCATCGAAGAGAAAATAGCCTATAAAATAACATGCTTGAGTGATGGTTGCGAAGGAAGAGTAAATTTTACGCAAAAAAAAATAAAAAATATAAATTATAAATTACTAATTTTTGCTTCTGAATAATAATATTTTACGAATTTTGGGTTTCAAAATTATGAGCATCAAAAACTTGAAACTTTTTTTCCCTCATTCAGTTAATCTTTTGTGTGTTTTTTTATACTTTATTTAAACAATTAATATTTGAAAAAATATATAGTTCACGGAATCATATTCTATTTCTCATTAAAATCATTGTATGTGAATCAAAATATAAAGAATAACCAAGAATACATCGTTTTTTGTGCCCAAGTGGATAAAAACTCAGACAAGAAAAATATGAAAAGCATAAATTATTGTATTTAGAAAAGAAATAAAATGTTATTTGCTAAATATAAATTTAATTTGAAGTTATATACATCAATACAAGATATATAAATCAGTTAAAAATCCACATATAATTTAAAATAAAATGCTAATTTATGTTGAAAATGTATTTTATAGTTGTATCTAAAAATCTATATAAAAGACTGGCTTTAGAATCGGAATAACTTGTTTTATCTAAATTTAAAGATTTTATTAAAAAAATATAGATAAAAACAGCAATATATCTTCTCTCCATTATGGAATAATCATAGATCTTAATTCATGCTATATATATAAAATATATTATTATTCTCGGTAAAATAAAATTATAGGCGAATTTGCACGATTAAATTATTGAATAAAATTAAGCTGTAAAAAAATTGCATTGTAAAAAATGTATTGATAAGATAAGTATATGCAAGGCAAAACAAAATTTGAAATTTGTTTTTTAAAATCTATGATGCACGATATTTTTATCTTTTCTTTTAGCTCCAACGAATTAGATTATTTTTGCATCTATTTTGAGGTAACTGTAATAGTATTTTTTTTGGATATAATATATTTTTGTTATATATATCAAAGAACTTTTTAATAAAACACAAAAAGATATCAATTTTAGCTATAAATCATTTATACGAACAATTATAATATAAATAACAAATTTTTGTCATTGCGGTTGATATAAAAGAAAACCTAAAAAATTTCCATCTCTAAAATTCAGGATAGAAATATGCATTTGTTGCGTAAATTTTGTTAGTTTTTTTAGAAGTGCTTAATTCAATATGCACGAGTGCCTAAAATAAGCAAAAATTTTCATGAAAACTGTAAAATATTTGTATTTTCTGTGATATAAGACTAAATTTAATCTAATTTTATAATATACACAAAAGTCGGTGACAACTTAAGTTTTAGCTTAAGAGAAACGAAAAAATGGAATGAATAGTTAAAAAATGAAGAGCTGTCTATCTATAAAAATAAGCATATGTAAGGGAAAAAACGATTAATACTTCTTATAATTAAAAGTTGGGGTATATATATTTAAAAATTAGAAATAATTTTTCTTTAATACGTTTAGAATAGTAAAGATGGTTAAAAGCCTTCTCAGTATGATACATGGCAACAAAGATTTATAGAAACACTAATAACCTTCTGTATAATACGAAAAAAAGCAAAGAAAGCTTGTAATAAACTTCAAAAAGGTTTATTTTTTATTTAAGTTAATTTAGACAATTTTTATTAAATTTGATAAAATTATGTTTGCAGTGTAGTATAGTGGAAGTCTTAACATATTTAATTAAAATAATAGTTGCTTTTCTAGAACGGAATATGTTCCATACAACAAATCAATGAATTTCTATACATCGAAGAGGCGTTAAATATATTTTACATTTTAATCTGTTACTTGGTCAGCTTATATTTATCATTTTATTAATATTTTTGTCTATAAAATTCTGAGATTTTTATTTCAAATGCATTTTTCATGGTTGCCTACTATTTGGTTAATAATAAATTTCTCTATTTTATTTATTATTGTTTGTCTGCCATAATATATTGCTGGATTTGATGCAAATATAAAGTCTGAAATTTTTTAAACGTATTTTTCATGTATATACTTTAATTTCCATCTCGATGAGCTTTATGAAAACGTCTTGGAAAATTTTTTTACCATTAGAATTACCAGCATATAAAGTATTTTAGAGTTCAACTGTGCCACAGATTAATACATCTTCTTAAAGAGCTCTGTAAGTTTATTAATTTAAGCAATATAAAAAAATAATTCGATAATAATATATCTTAAAAGACCTTAAACCTATAAACTTTACAAAATTTTGCATTCAATTTGTAAAAATATAAATATCAGTGCAAGGTTTTTCTTAATTAAGAAATAAAAAAATAAGTATGGTAGCATTTGCGACATTTATAGATGGCACATGTAAAGAATATTAAGATTTTTGTGCATAACTGTGTATTTTGATAAATATACAAAAAAATATTTTAAATAGACACATGCAATATTTGTTACTTTTTCCGAGTAAAATTTATGTTTTATTTTTTTCAGTTTTAAAATAGTTTTAAGAATTTATACAGCGACAGTTTCCCAAATCAATGTATTATATAAAATTATTCCTTGATTTGAGTTTTTTCTTGCAATTCTGGAAACAAAATTGTTGTTTTGTTTTTGATAAATTGAAATTTCGCCTGTTTTAATACATTTTTCTATATTTTTAAAAAAAAAAATTTATGTAAATAAACATTTTTCTTTCATAATAAATACTTGGAAAGGGATGCTACAGAATACCATATGTCGTATATTAAGGAGTTAGGAATGGAGGCTGAAAGGGAACTATGCACACAAACCGTAGTATTGGGGAAGACAATACACTAATTTGCTTTGATAGAAGAAGATATACTGCATAAGATTCAAAATATGATGAGGGGTAAAGAAGTAATAGCCAAATCTATTCTATATATTAATCAAAAGTTTTGCTTAAACAACCTTAAAAAGTTGAATATAAGATTATCACATGTACAGATATCTGAATTCTGGCATAATGCCTCAAACCTATTAATTTTTAAGATCCGCGCATACTTTTTATTTCAAGTTAGTATGATAAAAAAAGTTTCTTTAATATCACTATTTATAATTTGAGCTTTTAGGCTGTAAATCATGTATGGAAAGTAAAAATTCATTTCTTTAATCTGTTAAATTAAAATAAAAATTCAATTTTTACGTCTACCATAAAATACAAAAACAGCCTTAATTGAGAAAGTAAATCCGGAAAAAAAAACAAAATGTGATGAAGAAAAATAATAGAAAATTTTGAAGGTATTGCAATATACCGATAAGCATAGTTAAAAATACAGAATCATAGATATTAATAAAATTTATCGTCAATAGAAAGATATAAAAAAGTGCGTATTTTGATTAAAAAACTATAACTATAAGACGAATTATTTAATAAATAGCACTATCCTAAAATTGAATTTTAAACAGTATCTCATCTGTTGCAATTGTTATTCATTTCTTGTGATTTTTGTAAAAATTCAGTTAAGTCCTTATTACATCTTTATTAGACTAACAGCTAGATCTTGATAATTTTTCATAAAAAAAAGATGTTGTGGTGTGCCTTAAAATAACAATGTATAATAATATTTTTTTGAAAAAAACGATATCCTAATTTTTTTTTAAATTCCGTAAATTTGTAGAGAAAAGAAGTTATTAGTTTATGAAATTAGATTTTCGATATTACAAAAAAATTTGAAACACATAAAATGTTCTAAAATTGCATTTGATGACTTTAAATTTTCATTTATTTTTGCAAATGATACCGGCAATCGTTTTTAATATAAAAACTGGTTCTAAAAACCGCTTTACTATTCATAATATTTTTGGAGGAAGCAAAAATAAATCTGCTCTATATAAGAATATTCGTGTTTAAAGATTTTTATTTAATGGAACATAAGAAATAAATAGCTTATAATGGGCAAATTCGTTATTTTACTCTAGATGATTTATGTGCTCGCATGATACTTAGCATGGTTTTGAAAAATAAATCAGTCTTAAATTATATAACGAATAGCCCAAACATGTATTGTTGTCATATAAATATTATTGGTGAATGTTATAAAATCTATTTCAAATGCAAAGAATGAATATCAAAAAACAAAAGTAAATAATCGAATATTACATTAAAAAACGTACATGATTAAAAAAACCTAAGAAGTTTTATCCTTTTTTATTGGAATTTCTTATATCATGTTACTATTTTTTTATCTTTGATTTCAGTTCATTTTAAGAAAATATCTTTACATTTGTGTTTTTCTTAAGATTTCTAAAAAATTATGTAGCCAATTTAAAAAATAAAGGTGCTGATTGAAATTTAAATATGACAATAAAACTTTATCAACCATAAACCAAAATAGTGCAATCTTATCTTATTTTATCATTTTGATATGTAAATCCGTAATTATTCCTTATTAGCCTCATTTAAGTTTTTTATTTATTTATTGAAATCTAGATTATATTTAATTTTAAATTACTTTTATTAAATAATTTTATCTTGAAATGTTGTTTTTTTCTTGTTAACATTAAAATCTAAATTTAAAGTATATTAATTTATAGTACGTATACCAATGCTACTTTTTATATAATTTTACTTTCCGGGATTTCAATATCGTTTATATTCATTGAACAATAAATATTTATAAATCCTTACATTTAAACATTTGATTTTCTTTCTATTTTAGTTTTATTCAATACCTTTTTTTGATCAAATAGGTTTTTGTTTTATTTTCATATAATTTTATATTACCCCAATAAACTTATTCATTTGGTTAATATATATTTCGCTATTTTTATTTTTTTATTTCTTATTAAATTTAAAGGTTAAGCTAAGTTACAATTAGATCTCTAGCGTTTCTTGAAAGAAATTAGTTAAATATAAAAGATAAATACATCTGCTATCTATTTTTCGTAAAATATCTTCTTTTTAACTAGATAAAACCACATAGTTTATGATCATCTGGATTATCATCTCCCTATATTTTATAACAAATGTCGACAACATTTTATGGGATAATTATTTTTTTTTAATGCATTGAAAGCACATAAAAGGAAAAATATAATAATTTAAATGTTTAAATCCACTTTTTACAACTGTACACATAAAAAATTTCCGTGAAATTATTTTTTTACTAATTTAAGGGTTGTTATGTATAATTTATAGCATCAATTAGTTAAATAATCCTCTTATTAGTAATAATTTAATTTTCACGCACCCTAAAAATTTATATCGTGATTTGATTATTGAAAAAAAAGTATAGAATATGCTTTCATGTATTTATCCTGTAAATTGAAAAGCGTAGGTATAATAAACAACGGTAACATCATATGGTAATCAATGCCACATAAAAATATAATATCAAGACTGAAAAGGCACATAATATCAGAAAATGAATATAGGTTTTTTAAAATTGTCGTGGGTTATATTGTGATCAATTTCTTTATTTATATATTCATCAGTGATAATAGGCCTTTCCGTTTGTGTGATTAAATTAAAATGTGCTGCATCCTGCAGGTTTTAAGCATACCTTTATCATCATGTAAATCGATATATTTTCGCTATGTATCACTTTAATAGATGTTCTATGTTTAGATATATTATTTGATTCTGAAATTGTGGTTTAGTTCAAATAACTTTTATTTTTATTTTATGTACAATTTTTTACCAGTGGAGAACTAATTTCCGTGCAAAAATACGAAAATCTTGTCAATAGTTCTGTCTTTTTTGTGTATAACTTATTTTATACCAAGTAATTAATATACGTTAGATTTATTTATTATTTGAATAAAAATCAAACATAGCTTTCGCTCTCTAATAAGATTAGATCTTATCTATTAGCCTTTCAAAGGGACCTGTGGGGATATTTAGATTTATTATGTGTTTTAATACTTATCATTCTGATAAATGTTATATTAATATTAGTTCCTGTATTATACAAGGTGTTTATATAGATTAAAATGGCCTTGTTATTTTTACTGGTGTGTGATATTTGTCCTTATTTATACTTTCTTATTCAAATCGAACCTTAATTGTGATTTTAGCTACCTACTGCGGCATTTATCATATTCAAAATCTCTTTTAAAGCAGACATGTAAATTTTGAAACTCTACAAGGTGAATTTTTTTTTGAAAAATATAGCCTAACCTAAATGTGGCATATAATATTATCCTTTTTAAGGATAATATTATATGTTAATTATTTATTTTAAGGCTAAATTCTTCGTTATAATTTGAGCTTTTGTTTAAAACCACAACCTGTTTGATTTTGCGTGCGAAAGCATATTAATAATGATAGTTATTTTCTGCTCTCCGAATTTTTTTCAGCACCCCTCCTCCGTTCAAGACTTATTAATTTAAGGTTTTTTCTGAATCACAAGATTTATATGTGTGCCAGAATCTTGTTAGTTTACGGTAGTTCTTTCTGATACCCTTATGATGTTGTGTTACCACACAGTAACAAGCTATAACAATAAGATCTAAGGTAAATATATTGATCTAATATTATAAAATGCTCGTAATTACATATTTTTAACACTAGAACTGATAAATTTCTCTCAATATAGTTATAGGGCCTATAAAACTTCATTTACTTTTTTGTTTACTGACTTCGCGAAAATCATACCATGAAGATTATAATGTTTAATTGGGTATATTTTGGTTTTATTTGTGCTGGAGTTTAAAATCTATAATTATTCTTGCCTTTTTATAGTTTTACAATAGAGGCTTTAATGGGCCAAACTTTTGATCCAATCATTAATCTACCACGCTCGGAAAAAAATTAAAATTCGATTCAGATCTATTTTATGTAATAAGTATCATTATTATTTGTTGTATTCATAATGTCACGAAAAAAAACACACAAAATTCAATAAAAATCTTTCTTAAGATTAAAATCCGTATGCCATTTTTGTTCTAGAAGAAAAAGATATGATACTTTTTGAAAATATATTATTTTCAAGCTTTTATCGACAAATAATATATTTTGATATTTTTATAAAAACAAATTTGTGGGATGCTATTTTTTCTTCGTTTAAAATTCAAATCGAATTTAATTTTATTCATTCATGCTTATTTCTATTAGTTTTAGGAATTTCGCTTTATACTTATAGCAACCATTGTTTAAGTGCTGAATTTATTTGTGGAACTCCTCCAATACTTTTTGTCACCCATAATCACCGTCGATTGGGCCCTGTCTCATAAACGGCAGTCATTATGAGAGGGAATGAGACTATGTCTACTGTTCATCACTAAGGTATAAAAGCTACAACCACACTCTACACTTTTTTGCTGAATGTTGAAGGATATTTTTCATTGCAAGTGACACAATTCATTGGCTTACACAGCAACCTCCTATTTCTTATGGCTTGTCAATGCTTTATGATTTATCACTGACCGCCCCGCATAAGTATTTTTCTTGTGAGTGCATCCGCTTGACGAATAAGTGGGATGGGCGAGAGTGGAACCCGCGCATACTCATAAAAGCGCCGACTTGTAGAGCACTCTACCCTTCGTTTTAATAGATATAGTATATAAAAATATTTTTTTATAAAAGATTCATAAGCATTACGGAAGACTGTAAGGATGATGTTTTTGAAAAGATTATGCAGCTAATTTTTAAATAAAGAGAAATCTAAATTTTTGCGCGAGAAACCATCAAAAGTTAAAGGAAAAACAACCAATAATAAATATATAAGTTTCTTTAAAAAACCAATAAGCTATAAGATATCCGAATATAAAAATATTGGTTGTATGAAACTTATATGTTTTTTGTAGCCATCTATAAGCTATAAGATAATCGGTTGCAAAAATATTGGTTTTTGTTGACTTATACAGGTATTGAATATTTAGAAAATAATCAACAATAATGTCATGAAATTGTTTAAAAGATAGAAAAGGGTTTTATTATTTATATTTTTGTGTTTAAGAAGGTTTATTATTAGATCCAATTAAAGCATTCCAATCAAATCCAATAAAACTCTCGATATTCTTGGATTTCTATCCAAAATAACAAGCATTTCAAGTAAACCCCTTTTAGCCGAATAAAACATCTGCGCTTCGTTATATTGATCAGAACGCAAAATATTTAGCAATACATCCCCGAGAATTTTAGTAAATTGGACTATTTCATTGAAAATATCTACCCCGGCATTCTCATTCTCGATATTTTCAAACAGTTTTTTTATTGAACTCATTTCCTTAGACTCCATCAATTTGTCTAAGTCCCAATCACCAATAAATCTTTGCCTCTTTCTAACATAATACGATATACATGTAAATGACATTAATATCCATACACGTGTTAAACAAAAAACCATTGTTTGTTCAATATTCGGTTCTGCTCCGATATTAAATGCTGTTTTGTGTGCTGTAAAGAGTATATCACAATTGCTATAATCATGGGCTGTAATCGTATCTTTTTCCGAATTCGCTTTACAATCTTCTAACCTTATATAATTGATAAATCTTACATAAGTCTGAAAAATAGTTCTATTTATATAAAATATCAGATTTTGTTTTAGAGAAAAAGAATTTTTCGCATTTTTCCTAAATTTAACGTCATGAAATGGTTTGAGGAAAAAAATATTTAAAATCTCTTTCCATCCGATTATATAAGCAGAATCTACCATTAGATTGAACAAAAAACTTAGATGTTCGAATAATTGCATGTCGTCTTTATTCTTTTGGTATGGCAAAGAATATGAATATTCGATCAAGTTTCTTTCATTATTTTTCATCTTTAGTGATTCAAAAAACCGAATCTTGTTTTCTATATTAAAGATCAATGATTGTGTATTTTCATTTCTTTGTAGATTACTTTTGATAGAATAGAAAATTTGATTAATTATACCTTGATCATGTGGGCTTGTTGAACAAAGAATAAATTTTAATGGATTGGTGTAATCGCCAACCGCGGCTCTTTGTTCACAATCATCTATAAATCCGTTAAAAAAGTTTCTTTCATGTGGCAATATTTCGCAAAGAAATTTGTGTAATTTATTAAATGATGATTTTGGACCTGAACATTTCGGAATAAAAACATTATCGGAAAATTCAAAGGATCTTCGAAACCAATCGTAGTCTTTTAGTATTGAAGTTTCGTCTGAAAATAAAATTTTATCTAATTTTTCTAAAAATACAATATTTTCCGTCGATCTTCGATCTTTAAAATTTCTTTGTGGGCCATGGTTAGTTTGTGGAAAAATAGGCTGGCTTGCATAAGGTTGATATGATGCCGGTGGTGCCTGGTAAGCTTGTGGATGATTATAGCTCGGTGCTTGATGATTATAGCTCGGTGCTGGATGATTATAGCTCGGTGCTGGATATGGTGGCGGTGCTTGATGATATGGTGGTGGTGCTTGATATGGTGGCGGTATTTGATAGGGTGGCGGTGCTTGATACGGTGGTGGTGCTTGATATGGTGGTGGTTGAACAGATTCTTCGTAACATGGAGGTGGTGGAACCGTTAAGTGATCTTCGATAATATCTGAAGGCTTATTATATGTTGGTCCACCCATATCCGAAATAATGGATACAACGCCAGCGCCTCCCCTTCCGTATGACTTCTTTTTGGGACTGAACAGTTTTATTAATGCATATAAAAGAATGACTATGAGAATTGCACCCGCTACTAACTTTATTATGAAATCCATTATTGAGTTTGGGGGACTATTTTAAATATAAATTATGATCCCGAAATCCAAAAATGATGATTATTAAAAACAGCTAAATAAAAAGGAGCGGGTTTCTATATTATAACTATAAAAAAACTAAATAGACAATATCCGTAATATCGATTATAAAAATATATTATTTACAGGATTATAAAGTTTTGATTAAAACTGATAGTTCCTAATTTCCATACAAAGATAAATTAATAAAAACGGTGGTGTATTAAAAATTTAAAGTATTTAATTTACTTATATTGAAATTCAAAATCATAAAAACTGTTGTAACTAATTTATTGTTTAAACCAACTGTAAAAAATTGAATATTTAACGATTGTGGTTTAAATTGCAATCAAAATCTATATTTATTTACTTCATTTCAAAATGATAAAATCTAAAAAATTTATTGGAAATAAAATTATAAAAAGGAGAAAAAATAAATTGGTAAATTTTTTCGAATGAATATTTCAATCCTCCAATTATAAATAAAAAAATTGGGTTCAATAAAAAAAGAAAACTCGATCATATTATATTAAATAATAAAAGAAGAGAAATTAGTGCTTTATAAGTAAAAAATACCCACATTGGGAAGCAAAACCTCTGAAATAATATAAATATACGGAATAAAATTCATAAAAAATCATAGTACTTGATAGAATGCCCAAACGAATTTTAAAAATATAGACCATTTAATACAATGAATTTTTTGTTATGATATAGATAAATTCAAGCGTAAAGATTATTAAAAGAAGCTTATATTTTTTTTCAATAAAATCTACAGTATTTTTGGTTGTTTTACGCCATATTTTCCACATTTATGACACAAAAATAATTTGGTTAATACTATTAGGCCTTTTTACTGATTTAAACTAGATCTAATATATAAAGTATTTTCATAAAAACTTACTTTATTATTTTAATGTATAAAAAATTTTTAAGTATTTTGAATCGATTTTTAAAACGATTAGACGTGATTGGGCGACGCATAAATTCGTAAAAACAGGCAAAGAAATCTAAACGAAGAAGATCCGATTAGAAAAAAGAAGCATAAAGAGCTTAAAGGATAGACATTGATACCTCGGGATATACAAATGAAACTAGGAACATTTTTTCACATTATTAATATATAAAATCGCATAAAAAGTGTACAAGATATATTTCTTTACCTCTGAATCTATATAATAAACATAAAACATTTTTATATTGTTGGCATACAAAATTGCATAAAAAGCGAATTTGATTTACACCAATTCCTCTGAATATCTGGGTAAACCTAAAAACAAATTTTTCCATCCTTAATAAATAAAACCATGATTGGGTTAAGAAAATCATCCACCATTTATTTTATTATAAAAATATCTTCTGAAACAATGAAATTTGTAAAATATCAAAAAAGAGTATTATTTTCTAATCAAACTTCAAAATGTAAAGACTAAGATTTTTAAAATATTTTATTCAAATCTCTGTGATACGTTTTTAAAAAAATTGTATCTGAACGATGTACAATTTTTTAAGAAAGAATGATTGATCATAAGACAAAGAAATTTTAAAGCAAATATATAATTGTTTTCTTATTTTTTTTATGTTTCTTGCTGTTAATAATGATCAAAAACATTTATTTATGTATTTTTTTGTGCTCAAATATTGAAAAAAAAATGCCAAAATTTATATTTTAACTACTCTAAAAATAATATTCCTGCTTAAAGGGTTCTGAATAAATATGCCGATTGCTATTTTTAGTATAGAAAATATTTTTTGTTTTAGGATACCCAATTGACTCCCCCCAAACAATATTCATAATTTTATTTATTAAGTATAAAGATACTTCAGTTCGCTTAATACTTGACATGATAATATATATAAAAAGCCTTCATACATGATTATCTGGGCATAAATATTAAAAATTTAGCTCGATTGACTTGGTTTTTTTCCATCCATATAATCTAGATAAGAGACCAATTGAAGTATATTCTTTAATAGAATAATTGATGCATCTTCAAGCAAAAATACGGAACATGGGAATGTAAAGACTGAATGAACTTCGTGTGCCATTATTTCATTTATTAACTGATATTTCGTAATAATGCAAGGAAGAAGGTTTAAAAGAAAATATTGTAAAATACGTTCTAAAAAATCAAATACTGACATAAATTTACGTTTTCCAAGATATTTGGTGCTAATAATTCTAGTCGTTCATGTATTAAGTATACTGCAAAAATTTTAAGCTATCTATAAGTATATTAAATTAAGTTACAAAACTGAAAGTGAATTTATTGATATGACCATACTCCTAGTTTTAAATTAAAATAAATAGACTTATTGTATGTTTTTTATCAACAAGAATACATTTTTTGAATAGAAAATAATTAAAAGAGACATAAATTTTTTGTGTGTATTATACTATCACAAAATCCTTTAAATTGTTTTAAAAACATTTTTTTCTTCTAATTTGAAATTTAATCCCGAAAAATAATCTAGCATATAAATTTCATTTTTATCGGCTTTATTTTTCTGTTCTTATAGCAAAAATGACATGATTTTCAAATTCCGTAAAGAGTTCTAATTCCAGAAAAAAAATAGCTAATATACTAAATCATTATATATAAAACCACCATCTACCCTTAAATTCGAATGAAAATTTTTATTTTTTGGTTATATCATAATATGTATAAAATTTAAACCAATCTTACAATCCCTCGTATTTTATAATTATTTTTTAATTTTTACATGAAATCTACAGACTATTCGGAGAATCCCAGAGTTTATGATCCTCTAGCAGTATAATACAAGAATATTATAATTTTATAGCCACAATAATATATTTGTATTACATTTATATTTTATTAAGTATTTAGGTATTGATTAAACATTATTCTTAATTCGAAATCCCAGGGGAAAGGAGTTAAATAACGAGAATTCCTGTATTTAGTTTCGAACAAACCCTTTTATCGGAAATAAGATGGGTATAATCCGTTCCAAAAATCTCGATTTAGAAGGTTTCCTGATGCTTCTAAGATTTCGGAACATAAAAGCATTTCTAACTTCCCCTTGTCCAATACAGTTTCTCTTTGAGTATACTTGTGGGTTTGACTTTAATGCTGATTTTTAGTAACCAAAGTTGGGGTTGAAAATAGAAGTTCTTGAATTTTTAACTTAAATAATCTAAGAATCAAAATATTCTCCGCAAGAGCATTTTTAAATCATCAAACTGGTAATTAATTGTGCCAAGTTGCGAAGTATACTGCATATACAGGCAGCCCTATCTATGATAAAGGGGTGTTTTAGGCTTGAAAATACACTTTATTATGGTTCTTAAATAACTTTTGTCAATTACCGAATGCGAGCGTTAGTATTCAAAGCCATTGTTTGTACGATGAGGATGTTTCCCAGAAGCGGTGATCTAATTGCGCGATAAAATTAAAAAACTTAAATACTTTAACTCTACTTAATTATAATTACAACAAATAACGACCAATCTTAATCATTAACTTTTGCTTTGGGTGTGAGGTTTCGATGAAGATGGTATCCAGAGAATTTCGATCATATCATACAATACATAATTTTATTTTAAAAAGCTATTTTTAAATTTTTTTTGGTATTTATATCCAGATTGGTTTTTACAATTATTTGTTGTAAATATAGAATACCTCTAAATAATATTCTACATTTGGTTATTAAAATTGCCCCCTTTTGGAATCATTTAAGATTTCATGAGGTAGAGCGTTCCGTAGTGTAGTATTACCAGTAATTAATTTCTTAAAAAATAATGCAATTTGATTATTCCTTTCTCATAAAAAATGTTATTTAAAATACTGTATTTTTTTTTTGCTAATAATAGATATAATATTTTATCATTTTTAATTTCTAATATCCGATAATATATATGATCGCTCTGTTAATTTTCGGTTTTAAATAATCTTGAAATTAACTAAATAATAAATATTTGCATTTAAACTATCTTGAATATACTTATAGTTCGGTTTAATATTAGATCAAAAAAAATTACATAGTTTTTACGTATAATATGGCTTATATTAACTACCTTTCACCTATTTTTAATGCAATAATAAACTCGAAATACAAATAACATAATTTTTCAAAATTTAGCTATAAAAATATATAAATATTTTCTATTTCTATTGTATAAATATATGACCAAAAAAATACTCGCTGGTACTTATCTTCGGGTACATTAATGATTCAAAAGAAAATAATTGCTTTCCTAAATTTAAAACTTTCTTTTGTAAAATACAGAAAAATAACATTGATATGTTTAATTAAGGAACACTTCCTTCTTATTTTAATTATGAGTGGATGATTTGATCCTATATATCAGAGAAATACTTCTTTTCATCCCTATGGCTACATTTGCTTAATTTAACTCAAAATTTATACTTTAAAATTTCAAATTAAGAAACTACTTATATTACTTTGAATACAAACTGATTTCTTTGTATTTGACCATTCTAAATTGTTCAAAGCCACTAACATTTGGAAATATATAATTATCTCTAATATTTAGGTTGTAAGTATTGTATGTTCATTTTTTTGTCATCATAAATTTTTATAATTTTTTAGTTGAATGCATTATTTTCATTTTTTAATATGGCTCCATATAGAATCTCAAATTTGGATTTTATTAGCCGTAAAATATGGATATCCAAAATCACAATAAAATTGACACAAACAGATTATTTGAACACGTTCAAGTAATAAATCAACAGATATCTCATGTTCCTTTTATTGTAACCAAAAGACCAACCGGGCATTTTATAACACTTATTACATCATCTTCATACAAAATCTATGACTGTAAAAAACTTAATACTATTTTTAATGGTCCACTAATAAGTGGAATAAAGTTTGTACATGTATATGATGATTTTATTTATATAATAAAAAGTAATGATACATGTGATACAGCCTCTTTAAAAAGCGAAAACAAGCATATGACTGTAGGTGATGATCAAGATGATACGCAATTTGATGGAATACGTGATAAAATTATAGTTACATATAGATCAGAAATTATATATGAAGAAGAGTTATGTTTTTTTGTTCAACAAATTATAGGACTTTTAAATTACAGGATTTTGCTTACTTATAGTAAAATCAAAAACGAAAGTGTTTTGGTTATAAAAGAAGTATGCGAAAAAACCGGACTTTTCATAAATACAAAAGAAATAGTATTTGAAAACAAAATAAACTACATTCACCATCCTTCAACATATATAAACAAGATAATAATTGGGTATAATGAAGGTTATCTTGAAGTTTATAACATTTCAAAGCAAAAAAGCATATTCAAAAGCGATACTTTTGGAGGTTCAATAAAAATTATACAAGAATCCCCAGTCCTCGATGTAATTGCAATCGTTACGCAATTACCTGAAGAAGAAAAACGTGGAGGATGTCATGTATTTCTTTATAACATAAAAAAGGATATCCGAATTTTAGAAATAAAAGAAAAAAGCATGATCAAATCGCTTTCTTTTAAGACAGATAACGAACCATTTTTAATTTATCTTACTAAAAATGGATGTTTAACACTTGTAAATCTTGAAGAACAGCGCATTATTAAAAGGTTTAAATCTGAAGAGTATTTGTGCGCAACTTTCTTGCATGGAGAAAATCTGATTGCAGTAACAACACCGAATTCAATTAAACTGATGGAAATGATAAATTTGGAGCTTAAATTATTGAAATTTAGAAGGTACATGAATGATAAGATCGAAAAATTTAAATTTATTGATAATAATAATATTATTGCGGTGGGTTCAAAAGAAATAAACTCAATAAATATTTACAGAGAAGAACAAAACAATATGTTTTCTTTAAAAGATTACAAAGGTGCTGATAACTTAAGTTTATCAGAAATATCACACAAAATTTTGGTTTTTAGTCAGCATGATGTTTTCCTTCTAAACCATACCAACAAAAATGGTAAAAAAATTATGGAAAGCTATAGGAAATCCTTACAATTGGCCACGCTTTCAAAATGTGGTAACTTCTGTATAATAGCGACAAGAAAAAATATGGTAAAGGTTCATAATGTTGACTCGGGAATTTTTTATTATGAATACGATTTTAATGATATAAAAGAAAAAATATTATTCGTTAATTTGGATATTGTTCAAGAAAGGGTTATTGTATGCTTTGAAACGAAATTTTTTATTTTATTTCAAAAATCCAAGGTTAAAAAAGAAGTGAAAATACCGGATACGGTTATAGATGCTGATATGTTTTCTTCATATCTGATTTTTAATGCAATAGACACGATTTATATTTATGATTCCGAAAGCTTTTTGATTTCTAGGGTTTTTAAAATTGAAGAAAAGTGGAAAATTCGTAACTATGCTATTTCGGATGATTTTAGAATGATTGCAATCTCATCAGAGCATAATAAACAACAAAAAGTACAAATATATGACATTCCTAGTTCTTGTGAAATAGATACCATGGATAATTGTATATCTGATGGTATCTTGTTCTCTCCGGATAGACATTTCTTGATTTGTTTGAATGGATGCCAGATAAATCTTTATCACAACAAAAGTATTTTCTATCCCCAGCTAGTTTACCAAAAAATCGCTTTCAATTCAGGAAAAACAAAAATTGTTAGAAATGGGTCGAAAAGTGGGTTAAATACTTCAAATATCCAACTTATTGATGAATTGAAATCACAAAACTACGATATTATATATGAAGGTGATTTGGTAAATAATATACAATCGATCGGGGATACTTATTTTCAAAAATTACTGAAAAATATCGATACAAAGGAGATAATTAAGCTTTTAAATAGTTTAAAACCATATTTGTCTCCAAGATTTAACGAATGTGAAAAAATTATTTATAGAATTTTTCATATGCACGCCAAAAAAATTAATTTTAAAAATATAAGAGATTTTTATGAAGAATATAGGAAGCTTTGGAATGAAAAAGAAAAAGAAATGATCAGGGTATTGTCTTATGTTGAGTTTGAAAAAAGAGAAACGCTAGAATAAATTTATTAAATGCTAAAAAAAAATGATCTTTTCATATTACGAATACATTCATAAGCAGAAATTCATATATTTATCAACATTTATTCTAATATGTAGCACTGTCTAAAACCCAATAAAATTATTTGTGATTGGATTGGGGTGCACATAAGTTCTTCTAAAATATCAACAGGATTTATAAAAGTCGATTAAATATCCGGTTCATTATGGCATGCCATTTATCTGACTTATTAATTTTATTTATAACTTTTTAATAAATTAAAAACACAATTTTTCGGCAAGATCAAACTAAAATAGTTTCTAAGTAATAACAACCCCACTCTATGATAAAATCCAATCAAATAGCCCCAATTTTTTTCACTGAATTTGGCAGCTTGTAGTAGGAAATTGCATATGATTTTATTTACGTAAAAATTGAAGAAATGAAATTATAATTTATTAATATGCTGTTAACGAAGCTTTATTGTCTATTATAGTGGTAATATAGGATATATGCTTTTATAAAACGGATATTTTCTCCGTGTAAAGGTTATTTGTTATTCGTGAAGCACCGTATAATAATAAAAATATGTATTCTTGTGTATTAAAAACATGAAATAAAATTTAAGCCCTTTATTATGCATTCTTTGTTATTTTTTATTTGTAAAAACAATCAAATGATATATTCTTTTTTTCTACGAAATAAAATCTTCTTATATATCTATAATAAATTTTTTCAAATCTTTTTATTTAAAATTCATTTTATAAAATGTGTAAGGTGCTAAATTTTTGATTTTTTTGGCGATGTTAGCAAACTTCTAGTTTTTTAAAGTGGTTATTTGTACTTTTATGAAAAAATATTACAATATTCTATCGATGTTTATGAATATGCAATTTAGTGATCGATAAGAAGATTATATTTATAGTCCTAAATTAATCTTCAAATATACATAATTAGGTGCACGATGCACACAAGTTTAAGACGGAGACGATATCATATGTTGTAGCATGAGATGGAATGGCAACACAATATCATAAAATCTATTGGAAAAAACTGAAGTTAAAAATATAATCAAACGTAAATACAAACTATTAGATTGAGGAAAATCCTTGAATTTATGGATCTTGAAAAGAGGAGAAATATCGAAGAAGATGTTTAAAGAGTATATAGTCAAGAGTCTTGAAATGATGTTTCGATTAGAAATAAATTACATTATGCTGGATGCGAAAATCTAAAACTACGATACAAAAATTCATATTTTACTATTATTAGGCTTTATATGTCGTTAAAATTATAGTTTTTGCTCTCAATCACGACTTACTTGATCTCTCGTGCGAAAGCGTATTTATACTTTTGGCTATTTCCTCCTCTCTTAAGTCTTCTTCGATACCTCTCCACCATTAAAGATCTATTATTTCAAGGGTTTTTCTCGATTTCAAAGTTTGCATATATACCTCAATCTGGTTAGTTACTTCGAGTTCTTTAAGATGCCAAAATTAGCCCATAAATAAAATTAATTATTACAGGCGCATGATTTTATTCAAAAAAAAACGCTTCATTAATTTTATACAGAAAAACGAGCATTTAATTTTATTGAGAAAAACGATTCTTTAATTTTATTGTGAAAAATTTGTTTACAAGCTATCCCATTATAAATAGATACGGTTCTTCGAAATAAATTTTCTCATTCTTTCTACCTATAATAAAATTTATTTATTCGTATATTTGGTGTATTAAAATGATATAATAAGATAGTTAATATGCATTGAATTTGTTATTTAGCCTTTTTAAAAATTATAAAAAATTATAAAAAATTATAAAAAATGATCAAATATGTATTTGAATTGTTTTTATTCTAAGAAGAAATATAATTCGATTTTCTAATTCGTATAATTTCCAGCTATCAATAGAATTCTCTAATGAAAAAGCAAATACTTTTAATTTAGAATATTTAGCATAGAGCTTAGAGACATATACCAAAGTTCAAACGCATAATCTACGTATAATTATTTATAATATAAATACAAAAATAGACCTTATATTTTTCTATTCGATAAAAAATAAAATATTATTGCGTTGATTGAAATAGGTATAACTAGCCTTGACAACTTACTGAGGTTGAGATTGAAAAATATAGGAAGAATGATATCTTGACGAATGAACTTGGTTTAATTTACAAATCTAAAACAAGAAATACCATATATAATGACTTGGGACGGAGTGGCTACAAAATTCCATAAAAAATATGCTAAGGTGTTAAAAATCCCGGACGAAGTAGAATCATACATGCAAGCTCTCACACGTCGCAAGCACTTGAACTCATCACATTTGAGAGAAGAAGAGTAGTTGATGAATATATATCAGGCAAAGGTGTCAAAAGATGCATCAAGGAGTTGTGTTATATTTCCAATGGGCTGACTACGTCGAAAAAGATTTAATAGATTAAAAAGAAACTAACCCATAAATAAATAGAAAAGGATAAATATACATTAGTATAAGTGAAATTGTTGGTCAGTAATAGTTTTTAGAAACTTTATGTTTAAATCCTTCAAGAGAGTTATTTTATAATGGTAGAAATGCACTGCGAACTTACATTTAAATAACATAGAGCAAATTCTAATATGATATTGTTCTAAAGTGATGGCCCATATACCATATAAATGTAAGAGGAATTTTTATTTTAAATAGAGGATTTGAGTAAAAAATTACAGAAAATAAATTCTGTACGAATATCAATTACATTTTTTGTTCAAGAAGTCCATAGCATTTTTTATTGGGCGTTTCATCAAAAGATAATATGTGCAGTGAGTTTTTATCTGATAAATCCTGTATACGCATCTAAAATCTATTGAAACTATTATAAGCAGATGTGCTTATTATAACTTTTAGATGAACTATATTTTTTTGTGTAAAAGGAAAATTCTATTGAAGCAAAGAAAACAAATTACATATTTTTAATTTGGTTGTAGTGGAATAATAGAACATATGTTATAATTTATTGATAGCAAAAAAATTATTCAAATATTTTATTAAAGAAAAAAAACGTATTTTATATATAACCAAAGTGGAAAAAATTTTACATATGTTTTATTTGATCAAGAATAAACAAATGATGCAGATATTTGATTTAATTTAGAAAAAAATAGAACTCATTTTGTTTGAGAGTATGCAAATAATAAATTATCCTTATTTTATTATGTGTAAATAAATTAAGTAGATATTTTATTTACTTTTTTTGTAGCGATTTAAATTTATCATTTGATATTCCTTAATTCATTTCAAAGCAATATTTAGAGGAAATAATGCAAAAAAACACAATGGAATACGAAAAGATTAAGTCAAAACTTTAATATATGAATATGGTGAGTATTTTGCACATAAAAAAGTTTATCTTCTTTATGAAGCACATAAAATATAGAAAGAATGCTATAAATTCTAGAATAAAGGGGTAAATTGAATCGAGAGGCAGCGAATAGGAACAATCATTGTGAATATAACTAATGATGAAATATGTATATAAGCCAATGATTTTGATCTAAAACTGGTTTTAGAACACCTTTTGAGATTAAATCGACCTATTATCATTAGTATAACATTTAAATTTTGCCGAATTAAAATTTTATTTTTGAGATAATTAATATATATGATCCATAGAATAGGATGTAAAAATATAATTTGATTCTTAGTATTTTTTATTTAACTCCAAAAATTCAAGATATTAAATATTTAATTTCCTTTTATGTTTATTTTTTTGATTAAGATGTGATTTTATCTATATGTTAATTTTTTTTATTATAACGTTGAAAAAACTTCTTTATCTTACTTAAATACATTAGTTCTATCTTTTAACAAATTACACATGCCTTTAGGTATCTATTTTTACATATATTCTCACCCATAATTCTTCTCTATTCAAGATTTTAAATCTTTATTTTACTTCCCATAAAATTTGATGGTTACTATAAAAGGACCAAGAAGTGCACTCACAGATTTTATTAAAGAGTATGGACTCAATGACAAAAATAAATCTGAGATTCAAATAGATGAAAATTTAAAAGAGATTCAAAAACCAAACAATAAAGTTGTTCGAACTAAAAAGAAAATAATACGAAAAAACATGCCGTTTGAAATCGCGAATATCGATCAAGATTCAAATTTGCTTTCTGAAGAAGATATTTTATTTTCTAAATTGATTGATAGTATCGAAAGATTGGGTGAATTTAAAGAAAATAATGTTCTTTTATTTGATTCAGATGAAAAACTGCAAAATTTTAGCGCTTTCTTGAGCAAGAAAAGAAAGATGAATGAATTTTATTTTAAATTCATAATTGATAATTGCAGAGAGAAAATTTGTATCTACGATTGTTCTTCGATAGGCGACGAACTCTATTTAAAACATTTAGGGAGCAAAGTAGAAACACTTAAAGAAATACATTTACATTTTTGTGGTCAATTGAAGAGGAAAACTATTGAAACACTCTTGAATAAAAATAAACATATCAAATCTGTCTCAATTACAGGCGCGTTTCTTCTTGATGATTTTCAAATACCATCAAGTCTTGCACAAATAAATGTTTCAAACTGTTCAAGGCTTGAAAATAAATTCATTGAAAGAATTAATACAACTTTTACAAATTTAGAAATCTTGAATATCGAGAAATGTTACAAATTAGATGCAGAATGTGAGTTGAGAATACCAGTAAAACAAATCAATATATCAGAAACAAATTTATCGTATAATTTTTTGAAAAGCATTGATATGGGAATAATAGAAAAATTAAACATATCGAAGTGCAGAAATTTATATCCACACGATATATTACACCTAGCCCATCCAGATTTTTTAAGTTTGATGGAGAAAAAAGAGCATCTAGAAATAGAAGGAATCTCAACAATTAGATCAATAGAAAACACGCGTTATCTTAAATATTTAAATCTTCAAAACTGTTATTCATTCGATATTTCTTCTTTGACTGAAAATTCGTGCCTTGAACATCTCAATGTTTCCAGAATAAATATTACGCCAAATGATATATATTTTATAGCCAAAAACTTTAAGAAACTCAAATCAATTAATGTATCTTGGAATAAAGAGATAAATGACGATTCTATAATTGTCCTTGTCGAATCATTGGTTAATTTAGAAAAAATATGTGTTTTTGGTTGCTTTAATTTGACTGAAAAAATTGGAGAATATGCCTGGCTAAGAAAAAAGGATATCTTGATAATCGGTAACCCTGCTGAAACAAGATTTTTACTCAAATAAATCCTTAATATAATTTTTTTCATATTATATTTATAATTTCATGGTATATCTTATATTCATTTTCTTCTTAAATTAAAAATCCAAGGTTTTATAGATTCCAATTCTAATAATCTTATATTAAAGTGGATTTAATTGGGTATAATTGAATTTGATTGTCATTCTATGAAAATTCTGCAATTTGCATATATTTAGTTATAATCAGAAATACAAATTATGAAAAAATATAATGAATAATAAACCAAGAATAAATAATACACAAAGGTTTCATTTATCTACAATAAAAGAATTCATCGAAAATTATAGGATATTAAAATAACTTAAAAATTTGCGTTTATATAGAATATAAGCTGTATGACGCTGAAATATTAGATTTTCTAATCGCTATGACAGACTATATAATCACATATGAAAAAAAAACACAATAAGTCGCTGATTCATCACATGTTGTTGGAATCTGTAGTAAAAATAGCCCCATTATCCATAGTTTGTATATATAAAATAGTTTTAAAGCGTTAAAAAAATAAAAATATGGTTAAAGATGATTTATTAAGTATTTTGGTAGCTGCCATCGATATTCCGTTCAAAATAAGAGCAAAAAATTCACCGAAAATAGTATCCAAGAAGTTTAGAAATATTTTCTGGGTGGTCTTGGAATACATATATATATAAAAGAAAACGAAAAGAAGTGGAGGAAAATAAGTCATATTATTAAGAGAACAAATTTTTATGTATATTTAATCGTATCTTTTTTTTGATAATGAATATATTATAAAATTTGATTTAAATATAAAATTTTTTTTCATGAATCACAAAAAATTAGTGCGTTTTTAAAGTTTGTGATGTTTTTATATTATCAAGTACTTTTACATACAAAGTGCTTTAGATATTTATTTAATGGATTTTTATTTTGTAAAATATTGAAATTTCTTTCAAGATATCTTGCAAAAAATAATCATAAAATTTATTATTCCACTTTAATCATTCTTATTTTTATTATATGGCATATTTTTAACATCAATAAAGATCATTTGAATTTATTTGAATCTTAAAAAAAAATGTATTCACGGTATAAAATACACTTGAAGTTAGTTTTAACGTTTTTAACAACATTGTGTGCGGGGATATTACCTGTGAATCATTCTATGTTTTTCTTTTTAGCAATAAACACATTTATTATGTTATAATAGGTAAAAATTTGAAAGCTAAAATTATTTTAAAATAAGGATACCAGTATAATAAAAAGGTTAATTAGAATTTCTTTTCAAAAGAAATTTTCATATACTTTAAACATAATTTAGTGTTCGATTGGGGCTTCAATATGTGGCGGCAACGCTTATTTGTACTTTTAAGTTTATATATGATACACTAGAATATAACCAACAATTTTATTATATCTTTGACATTAATATGTTCATAATAGTGCTATACATATTTATTGCTATTGTTTCACTTATACAGCACAATTCCTACTTTTAAACATTTTTCTGATTTTCAGTAGGTATATTTTCATTATAAACAAAGGTTACCCATTATCTATTTTCAGCTCTAAAAATTCAACAGATAGCTTAACTTATTGACTTTTTTTGTAATTTTTGTCGAGTTCATTAGTTTTATCTGTTTTTTTTTGCTAGGACTTTTGATTTGATTCATCTAGTTTTTATTGATCTAATAGCGAGCTGAATTATTGAACGATTTGAAATAAAATATTTCTTTATAAACTCTAAAGACATTTTTTTACAGATAAAGAGATATATTTGCATATATTAGATATGCAATATGCGCCAAATATAAATTCTTCACAAAATTAATAATTTATTAGTCTTGTAATTCTACCCCAAGTTCATATTAATTTATATTTCATGTGTAAATTCGAAAAGTATCATGAATTTTGCAATCAATTAATTACAGTTCTTTGAATTATCACAGGAATTATACAAAATAATATTTAGATGCAGCTTTTCTTGCGCATTCAGCTTTATTTTTTAGAAATATAAGTAACCACATATAAATGGAACTACACTGTAGCAATATGACAAAAATTTAATAATATTTGAAATTTTTCAGCCTGTAGGCTTCAAGTGAATTTTTAAAACAAATAATATCTTAAGATATCATTAAATAAATATGGTAAAGCATATGTCTGGGCTTCAGTTGTTATCATAACCATTTCTTTGATATGATTTTTTTATTAAACAGCATAATGTTATTCTTTTACAAAAATGCGCGGTTAAATATTTTTGAACACTTTTAATAGCACAAATGCATTATACATAGGTATAAATCATCACATGTGTAAAATATATAAATTATAAACTATTAAATCCGGGAGGAAAAAAAATTACTTCTTGTGGTGCCTATAAGTATTATTACAGCATGATGTTTTGTAATTTTGTTTAAAAATACGAAAAGTCGTGTCTTAAAATGTATAGGTGGGCAATGGAAGTCTATCCACCCCGAAAACAACATTTTAAATATACCCTAGAAAAAAATACAGAATTTAAATAAATATAGAAGAAGTTTTGTGTGTTTCATACCCCCCCTTTGAGCATGCGCTTGTTGAGCTTCAAGATTTATAGAAGTTTAAATTAAAATAATCAAAAATCTGCTTAAATAGTAAAGAAGCATAAATTTAAGATATATTCTGAAAAGATATATTTATAGCGTAATTTAAATCACTGATAAATTTTAATTCAACATAAATTCACAAAAAAAGTAATAGTCTTTAAAATAAAAAAATCAGGTATAACAGTGATCCCCTGTTTATATATAAATTGAACATTTTCGAAATTTATTCTCTAATTACAACTAAAATGTCCTTTATCATTCGCATTTTTTTATTGAATGCATATATCTGTGTTTATTTTTAAAATATCCATTATTTACTTCACTCTTCTGAATCGTAACACAATGCAAACATCATTTATTCACTATCACATAAGAAAAAACAGAAAATAGTTTAACTACAAATATCAAAGTCAAATTAAAATAAACAGGCAAGTAATATTTGTAAGAGTATATTTTTAAATTGACAGATTTCTTTCCTCTTTTAAATTTTAGGATAGCGAAATTCGATTTTCTATTTTAAATCTAAAAATTAAAATAAACTTATTTCAGAATTTTTTATTTTGTATTAAAATTTTTCACTATACTAACTAGAGTACTTTTGATGCAATTTTTTTCATCGATAAACCATGTTTTCCAGCCTCTTTTTATTGGATCTTCCAGATTTATGAGCCTATCTTCAAAAACATAAACATTTTCCGGATTATTGATCTCGAATAAATCGGAAATAAAATCATAGGCTTCTCTGGATGGTTTACAAATGAAATTTCCATCATTTTTGTATTCAGAATATATCATTCCATCGAAATATCTGGTTAAATTCAAGGCTTCGAGCATTCTCAGCCCTATTTTACGGGATCCATTAGTTAAACACCACAATCTTATTTTATATCCCTTCTTAATATTTTGAAGAATATCATGAAGTTCCAGATCTGGAAATAAATACCTTTCTATTTCAAGATTTTCATCATAAACTTCTTCCCATTTCTGAATCGTAGCTTCTTTATACTCCCTTAAAAATCCTTTTATTGTCAACCCGTAATTATTATAATAACTGAGAACGGCTTCGCTTGCTTTATTATCATCCCCTATAAACAATTTTGCATAATTAGTGATTAGAGTTAAAATATTATTGTGCATGCCATTTTCTTGCTTATAAAGAGTGTTATCAATGTCAAATATGAATATCTTTTCGTCTTCGTTGAGCGAACGTATTTTTAGCTTTTGGTTATAGAAATTTTCAAAAGTCATTGGAATACATGCAAAACCAGTTTCTAACTCGAGGTCTTCACACTTTTCTTCTAAATTCGATTTTTTTTTTAAAAATGTGTTAGTATCGACATACATTATTTGGGTAAATTAGAAAAATTCTTTTTATTTTCTAAATATCAATATTACATATTTTTGGAGGCATTTGCTTTTTGGCATATCAATAAAAAAATAGATGGAGACAGCTGATATAAGCGGTGATGGTCATATAAATTTTAGAATACAATATAATTTACATTTCAGAATTAGATATGGTAAATTTTCGTTCTCGAAATAAAACTCTAGCCAATAGTACATTAATTTATTTTCTTTTCGACTATAATTTGGTCTTTATTTCCTTATACATACTGATAAGAGCTCGAATAAATTTAAACCGTGAAAAAAACGAACAAAATAATAAAAATTAGAGTATCTTTATGCACAATTTATGCCTATTTAAATAAACTCCAGTGAGTGTACATTTTTACCCTAAAATATATACATACATTGATAGTCAGGGATGCTAACTGAAGCAGAAGCATACACACAAACAATTGTATTGGGAAGAAACTGGACATAATAAGTCTTGAGAAAATAAGATGCATATAAAATATTTTAAAAATGATCTCGTGTAAAATCTGCTAAATATTTCATATAAAGCAATCTTAAGTTTTGTTCGAACAGCTATAAATCATTAAACTATTGCATAAAATCGGTTTACTTTTTTTTGTTATATATTTTTAAATTCTGAATTTATACAATGCAAAGAAGTCTTTTGAGTGAATTATAAATAAACTCTAAATAGTTGATCCATAAATAAACTTTAATTCGATAAAATTAAATCGGATTTCTTGGCTATTTTACAATATTTTAATCACTGTTTTGCCTAGAAAACATTCTGTTTACTTTATAGGCCGCCTTAATTTTAAATCATATGGCTTATTATCTTTTGAAAAACATTAATCTCTCATATTTTTGATAATTTATCATTAAATTTGCCTAGCGAAGATCAATATTTAATTGAAGAAAATCGCAAATGCTTTTAAAAATTAGAAAGCGGGATTATATGTTTCATCTGGTAGTTTCTTAATCGCCAGAATTATAATTTTAGAATATCAACAACTTTAATATCTTATATATTAAGTGTACAGATAATTTAGGAGAAAATATTCTTTCTCTGTGTGTATAAACTAAAGTTAAAACATATTATCGGATTTATCAGTTCAATATAAATGTATATTTCTGCCAAGATGATTATAATGACAAGTACTTTTTCTCTCTATAAAATATTTCGCTGCTATGACCTTTAAATATTAAAATGGGATTATCAGTAATAGAATTGAAAAGGTAGGCAGATAGTAGACCAACCGAGTACTAGATTAAGGAAATTTTCTGGGTGGTAGTTTTACCACTCACAATCAAAAAACAAATAGCCAATATGATTAGAAGTTATAAAGAAATCTGAATAATTTAATATTATTAATTATATAATGCAATAAATTAATCCATATTTTTATAGAAACCACAGATAATCATGTATTTTATTTGGGAGGTATTGAACATTATTGGGGGCTACTAACATACATGTCTATGCAATTAAAAAGTTTTCAACCGAACTGATTTTCTAAAAAATGTATAAATTTCAGCTTCCTCTAGATTTTGATGAACAAGATTTTTTATTATCAGAGTTCTGATACATTATTAAACGATATATGATTTACGTTGTTGATTAAATCATATTTTGCTCTCTGTTGTGATTCATATAATTTTATAGGAAGTTATGTTCTGTAATTAGCGTCAAGCTCGAAAAAATGTTAATATGTGAAGAGAATATTAATATCAATACAAAGGTATAAACCTAAAATCCAGCAAATAAATTTTAATTTGAAGCCGATTAAATTGAAAACAAAAAGTATTTATGCCAATATAAATTATTTGGATAAATAGAAAGCTATAAAATTATAAATTAAGGCATGTCTACTGAGTAATATATTATTATAATTTATAATACGATAATATACAATAGTAAACAAGCACTGAAATTTGTTTGAATTTTTTCATTAAATATACAAAAAGGATCTAAAATCATATGATATATAATAGTGAAGAAACTGAATAAGGAATATAGTCTATAGATTATATCTAGTAAATGCATGCTAAATTATTAAAAGTATACAAAAAAGACATTATTCCCTTCATATTTGTAATTAGATGATAAAAAGCTCTTGATATGTTATACAAGGAAAAAACCCCTTTTAAATATCGAAATGTATATTTTTCTTGCAATCCGTTTATTTTTATTTGTATTTTACGATAGCATGCTTATTTTGCTTCAATATTAAAGAATAAAGTCTAAATTTTTACATTGTTAAACTATTTAAGATTAAAATTATTATTTTTTTCTTTGCATTCATAAAAATCTTTTTTTCATCTTAGATCTCAGACATTATTTATATAATTCAATTACCTTTAAGACATTTTATTTGAATGATTAGTTTAATTTTTTAATGTAAAGGTGTAACTTTTCCTTCTAAACACTTCATACTTTAATATTAACATATTTATCATTTTTTTTAGATATGGTTTCTTGCGAAATAATTTAGGCTAACCAAACTAAACCAAAAAAAAATAAACATCAATTATATTTTACACACTTTAGAAATTGGGTACATTAAAAAAGAAAACAGTCTACAAAAATACGCCTATAAATTTCTTAAAGACAAATTTCTTGAAGAAAAGTTTCATTTTATCAAGCCTCGCATATTCTCTCGCAAAATTGCATAATTTACCACATTTTTAAATGATCCAAATTCGTTGTATGTAAATTCTCGGCATATTGTTACAACTTATATTTTTGGAGTACCGGGATGTGATTGTGACATAGTTTGATTATTTAAGTATGAGCAGAGCGCATTTTTAAGTTTTTAATATAATTTTGTACTTTTTTAGAAATTTACGGAATTTTTTTCTTGCTGTTTCCCTAGATAAACCTTGATCGTAAATATATTATCACCCATGACTATGTATCAAGAACCAACTATTCAGCATTGGAATAAAAAATAAACGTTTCCCACATACCAGTAACTTTATTTATGACGTGTCAACCTTTTTAATAATATAAAACTGTATTGTGAAAATATACTTACTTTATTGAAATGCCGCAATATTTTATATATACTGGACAACATTATTTACAAAATATGCGACAGGATTTATTTCTTAGACTCTATGTTCTCATGGTATGACATCTTAACAAATGATTAAAACATTTTTAAAATTATAAAATAGGGTTTTTAAAGTATTTTATATATTTTTTATAACAAGAATATGTATTTATTGTTTTTTGTATTCAAGAGCAATTATTATTTACTTTTTTCATTATAGCTAACGTGTCAAATAAATTGAAGTTAAACGACATTTTTGGTTTTTTTATAGCTTTTAATTTTCTATTTTGATTTAGTTAATATATATTTTACTTATTATTCTGGTTGTAGGGATTCTTAAATCCAAGTCCTAGGGGTTTAATAAGCTCAATTCTAAAGTATGTAAATTCCCAATGATTTTTAACTTTATGGAAACTGTAAAAATAAAAAAAAATGTATATCTAGAAAAAAGTTCTCTATTTTTATCGTGCTCCGCTGAAAGTGTTTAATTTTCCCTTAATACTCAGGAACGTAAATATTTTATTATTAATTTTTATGTATTATTAAGTAAAAAACTGTTTTTTGTTATCTATTTACTATATTATAATTATATAATTAGTGATATTTAAGTATTCTCATCGATGCGAAGATATCTTGCTGGCTAAATTTATATTTTACAGATTTTTTTTTCACCTTTTTACAGCATTTTTATTTTATCTTGATTGCATAATAGATTATTATATATTGAATAACTTATGCCTAATTTTCGTAAATTATATTTCGTTTGCGTCAAATTTATATTAGCCAAAAAAGTATACTATATTTACATGATGGCATATAATTTTACATATATAAATCTTAAAATTGCCTTTTATAAAGAATTGGAATTTAAATCTATTAAATAAATTATAGCATGATTTTTATTTGATCGTATAATTTTTAGGGCTGATACAGATGAAAAATAATAATAAATAAAATTCCAAAAGAAAAGTGTTATATTATATAGTTTATTTATCAATGGTTTTTAATTATTTTATCGGATCTCAAAATATTATGTATATCTGGAACTGCCATTTTAAAAGGTTTATACAGACAAGTAATAAAAATACATATACTTATTTCTTATTACGTTTACCAATGTCTGTCAATATATTATATAATAAACATACGATGATTATGCATGCATATGCTAGAATTAACGCAACAACATATAAATTTTTGACGGTAAAAGATTTTTTTTCAAATTTTAAAGACTTGAAACGCAACGATGTACTTTAATGTGGTAGTACAGATAAAATATTATTGAGTGTGCAGGTAGTATTCATAATGAAAGCAAATCTCAGCTTTAAGTTATCAAAAAAGAACGATGCACCGCTTCCTTTATCGAAGTGAAGTTGATTAAAAATATTTAAGCGTAATTATAACTTTCATAAACATGTTCTGTGAAAGATATATTTTCATCCTATATATCTTTTTGATCTTTCTTTATAATTAGTTTACTAAAATATACACAAGATCATAATTTAAGAATATTACGTAGTAAGCAGGTGAAGGGTACTGAAAAACACGTTTCAAATCAATTATAAGGTAATAAAAGTATATTAGGCTATTTAAGTTCGTTTTTAGTTCATTACTATATATAAACCCGTTTTTTTATATTTTTACATATCTTGCATTTGGAATTTGAATATTTTTACAGTATCCAATCTCTTATTTTATGAGGCTTTATAATACATATGATCTACACATATGACACCAAAAAACCCTTCTATACAAATTCGGCGATAAAAATTTATGATTTTTAAAAAATATAAAATTCGTTTACATAAATTAACCAAATTTAAAAAATAAAATATTTTGATGTTCGAATTTCGTTTTTTTAATTTACTTAACAAACATGTGACGACGCTGTCATTTGAATGTTGGAGTACCATTTCTTGTTGCATATCGACACAATTTCCTTCATTTGTATTTATATGCACTCCTGTTATGGAATCAAAAAAAATAAAAGTTGTGATGAGCAAACGATTTCGAACAAACTATATCCTTTATAAATATCTGTATAAATAGTTAAACCTTTATATACGTACTATTAAAAATATCATTTGAATTTAAGATTTTTTATTTAATCGTCAATTGCAATGATTCTTCGTGTTTCTGATCTTTCAATCATGCAAAATTTCAACAATATCTACACTATTTCTCCTATTATGTTTACTTTTCGAGAAATTTCTCTGATCTACTCTAATGACAATCCCAGGTCCGCCTAGTTTCGCAAACATAGTACATTATCTTTTATATATTTTGGTTCTTAATATTTAGTTATAATTTAGGTTTTATATTCAAACACAGCTTTCTTGGTATCATGTGTCCACAGCGTATTAAAACTTTTGGCTATTTCTCCCACTTTGAAGTATTCTTAAATACCTCACCTCTATTCAAGACTATTGTATGCATGAGTTTTTCTCAATCCCAAGGTTTATATACATAACTCAATCTAGTTAGCTAAAAACATAATATAAAATCATCTTGTTATACTGCCACATACCCAAAATAAATCGAAACTTGAACTAGATTGTGGAATATATACAAACCTTGGAATTAACGAAGACCATGAATTAAAAGTCTAGAAAAGGGGTGATGTATTGCAGAGACTTTGGAGAGGATAAGATATCCGAAATTGTAAAGACGGTGTGCGCAGTGTAAAACAAGAAAGATTTGCTCTGTTACAAAAACAAATTTTTACATATAAATATAATATGAATGTAGAAAACGCTGCGTATATTATATATAATATCACTCCTAAAAATTAAACGCTTTATTAAAGTTTTCTACATATGAAAGTTGATAAAGTCAAACTGTAAAGTATCTCGTTATTTCATACGTTGATTCATCTGTTAATTTTATTGTTAAACGAACTTCTTTCTTGCCTGACTGGAGACTAATTGAACTTTTGTAAATAAATACCTTGCTTTAGGAGCTAAAACAATTGTGTAGCAATAATTTCATATATTTTTTCTTTTATATTCTTTTATTTTAAAATACCTTTATCCATTCTTATTCTCGGCATTGTGCGCACATGCATTTTTAAGGGCTATAAAAAATTCGAGATTTCCTATTTTTAGATTTCTATGTTAATCTATTTAACCGATACACATCATATTTATTCTATTTATAATTACTTCAGAGACATGCGCTAGTCTATAACATCCCCAAAAAAAGTTTATATTTATATCCAAAAGAACAAAAATAAGCATTATTTACACTTTTGAATGAATCAATGCGTTTTATAATCATATAAATAAAAAATCAATATAAAGTTGTTTTTTAAGCACTGCAAGCTCCCCCGCCAATCTTTTATAGAATTGATTACTGCAAGAATTAATCATCAAATGTACATAACCAATCAAGTACTGAATTGATTATACCCTAGAATTTTTTCTGATAAAATGGATAATTATTTCTACAATTCGTAATTTTTTTAAATGAAAAAAATTATTGGAGAGGGAAAACGATTTTTATGTTTATCTATATCGCACTTTTCTAATAGAAATTATAACTAGATATTCAAAAGTGGTAATTCATGTATATATTTTTCGAATGATAAATTGCAAAAAAAATCTCTCAAAACATATATTTCTAAGAAATTCTATCGGGTCCTATGATTTTTATGCGTAAATGATATATAAATAGGCTAAATTCAAGCATATAGTACTTATATAACCATATTTTGATTTTTTTGGATTTTCTTTTACAACAGCTTGGCAATTACAACTATTTTATACATACTCTAATCTAATGCGATCCGATCCGATTGAATTATTGAATAGTATTAATTTTGTTGAAACAACATGAATACTGTGATTTTTACTACGATTAATTAGTATGGATTTTATGGTTCTGCTTGAACCAATTCTAAATTCAATGATTCATTCTTAATAAATCACTATTTTTTAGATATAATCATTTTACCTCTGCATTTTATATATCAATTATAACGTAATTTATTTTTTGTTCATAGTATTACTCTAATCTATAGAAATAATTGCACATTTGAAGTTTTATTTCCGATTTTTTAATTTTTGAGCTTAATAGCTTTGCTTCGATGGGTTTAATTATCATAATTCATCTTTAAAACTAAAAAATTATGATACTGTGTATATATCTCAGTTATAATTCAAACGGCTTGTCTACCTTATTACTTTAACCCAAGAGACGGATTTCTACTGGAAATACACCACACTTTAAATAAAGTTTGATTATATTTACTAGAAACATACTTCTGCATTTTTTTGCCTTAAACAAAGCATTATGGTGAGTTATTCTATCCAAAGACAAAATATGGATGTTGCTATTTTATTAAAACTAAGGGCTAAAAAAAAATATGAGTGCAACATGTTTGGCTTGGATTAGTTTTAGATAAAATTCAAGGAAATGATAACAAAATATATAGTTTCACCATATATTTTGATATCAATAAAAAATAAGCTTTGTGCATGTTTATTGTACCTGTTGATGATAAAAATTAATGTGGAAAATTATAAAAAGATAAAAATATATTTTATGCTTCTTATTTACGTACATGTTAGATATTTTATTATTATCATAATAACTATTGATTGCTGTATATATTAGGCAAATTCTGTATTGTCTTGAGAAAATACTTCGTAATCCTTAATATCTAGTCTATTTGCCAATTCCAAGCAATTTTCTATAATATTTTCATATGTCTGGTTATTTATATTTTTTTGATTGAATTCAGCTGATCTTGTCCATCCATCTTGTTCATCATACTCGTTAACAATCCTGCTATGGATCTTGCTAATTTTGTTGATGATATTTTTAATCGCATATTCCATAGTTATATAGTCATTTTGTTTAATATATTCTTCAAAGTAGACCTTAAACATCGATATAATAATGTGTGTCCAATACGGAGTTTTTTTTACAGATTCAAGTAGTATAAGCCATTTTTTTGTTGTAAGCAAACCATCAAATAATATAAAAACGTGATCATGATCATATTTCATATAGTGATAAATAGGCTTTTCAATACATCTTATAAGTCGTATAAAATGAATTTGTCGGGGGTCCAGTTTCTCCCGAACTGTGGCTCTAGGGTTAAAGCTGTACATGTGTTGTTTTAATTTTTTCCCCATTTTAAGCAGCCATATTGGGTAGATAAATCTATTTATAGTTTCCCGCAACTTCGTACGTGAATGCAAAAATTTATCGAATGAAGCCTTACTTTCCTCTGCCAAATGTCTAAAACCTTTAGAAAGGAATATTTTCATAATCTGTCTATGGTATAAGTAAACAATGAAATCCATTACGTGATAATCTATAGCGGCGGGACCTAGATTTTTTTTTAAAAGAGCCAAAGCATTCCTTAATGAATCATCATGTATGATAAATTCTGGTAAAATTCTAAGAAGTTCCCTTTTTTTCGAGATTGAATCTATAATTGCAAGTGAATCATCTAATATATCATAATGTAAGCATAATCTTTTCCTATTATCAAAAATTGGAGCATCAAAACCATCCCTGCTATAAAATTCTGAAGTAATGGACCCAGGCCTGCTTCCAAATCCATCTAGTGTCTCTATCAAATTTAACATATTTCCGAAGTTATTTAGAGACCCAGAATTATTTTTAATTTTGTATCTCTCTTTGATCTGTAATTTGATCCCATCAAACCATTTAGAAAAACCTTCATGAAAATAACTCATTTTCAGTTTTGAATTTATGCTCTCCTTCAAAAATACATTATCACTTATAAAGTCTATATTTAAATCTTCTTTGCGACATTCTGTATAATATAGGCTATTATTAGAATCAATGTTTGATAATTTTACTATAATACAACCCATAGGTGCATGAACATTTTCTAAATTCCTACTAGAATCTTGCATTCCCTTCTCTTCATTAAGGATATTTGATTTCGGCTTAGAAGATTCTCCTAAAAAAGGGTTCTTAGAAGATTCTCCTAAAAAAGGGTTCTTAGAAGATTCTCCATAAAGAGGGTTCTTAGAAGATTCTCCATAAAAGGGGATTTGTTTCGAATTCAAATCTAAATTATTGCCTATCTTTATATGCGGCTGGGTTTTCATATGTTTATGTTTAGAAGTCTCTTTGATGAATTTATTCTGTACCTTCTTTGAAAAAGGAATTTTAAATTCTGGAATTTTAAGCTTTTTTATAGCTGGTTCTACTGTATCTGTGTTATCCATTTGTTCTTCTTGTAAACTTTTTTTTGTTTCATAAGTTCCAATCGTGGTTTCATTTCCAGGGTTACTCAATTCATGTATTAAGGGAATTGTAATAATAGGGGTGGGTGGCAAATGCTGATCTACGTCACAGTCAAAAAACAGGTCATCGATATCATCGAAATTCCATGGATTTTCAGTGGTATTTTGCTGTGATAATAGATGTGTCTCTTTCTCTTGCTGTTCAAGTGTATTCGATATAACTAAATTAAGTTCATAATCATTTTTGTATTTCTCGTAAGTGCTTTCGTAATATACCCTTAAATTATCTGTGTCTTTTAATATATTTATTATATCGAGTTCTTTTAAAGTAAAACCTTCATAAATTTGTTCTAGTTCAACGGAATTTTGTTGAATTAGGTGGCCTTGAATCAAATTTACATCACTTTCTGCTTTTGCTTTGGCATACCGACTAACAATCTCTTTTAGGTCAGCTTCTGTAAGAATTTTATGTTCGATTACTTCATTTGAATCGGCATTTTCGGGATCTTTGGTATATGTGTCAGAAGAACATGATGAAACATTTACAAACTGAAGTATTGCAAGTGAGAGTTTGCAAAGCTGATAATTTTTGAATTTATGGCTCATGTGGATGCTTCTTTTAGTATTTATGTTGGTCCAGATTACACGTAACATAGGCAGAACAAAAATACAGATCCTTGGTGTAAAAATCATTGTTTTTATTCGATTTTTATCCCTTATATAGCAAATTTAGCAATCAAACAACAAATTAAATTTATGATAAATCAAATATATGATAAATCTAAAAATAAATTAAATTTCAATTTTTGATAAATTTGATTTGATTTTATGTGCTTTGATAACAAATTTATAGTTTATAGTTTTATATTAATTATGAATTAGAATATCTTTCAATATGATATTGCATAAAATCCACTGCAAATTGTTTTCATTTTAGACGTATTGTGTTCGAATTGAGCTAAAAAAAATTATATTTTTGCCTTATGTCACCGATCTGCAATTGAATCCAAAATAAAGCTGTAGCTTTGGTTTTTTGGTTAAAAATTGCCAGAAATAAATCACTGAATGTTCTTGATTTCAAAAAATCCATCTAAAGATTTATCTTGCTTTAAATCAAAATTATATAATTTTATTGATTTATATTGTTTAATTTGTTCACGTTTCTTGGTTTTTATTCTCTAATTTAATGTTAAATTAAACAATTTGTTATACAGGAATGTATTTTAATGATGTTTATATTGATTACTTATCGCTTTTAAAAAGAATTGTATCAAATTACCATATAAATCATTGGAAAAATTAAGAATCTCGAAGCAACATATATATTAGAAATGAATTAAAAAGAACATGGTGGTAGAATTCACAAATAACAAAATACTGAGGATAAATTCGATAAATTCATGAATTTTTAAAAATATAATCGCTGGAAATCATGAATACTAATCGGTTTTTATTTATTTTTTTGTTTGCTATTTATAAGTAAAACCAACATGTTAAATTAAATTGTCATGGTAATTGATGGAATATACATTTTTGCTTCTTTTGGTTTTAAAATAAACGTCTTACAATGATCATATTGTTGCATTCTAAACAAATCATCATAAATAGTAAAGTTCTTCCCAGTCCCATAAAATAAGTTGGTGATTACTAGAAAAAAATTACATCTCGTTTCATAAAAACGAATGGCGTATTAAATATATATTTTTTAAATTTTTAGTATACCTTCAAAACCGTTTCGTGTATTTTTATTGTCACTACATTTTACTGTGCAATGTGCATGCTTATAGTTGTTTACCCATTTTTAACCTCTAACTTTTACTTTCTCAATAATTTTTTCGATGAATTCTAAATTAAAAATTATATTGCTTTAATAAGTATGAAATATCTCTTTCCAGACTAAATTTTAGTGTTTTATATCTTTGAAAACCCATAATATTCACAATTTATACCTTATGGATAGCTGATTCTAAACATTATCGCTTTTTATCAAGCCTTGAGTATATAATCACTTTTTCTTTTTTTGTACAAATTCTGCAATTTTATCAATTTGTTATCTGGTCTATGATTGAATTTCGTAAAAATAAATCAAAAGATAAAAATAAATTAAATTAAAAACTAAATTGTTTGAAATCATTTGATAGAAAAAAAAACGGCTATCTTCAAAAATTATATGCCTATTTCATTAAATATACCTCTATATAATGAACAAATTTACGGAGAACGACTTTATAATATTCGGGTATGATAGAAATGATACTGGGTTTAAAATATTATTTATACTTTTTACGTTTTAATTGAGTTCATGTCTTTTACTTAATCAAAAATTTGCAATTTAATTTCTTTCAAATAAATTTAACCTATAATACCATTATAAGACGTGGTATGGTTGAGTGGTTTACAAGTCGGACCACTGTGAGGGGTCGCGGGTTCCACTTCTAGCCCATAAATTTCCAAACGAATTTACTGTAAAGAAAATTATTCAAAGACGTAGCAAGTGATAAATAAAAGATAAACCAATAAGCATTATTGACAAGCCATGAGAAATAAGAGGTTGCTGAGCAAGCCGTTGAACTGTGCCTCCAGTATTGAAAAAGATCCCACACCGTTCAGCAAGGATATAGGTAAGTGTAGAGTGTGGTTGTAGCTTGTAACTTGTAGCGATGAACAGTAGACAGAATCTCATTCCCTCCACATAATGACTGCCGCCTATGGTAAAATGCCCAATCCATGGTGATTACGGTTGACAAGAAGTGCTGAGGGAGTTCTACAAAGAGACTCAGCAGTTAAGCAATAGTTCTTATTAATATAAAGTGAACTTCCAAAAAGTAATAGAAGTAAAACATAAATAAAGTAAATACTCAGATAATAAAATTTAGAATTTTCGACCTGATTAAAAATAAAAAAGATTTGTAATGATATTAGGTCAATTTAAACATTTTGTACTGTTACGAGATTTAATTACAAAAAAAAACACTATGAAAATTCCCAAAAAGTATTTAACTCATTTTAGAGCTCGTGATGTAATTCAGACTTATTAGATAGGCATAAACAAAGGGTTAAATGCATAAATGTGGCTTAAATATACCAATTACCAGCAAAATAAGAATTTTGAAAATACATTTTTTCACTTGCGAAATTTGAATTCAAAAACAAAATAATGGTTTATGGCATTCAAAATATTTCCTTTTTACCAATATTACAGAATTAAAAATTTATGAACGGTAGCATAATAGATAAAACTATATATTCCATCATATTAGATCGAGAAGATTTGCGCGAATGGAATATTTTGAGAAATTTATCATTATATTATATCACCTACATATAAATGTATTCTTAACGCTTTTAAACATTCTTTAAGCTTGATGAATATAACTATTTTTCTTCTTGTTTTAGCCTTGATGTTTTTGTATGAGAACTAATTTAAAAAATCTCATTTATTTCAAGGAGATTATATTGTAATTTACAGAAAAATATGCTTTTTACTATGACTTTTTAAGTTATAATTTGATAACTACTTCCAGATCAGAATTCAACAGATTAATCGATTTAAAACAATAAATATAATTTAATTGAACTTATAAGTGTTTTTTTCTGGCTAGTTTAGCTTAAATTTGTATTAACAGAGTTCATTCTTTAGGGCTATAGTATCTTTGGCATAATTCTCTGTAGGTTCCACCTTTTCAATCTAAATATTCTTCAATCCTTCTAAATTCATATAAATTTTAACAATATTACCTTGCGCAATTGATATCCTTGACTATCCTATTTTTTAGGGAAATTAAACCACATCATATTTTCCTCTTTCATTCCTCCAATATAAAAATAATAAAATTATTCTAGCCTAAAATTCTGTAAATTTTGGGATTTGCTTATGTTCCACTTCCTATATGATAATTAATGTTTTTTATTTTTGTGTTAATTTGATTTTTAGCTTTTTATGGATGTTGAAGCAAAACTTTAGATTACTCTGTAAAACAGATATGGCTAATTCTTCTTTCGACCTCCAAATCTTATCAATCTTCCACGATCATCTTCTTCACTCTAGACTTATTGATCTAATTTTCTTGCTCAATTCTATTGTTTCTGCACATCCTCATGTTGTATTTAAAATCTTTAACTCCTTAATATACGAATTATGGTATTTTGTAACTACACAATTCAAGTTATGACGCATAGAAATATTCGAGATCTATGATTGCAAATTAGGTTGTGTTCATTTGATTATATATCGTATTTTCTTAGCTTCACATTTTCAAAACTCGCCAGATTAGCAATATTCGTTATTCATATTTCTATATGCGGGATTTAGCCTATATGATATATACATATCCATAAGAAACAATAAAACTTACTATTGTCTATTTAAACATTTTAAGATGTTCCTAAAAAACATATAAACTAAAATTGCGTTACAGTTAATAATATGAAAAATTGTATTCAAAAACGTATTTCGGCTCCTTATTTGTTTAGCATTTATTGTATCAGAATCTTATTAAAAAAACATATTTTTCTAACCCATTACATATCACAACATAAAAATATATATTTTATAATAAATTCCTATGCAATAAAAACATTTACTTGTTTCTTTAATCCTTTTTAAAAAATTATATTATTAAAGCTCCCATTCATACTAAAAACAGCTTTCTTAGCCCTTATAATTATAATCTACATTTCTGTGCCAAATTTCTAACTGTATATGTTTATTTTTAGAACATAATTTTTAAAAAAAGTTTGTTCTCTGAAGAAGATTTTTCTTCCAAAATTAATTGTTATAGAAAGATTTTTTATATAAGAAGACATTGCCGACTCTCTCAATATGTCTGATTTATTTCCTTTTGAATTTTTTTATCGGTACACTTTAAGGTTCAAATGCAACAATTTTACATTGTGTCGAAAGATATGATGGCAAAAATTTCCTTTATTCCCGCTATTCATTTTATTATTGAAATCAGAATTTATATATTTCAAAAAAAAAAGATTAGAGATTAAAATATTCGTTGAATTATTTTAATTTCATCCTAAATATCATTTATATCTCGGAATTACTAGATTTAGTAGGAATTAAGTAACGATCCGGTAAATTCTGGCATATTATTAAGTTTATTTTTTGCTTGTGATCAAAAAATTTATTTTTATTAGATTTGAATTTCCGCATAGTCAAATTAAGCAAAAGAAAACATGGTTCTAAAACCAAATCAGACTTTTCAACTTAATTCAAACGATAAATATTATATTAATAATTAATAAGAAGAAAGAAAAACTTAAATTGTTAATGTGCAATGAATGGTGCACGAATGAAAATATTTAAACAAAAAAAAGATTATTTTTGATGATGCAAAGGCTAAACGCATAGATGTCAAAAACTAAAAAGGATGAAAGAATCATTTTTACACGGGTGGGCTAAAACTGTGGTTTTAAATACACAAAACAAATGATGGTAAAAATTTCAAAACCGCTGAGATATCAGTATGATCGAAAAAAACTAAAAAGGAATATCAAATTCTTTTTAATACTAAAAAGAGAAGATACTGCTCTCGTAAACTAAAATGAATTAAGAATTCAAATGCAAAGCATTGGTTTTATATTAAGTCAATTGAAATTTAAAATTCGAGGCGAATTCAATTTTTATTTATTTATCTTCTCGTATAAATCTTTTTTCTACGAACTTCGCATATTACTATTAATTAAATTTGCTCAATCTGATGCTCCTCAGCCTTTTTCCTTCACATTTTTTGCAGCCTATTTGATCTCCGTAGATTAGACCTGTTTTACCATGGGGTTGTCGATATGGTTTGGGATGTGATTCTATCCACTTTCCGTCACTGGTTATTATGCTATCATCACTCTACATTTACCCATATCTTTGCAGAAAGGAGCAGACTTCGTTTAATACTCTGGGTACGTTTTGGAGTCTTAAAAAGCAATTTACCAAATTTATTCTCGGCTTGTTAGTTTTGTTATGTTTTAATTTATAGATTCCACGGACCACCCTCTTGCGGTTACACTCATTTGAGTACATTCATTTAATTCTGAGGTGCTTTATGGTTGGAACTCAGGCAAATATCAAAGTTTTCTGAACCAACTGCGTCTACATTACTCAAGGAAATTTTATGCATACATTTTACCTAATATTGACTTGAACATCATCTTTATATTAATCGTTAATATCAGGGATAAAATTTAAGTAAAATATATATTTGAATCTGATTCAATTGAATTTAATAAATTTATTTAATATAGGTTAAATTATTTGATATAGTCTAAATTATTTGTTATAATTTTAGCTTTTGTTCTCAAGCACAAATCTCTTGATCTCTCGTGGCAACAAGCGTATTAATACTTTCGGCTATTTTTTCCTCTCTGAAGTCAACTTGTATACCTCTCCTCCGTTCAACACTTATTAATTCAAGGGTTTTTGTCAATCCCAAGGTTTGTATTTAAGCCACAATCTGGTTATTTTACTATGAGTTCTTTTAGATATCTATTATGATATTGTGTTACCACGACGTCCCAAGCTATATTATATGGACTAAGTCTTTCATTGCAATTGTATATTAATGACAGTGAAGATGTTGGCAGATCATGTTTTTTTAACTTTTCGTTTTCAATCATTTTTATGTTTTCAATACTAGTCACAAAAATTTCTATGTGAGTAATACAGTTCTTATTATTATCATATATAAAATTATCATGTCTGTTGTTTGATAATTTTATATAGGTTTTAATTCTTGTATTTATTTAGATCTCCGCGAAGATATTTTCCAATTAGTTATGTACTGATTTTCTACAGATTTTTCTGGGTTTTTTTTGAAATTATAATTTTTCGCTAGCATAAAGTAAAGACACCGACCATTTCATTATGCCTTCTTGTATAGTCATGGCCAAGCGTTTTTACATCTGTTTGCCAAGTAATCAACAGTTTTAAAAGAGCCGTTACAGTGCGGGAATCTTCCTCTTTTACCTAAGATGATATTTCTATCCCGAATGAAACGTAACTTAGTTTCCTCTGAAGGTCTTGAATTTCCGCAAGTTAGCCACTTTGATGATGCTAGTATTTTTATCTTTATTTAATTTTGCACATTGAAAAGTTTTTGATTGGGTTTTTTTTATTGTGAATTTTAAAATATCATACTTTTCACGGATTGCCTTAAAATTATATGGTAAGAAAGCATTCTAAAAATATAAACTTTTCCATTGCAAAATTCATAATGATATTTGGATTGAATTATAATGGTCAATTATTTTAAAGGCTGTACATCAGATTTGACTAGCATCCCTGAGACTTTAAGATATGATTTTAGATGTTTTAATAACACTTTGATCACATCAAATTATATCTAGATAAACTATGATCTTTTATATTTTTTTACATCTTTTCCTGGATTAAAAAATATTACTCACTGTTTCTTTTTTCGCGAAGATACAAAAATTTTTGAGAAATTTTTCGAATCTAAAAGATTGTAAGACAGATAGTAACTATAAATATGTTAAAATTGAATAAAAAGGCATATTAAACGCATGAAAACGGTAAATCTAGTCCTTTCAACAAATAAAGTTCTATATATTTGGGGTAATATATTGAAAGAATGTATTTTTGTGATTCCATCTTATAAAAAAACAATATTTACTAAGGATGGAATTCGGAGATATAACAAAAGCTAAATGAGCTTTTATAAATAATAGAAGCTGTGATTTACCACTACATAAATAAATCACAACAATAAAACCTATTTTAGCTCACTATAGTTGAAAAATAAAGGTTTATGTTTCCAATCAGATAAAAAATTACACTTAGATTTTGTCTGAAAATCTTGGATCAAAAATAATTAAACCAACTTTAAAAAAATATTGATGTGTAAAAATAAGAATTTTAAAAAAAGTATGCGCTTCAAGATTAAAAATAAAACAAGAAAATAATCGTAATTAAAAAGATTCTCGATATTTTATTGAAAATATGACAGTATATAGAAAGCTATAATTGAATATTAATCTAAAATAATTTTTAAAGCGTAATTATGAACAAATTGAAAATCGAATTAACAAACTTTTTACATGAATCGATAGTAATGCTGATAAGTTTTTATTAGGTGCAATAATATATTAAAAAATGATGAAAAATAATTATCACAACTAAATAAACTATTGCTAATTAATAAAGCCTACTAGTGAGTCCCAAGCCTATTAATAATTAATAAAGCAATTAAAAATTTATAAAACATCAGTAAAAACTATTTGTAATGATCAAAGTATGCCTAGCATACAGTTTATGAAAAAAATTATTGAACATATAAATATTTATATAACTTTCTGTAGTACAAACAAAAAATAAAATAATTATTTAATTCCAGTAGCCAAAATTCAAATATCCCAAACATTAATTGAGTATCAAAATAATTATCAAAGATCCAAGTGTAAAAAAGAATAATAATTTATTGCGCAACATTAATACATAAAGGCAGATAAAAGATACTTATGAAGGTAAAATTGTATTGGAAATAAAATTCACATAATAAAAAGATTTTTTATAGTTTTAAAGGCGAGCTAATATTTATATTGTAATTTTTTATAAACTCCCACGCCTCTATTCCTCAAAAAATGTGTTTATTTATATTAATTTGTAACTTTTGACCAAATTGGTCTTGTAAAAAATGTTTATATCCTTTTAGATGTATATAACAAACCCTTAAAAGCAAAATCACGGAGGGTATGCATTTTGAAAATGAAATCAAACTGAGATTTGATTGTATTTGCGTGGAAATTTCTAAAGGGTCTATATAACCATATTATCTTTATCAATCGGCAGACATGAATTTTTTAAAATTTTTTGATTCATTTCATTATTCTGCATCTAAATTTTTTATCTATGGTTGAAAATGTCTACGAATCGACACAAAAAGAATAATTTTACATCTTTTTTCTAGCTAAAAATAATTAATTCTTAATTTAGGTATATGATGTTGTAAATTGAGAAGTAAAAAGAAATTAGATTTCTTATCTGTGCTATATCACTTTATAATTCCGTCGAACGTGGTATAATTGTTGTTTAGGATAAAGAAATATTTTTAAAAAAACTTATTTATACTTTATCTGTGTTATTTATCATGCCTGAAATTAAATAATGTTTAAGGCACAGAAAATTAATTTTGTGGTTAATCCCGGCCGGCTGAAATTCAAGCACGTCGCATAATTTTTTTTTATAAGACGCTATATATTTGTTTATTGGTATCTTTAAAATGTTTATATATTATTTCTAAATTACATCTTTTGATTAAACATATATAAATATCAATAATTGATTTATTCACATATAAAAATTTTTCTTTTATTTAGGAAACGTAAAACTGTCTTACGTGTTTAAAATATTTCAAGAGTAATGTTTTTGAATTTTATGCTTTTTTTTAATTTGGCGAAAGACATATTTGCATTGGCGCTCTTTGTGGATTTTTTTTATCTGATTATGAATTTCATCTGAAAATACCGAAGGATATTGTTTATATTTACTAGTCTGTAAATCTAAACCTGATCCTTTAATTATTTTATTAAATTTATAATGGGTTTAAAAAAATTATGGCAAAAAACAATATAAATTATTGCGCAAAAAATTATTGTGCCTTATTTTACACTTATTGGTATGGTTAAAAGATAAAATTAGCCTATATATAAAGTATTTTTAAAATTATTCTAATATCACTATTATTTTTTATATTATCGTTATCTATAAGTTTGTTGCAAATCGGTTAATATGATATCGAAGTATTATAGTTAAATCTGAGACAAAAGAATGCAATAAAAAAAACATGAAAGTATCAATCTCAAAATATGTTTAATATTTTGAGAAATCTATGCGGCATTTGCTGAAATAGATATGGGGTTTTGTAAATTTCTCATATGCATTGTGAGAATGGTGCCCAAGGCAGTTAATTTAGACATTCATACAGAAGGGACATTTTATGTGACAAAAAAATTACATGAATGATCAAAAAGCTAGTTTATATTGAATTAAAATTTACCATTTGTGTTTAAAAAATTTGTATCAAATAAGTGACTACAGTAAAATTTATTTAAGGTGTGAACAAGTGCAAAATAAGGCTATAATTTTAATTTCAAAAATATTAATTACCAGATTAAAATTTTTTTGGGTTCAAGATATAATTTTATATTATTATGTGATTTTAGCTCAATCTTTTTTTGACAATCTACTTTTAAAAATCATACATATCAAGCTGTCTTTGAAATAAGCAGGCGAGACCGAGAAAAATTATATTTTTTTAATTAATATTAATAATTCACCATTATAGTTATGTATTTTTTAAAATTAACGTTTATGCCAAAACATCATTTTTTTCCTTTGTGAATTTTAATGGGCCGAATAGGAGCAATAATCTTTGAGAAATAACTGTGATTAAAAAGATAATATTTTCAACCCCTCAAATGTCAGCTCTGTTTAATTTTGATTCCTTGGTCCGAGTAATTGTATTGACAATATGCCTCTCAACTTTTATAAAAAAGTATGCGCCTAATTTTATATCCAATAAGAGAAGTGGTCTAGTATCTATATTTTATAAATGCAGTGTAATTGGTGAAAGATTAAGTCCATATGTTTGTATTTTATGCATGTACATTGGCTTGAAAATTTTGGTGGGCATCATTTTTAGTTGAAATATAATATATTAAAATTGAAACACAAATATTTACATAGACTCTTTAATTTCGCTGGTTATAATGTTTAATTTATCATTAACCGAAAGAAAGCCCTAAATCTTTAAGATCCCAATAATTTTCTAAATAATTTAAAATATTGGCATATAGATTAGAATTACGCTAATAATATTTACATAATACTTAAAATATTTTTCATAGGCGCTAGCCCGCTCTTACCAATATTATTTAATCAAAGATTTGTTTAAATGACATGAAATTTTTTTAAGTAATAAGTAAAAATATTATGGCCGGTTAGAATATTCCGTTAAATTTTTATTTCCTTAAAGAAATCTTATAAGCTCATTGTGTTAACGAGACGTAAGATTTGCATACTTTGGATCTCCAATCCTATTTTGTCGGAAATGTGTTTGAATATTGTTATGTTTCACTTTGAACGCATAATTTATCTACATACATTTTTTTACATATATATAATAGATGTAAATACACATGAATTCATATATTACCCTATCGTCATTCATATTTTAACTGGTTGAGAATTCGTTCTTGTCCCTCCAATCCGTGTTTTTAAAAGTAGTTTATCGGATTTATAAAGCTTAGCTAATCAAAATAATGAAAATAACCGACCATTATGTCATAACATAGGATAGTGTTGTTACAAAATAGCATAAGTCGTATATTAAGGAATTATGGATTCCAATGAAAGGATAAGCAATTCACAAAAAAATGTATTGAGAAAAACACTTAAATATACAAATCTTGAGCGTATAAGATTTATTGGGATGATATGCCTGAAAATACTATGCTGCAAGTCTGTAATATAGAGCAATCTTAAGTGTTGCGCGAGCAAAAATGAAAAGCTAGCATTTTAATAAATATTATATAACCGACAATTAAAGGAATGTTATCTTGTACAGAAAAAATATATAATTTATTTATGTGTTAATTTGATTTTCAGCTATTTAAATTAGTACAAGAAAACTTTGGATTTCTTATAGAACTAAATTTTTTATAATTCTTTTATATTATATCATTTTACAATATTGCAAAGTGCATCATCTTCTTTCAATATTCTTTAACAAAAGAATTTCTTGAAAAGCATTTTTTTGTGCGTATGCTCCCATTGTGATTCTTAATTGCTTACATACGACTTATCGTATTTTGTTACAAGAAGATCTCATGTTATTATCTTAAAAATTGTAATTTTTTTATAAATAATCTGCAATAATTGACTCTTTTTTCTTAAAACCCAGTAAAATTTTTTTAAATCATAGTCACCAATCTAATCCGATTGAAAATAAAATATGTTCTTCATATTTACACAATGAAGGATAATGAAGTAGTCAGATATATCCACTTATTGATCTCAGGAAAATATGAGTACAAAAAACCAAAGGAAATCAGAAAATATAGTGCGTTTTATATATATAATCAACTAGTATTCAAACATTAAGTATATGAACAGAAGAAAAGCAGAATCGAATTTTCGAATGTGAACGAGAATATTCATATAAGATGAAATTTTATTGTATTCATTGAGATCGAATTTATGTATCTATAACTTGACAAATCTTGAAAAGACAAACAGTGAAAAATGATTTGCTTGCAAAATAACTTTAGCCAATTTATAAGTACATAACAAGAACAATAACTTCGCCATTCATGATTTTTTGAAGACATAAAATACCAAAGTCGTATTATTAAGGTGTTGGAAATGTCAAGTGAAACAGGAATAGACGCGAAAACAACATTATTTAACAAGAAAACTTGAATTAATAAGTCTTCGAGTTTGAATTATACGCACAAAAGCACATAAGAAACTATTTTGGAATTTGTATAAACTTGAACAACTTAAAAAACCATTAAGGTTTTGGTTGTTTGAAAAAAAATAAAAAGTAAATCGATAAAACTAGCACATAAATAAAAATTTGAAACAATAATCTATAAAAATTTCTAAAAAATAGATAAGCTGTTATTTGATATCCATCTTTGGATTTGAAAACAAAAATATTTATATTTTTATATACCATTTTAAACCGTCACTTGTAGTTGTAAAATTTTTACCTGCAACACTCTTTTTGAATTCTCAGAATGCGTTATAAATACACTTTCGATGGCTTTCATATAGTATTTTACTTTTTTTACGAACGATTAATTTCTTCTAATACTATTCTTTCTGAACTGTTTATTTTATACTAGAAAATATCGCTTAAATCGTTCTCGAATATTTTTTGGATTATTTATATAGGTTCCAGATTATATCGATATCATTTTAAGAACCAAATAATATTTCAACAGATTAGATATTATTGCATATAAATTGCTGCAATAAAAAATTAGATAAATTACTCTGTGCATTATAAAAAGATTACTCGTTAAATAAAGAGTAATTATATATAATACAGATGTAAAATTGTCTACTCCGAATTCACTATATATCATTTATTATCTAGATCGATCTTTTAGGAGAGGCGGGTGGTGGAACTTATCTTGTTTATACCATGCGATATTATAACGCTACGTTGATGATTTCTAAAATTTTATCTCTATCATATGTGGGGAAACTAGAAAATTAATATATTCTGTTGTTTTTCTATCTGTTTAAAATATCATTTAACTAAATAATGATACTTTTTCAGCATAATATTTGTATTAAAATAAATATATCATGATATATTTGCTACGAGTAATATTAGATAATTTTTATTTTATTTTGATATACGTACTAAAAGTATAGGAAACAATTTTTTAAATATTCGTTCTTGTTATTCAATATATTATATTAAAATTTCAAGCTAATCATCCTGAAAAAGTATACACCTATTCGTACTTATCGTGGCTCAATATAGAAAATCACATAAAAATGATGGTTCTAGTTTATCGAATACAATCCCATCATGTGGATTTAATGATAAACTCAACTTAAAACTATATATAGTGTAATATCAAGTTAAAGAGATGTTTAAAAAGTACAATAAAAATGCAATTAATAAAAGTGATAAAAATAAAAAGTATATATATTTATGTTATCTAAATAAAAACCACTCTGAAAAGTGAATAAGTCGCTAATTTTTACTGAAATTTATACTTTATAACGCTTCATTTCTTTTTAGTAAAATTATCGAAACCTTTTTTAATTTATAAATACTTGAAAATTAATATAATTCCAAATGACACAAGAAAATACTCCAAAAAATCCATCTATTTATATTTTTTTCTTTTGAAACGCATCCTATCACAGCTTAAAAGTATCTTTTAAATTACCTTATACTTGATTGGCCATTTAAGTTGTTGCGCGCCAAAAAAGATTTTAATACCATTTATTTTATATAAAGTATTCCAAATTTATCTGTACATCTTGGTTAGAAGCTGCTAGCTACTTACTTATGAGATTGTTACGTGTTTGAAGATCTTATTAAAAACAAACAAATATTTAACTAAAATTTCGATGATTAGAAAAAGCCTTCGGCTTCATTTATTCCTTCCTGATAAGCAGAATACTTATATTTTTATGGGATGGTGATAAATAAATTATAAACATTAAAGTCGATAAATCCCCATTACATTTGCAAATATTATACGTGAAAATAGTTATTGAAACTAAATAAATAAAAATTTCATATAAATATCACCATATCGCATTATTTTCGACCATTAGATAGCTTCTTTATATTGAATTCACCTATTATACGTATAAAAATATTATTTCTTAATTTTTTCATCGTATTTTTGTAGCTAAAAATAGATATTGCATTGTACGGAAATTAAAAATAGAAAATTAAATAAGAGTTCAGTAAATTAAACTTATGATAATAAACGTTCTTTATATATTTAATGAATTTTTAACACACTTTCAGACGATATTAAAACTTTCCCAATTTCTCAAAAAAACACAATTTGTGAAAAAATTTCTAATCTATTTGTCATAAGAAAAAATCCGAATACAGATTTTAATATATATAATTAATAAATCATATAGGTATTTCACCCTTGGGGTTGAGAAAAACCCTTTAATTAATAGGGCTCGAAATAAGAAGGGTTATTAATAAGACTGTAGAGAGGAGAAGATAGCCGAAAGTATAAATACTCTGTGAGCACAGAGAATCAAGCAAGCTTTCCATGAGAACAAAAACTAAAATTACAATTCTAAATTTAGCCCAAAAATAAAAAATAAATATTTATTTCATAATTAAAATTTTTATATTTATCATAATGGGGGATAAAAAGGAAAAGAGAACTACAGAGATAAAAATAAAAAATAAAAACCTGTAACGAAAAATAAAACAAACGAATTTCATGAACCATATATACGCGCTCGCAATAATGCATTGTCTCATATTACTCTTGACCTGGTCTTCAAAAATAAACCGATGGAGAAAAGCCATTGAATTCAAAGGGTTATATCTCATTCCCAAAAATATCGGGAAAACGCCGAGATCTAATTTCAAGAATTCGAATGAAACCAAAATGATGTCTTATTTGTTATATGAGCATGGTATTGATTTAAAATATACCAGCAAAGGTTCATAAAATAATGATGGCATAAGAAAACAATTATTTAAGTTAATAGAAATAAAAACGAAACAAGAACACTAAAAAAATAGGCGAAAGACTTTGAGAAATTGGATTAATTATATGATCTATATACATGAAAAAAACATCTCTTAGAGTACTGACGCCAATGTTTACTAAGGACAAAAAAAAATTTCCGGGAAAAGAAAAGTACCATATACAAAATTTAAGCCCTGAAAATGGATTTTTCTGAACAAGGCGGTCAATGCGCATATCAAAAATTACCAACCAAAAAGAATATGGGAGATTACAAGAATTTAAATAGCTTTAACAAAAGTCTACGTGAAATAAACTTCGATATCAGCTATCGAAGTCTTAAACTAGATCTTTATAGGTAAGGAAAAATTACAAACGTACAGCCCAATAAATAAAATGTTAGAATCTACAAAGGCAATTCACAAAAACCAAATAAAAAGATACAAGATTTCATATAAATATACGAGACAACACAAAAATATACTCGAGAAAAATATGATTTTCTTACTATAATATGCAAAAAAAGAATACTAGTACAATTTTTAGAGCAATACGGCAAAACAAGGGACTTCACAAGATTAAATTGGCATTTTATAGACAGCAAAAGGTAATTTTATGTTGCATTTCACATATAAAGAAAAAAAGTTATAAAAGCTGAAAATGGGAATATTTCAAATTTCTAGCTAAATATGTGTTCGTATGGCATTTTCTAACTTAACTCTAACGCTTAATTGCGTAAAAACGTGTTATAAAACACACCTGAAGTGTTCTTTATTGCAGAAACAGAATACACAAAGATCATAAATCGTCCATAAAACTAGAAAGCTGCAGGATGCGATTGTATAAAAACTAATTTATATAAAATTCACAAAATATAGCCCAGTATATTTGGGTCAGTCAAATTAGAATGCCTTTATTGCAAAGGGGCAAAAATTGGTTCTTCTCTGATATTACTTACCAATATTCAAACAAGAAGTATAGATAAATCGGAATTCGGGCCTTTAAAATGTATTGAACTGTTACAAATCGACAACTTCTGCATTCACAATGATATTATAGAATGAAGTTGAATACAAAAACAATATCGGAAAACATATTGCGACAATCAGACCGGTAGAAGAAGCTCAAGGACTAGTAATCGTTGCAATCATGGTAAATGCAATTAAAAATAATTATCTTGGATCAACAGAAAAAAAGGCTTTTGCTTCACATGTCCACGATTATCTTTTAAGCCGCTTGAAAAATTGAAACATAAAAAAACTGATATTTATATTTGTATCCGATTTTTTTTATAATTAGATTTATTTCTAGGATTTATTCATGAATTGATAATTAAAAAAGTGATTTTATACGGAGACAGTCTATCACCACTACTGTTTCTCTTATGTATGGATCCGTTAAGCCGCGAATTAAACGATAAATTTCCGTCAAAATCAATATACTCGGGCAGTAAAGACACTTATAACCGATCATTTCCTTTTTATTGACTTTTAGTAATTTTGGCAAAAGACGATCATATACTTAAAAAAATTCCGATGTAATGACCCAATTATTTAAATAAATCGGTTTAATAATAAATATGCCACTATCCATGAAAATTGCAAAGATATTTCCACTATCATAGATGGAAAAAAATAGACATATATAGCTAAAATACTTAAGACTTTAAATCAAAAACGAAACCTAAGACAATGGTTTATATAAAAGCATAAATGAATAAACTGGTTAGTATTCTATTGGAAATAAATATAAACGGTTAACACATAATGCAAGTGATATAATAATATGCAATATTGATATAAAACTAATATGTGGGTATATTAAAGCTAGAATCAGAAGACTTTACTAGGATAGAATTTATAAACAGGCGGATATGAACAGAAAATGGAATAAACCTGCAAACATCATATAAATAAAGACCATAGTCAAAAAAATTGCTAGGACACGTACTAAAAAATATCAAAAATTAAATCATTAAGATTACTCACCCAGCTACTATTATCGCTGTATAAGAAAGGCAGAAATATTGAAATTTGGAGTGTAAAATGCATATATTTTGTAAATATCAATATAGTCTGCTATTTAAAATATGCTTCCGTAAAACTAGATATTTTAGATTTTGAATTAAAAAAATAGAGTTTGTTGTGTAAAAAAAAATCTAAAACACAGCATCAAAAAACTATTCAACGCTTGATATACCTTGACCATCAAAGTGTCTATAATGTAAAAATAATAGTACACAGACGAAGCTAGGTTCTGTTTATTCAATATAAAATATTTTTGGGAAAATATCAAGGTGCCCACACTGTAAAGACGCATTAAACTGTCGACTAGTTGACAATCAGATGTAAAACAGGCTCGGTCATCAATTCACCGATAAGAACAATGAGATAATAAGATTTCTATATTCATTGTTTCGCGAAAAAATATAATCAATAAAAAACTAAAGATATGCATAGAGACTATGTACAAAAAATAATGAAAAACAAATTCAAGAGATCAAACTAGAAACATAAATGAAAATAAAATACAATTATCGATAAAAAAAACAAATATTTTTGTTTATAGTAAAATAAAGGCCTGTATCATTCTGCTAGAAATTGACTTAACTAGTGTCAGCAATATAAGCATAGTTGAGAGCATAAAATAAAACTTATGATCTGCTTGAATCACAGTTGATACTAATATACAAGTCCAAGACGTTAATTATCCCAAATGTAATCACTTGACACATGATGGTGACATAAAATCATACAATTTACTTGAAGTAATTCGATTCATGGACCAGATCGATGTATATATACAAACCGAATTTTTAATTCTTGAATAAATAGGTCTCAAAAGAAAGAGAGGAATTGAACTAAATTTCAGAGCAGAGAAGTTAGCCCCAATTCTTAATACACCGTGCGCAAGGGAAACAAATCAAGTTGAGCTCGAGAAAAAAAACTAAATCATAACCAACAATATGGCCACATATAGAAATCTAGTATCATAATCATAATTTTTCCGAATCTTAACATAAGTTTAGATCCTATATAAATTAAAATATACTAATTATAATTCATATACATGTATGCGTATATAATCGTTTAGTTAAGATTATTACTGTGACATAAGTATGTTAATAAACTTTACTAGGGGTTGTTCTTGCCTTAATTGATTCTTTTCTTGTGCAATGTTAGAAATATATGGCTTTTTTCGAAAATTTCCAAAAAAAACTGGTGAAAAACGGAGAAGGAAAAATTATACCTTAAAGGATTCCTTTATTTTATACTTTATGGATATATGTTTTTTTATATTAGATATTTTTTCATAGTTTATCGGAAAACTGGAAGAAGTACAAAAATAATCTCTTAAAAATTTATATCTTTAAATATTTCTAAAATTTAATTGTACAAATCAATTAACAAATTTTTTACCTGATGACAATAATTTTTTTTTAATACTAATTTCTCAAAAAACTTATCGCAATTTTGTTATTAAAATGATTTTAAACCAAAAAAGCTACGGTAACTCTGTATAATTTTTATAAACTAATTAAAAATGATTTTAAAAGAGTAAAAATATACCCTATAATTTTTTTGTGTTTACATGAAATATAATTTTTATCTAGATGATTGCTTACATATCTAGCCTTTCGTAATACAAATTCTTGAAATTCCTTAAATTTGGTTAAGTTTTTATAGCAATTATTCTGTTTTTATTTTGCGCATCGAATTTATCAATTAAAATATATAATTATTTCAATATTTAAGGTTTTTTATTTTAGAAATTACAAAAAATATATTTTTTAATACCATTTTAGAGCTAATTAGTATCACTAGGGTAATATAACAATTCAGCCTTTAGAAACCTCTGCACTGGCATGAGAGTACTTGTTACTAATATCAAAAATTTAAAGAGTTTTTATAGTAATTTTTCTTCTATATATCTACTTTAAATTGTTAATTATAGGTTAAATTAAAAATTTATTGTTCAATTATATCTGGTTTTTTGAAAAATAAGCTTTTAGTTGGATTTGAAATTCACAAATAAAAATACCATTTTGAATATTATGAGCTTTTATATTATAAAATACTTTATTTAAACAATATTAATATCCAAAAAAAACCAATAATCTATAAAAGTTAAATGATACTAAGTATGATTAATTGTAAAAATTTCCATTTTTATCATGTGATAATATAACCTTCTAATCGGGTATATATGATTATTTTATATATCATGAGAAACACTTATTGAAAAAAAGAATGCAATTCCTACAAATTATGTGTTTTATATTATATTTAAAACCTATTTTTTCAATAAATTCGGAGAACGCGGATAATGATATACAATTTCCAGCTTCAAATAAAATCCCCGAGATTCCAGAAACTAAATCTATTTTCTTCAAAGGCGGGATGTCTGTTTACAAATATGGGGTGGAAAGGGGTTTTGAGTCATCATTTAAAAGTTCACCTAATGAAATTGTGGGTGCCATAAACTTATTATTACCTAATAATAATACCAATGGAATGATGTTTAAAGTGGAAGGAATTGTACAACAAAGTTTTACAAACCTTGAAGCAATTAGTAAAATTCTAAATGATGATTTTTTAATTATGTTTAACGAAAACATAAAAAAATTTTCGGACATGGATCAAGAATATATAAAAAAAGAGGGGAAGTTAGGAGGTATTTTTAAAGATGACGAATATGAATCTTACATTAGTAGCGATACATTTTTTTCCAATGAAGATGAAAACGAAAATTTCGACAAACTGAGGAGTACTGTCTTAAATAAAGAAACTAGTGAAGATGAAAACCCCCCAAAATGCATATATACTGAGCGCAGGTTTAAAGAAACTTCTGTTTGAAAACCTTTACACTCTATAAGAACCTTTAAATTAAAAGAATTTAAAATGTTAGAGGTATAATAAATTATTTGTATTTAGTTGGCTATAAATATTATTAGATGACATAATTGTTTATTATATAATTTTTCTTATTAAAAAATTATAAATGTATATTATCTATATAAAAAACGCATACAAATATTTTCGAAATATCTTTCTAAACACCATGGAAATTTTGTAACAGTTTGATATTTATTTACTATCTATCAAGAACTAAGTATAAATAAAAAAAAGATATGTAAATTATAAATGATAAAACCCTTTTATGCAATATAATGTAGCAATTTTTTTTATTTATATCTAGGAAAGTATGGTGTGTCTGAGATACGAGTGGAATGTAAATGCGTCTTTATCATGCAAATATTTATAGTACCTGCTCATTTAATATAAAAATCAGTAAGAGAAAAAATAGCTTAACTTAAGATGATGAAAATGGAATTTATGATTATTAGAAATCATGCTACAAGGAATAAATCACATTTAAAAGATATGAAAGAAACTCTAATAAGAATAATAATTTATAAAAATTTATAAATTAGTCTATATAAATAGAAAATTTGAACAATTCTCAAAAACTGAACAAATTTTATGGATCCGATAATTTAACAAGGCTAAAATAATGTATAATATAGGTAAAAAAACTTCTTAGCACAAAAGCAATACCAACAGAAACAGCTTTAATCACATAAATTAGATTATATCAGGTTAGGGTTTTTGATAAAAAATAATTTGATCATGAAAATAGCTTTGAGCTCTTTAAAATCCCCTTTTATAAAAGCATATTATATTAATATATACTATATATTTGATCATAAATTTCTCGTATAATTTAAGTTTAATTGATATATGAAACCATTTAAGATCTGTTTTTATCTTGTATCTTAATTTTCGTTTTGAGAGGTTGTTTGTTCATCAAAGAAAATATTTAAATTTAAATTTGCATTGATTACTTGTGCAAAAAGCTTTCTTTCAATATTTAATAATTTTCTTTTTATTAAAAGGTACGCATGATCATCATAATATCTTGAGAAATTATATTTTATGTTTGCTACATTATTTTATTGGCTGATACATATCTTCGCTTTCCTGTTAAATTAATGCATGTAAAAATGGTAATAGAATGATCTTTTCAAAAAAGTTTAGACTGATCATTATTTTATGATATCTTTTTAATTTATAATATTTAATGTGTAATCTTTGTTTTATATTAATTTAAATCCATGTCATAATAGTTAAAATTACTGAGTTAGCTAAAAACATAAAACCATCATATAACTGTTGAAAATATTATATAATTTTTTTTTGTTAAATTTTTGGAAAAAAATATAATTTAATTTCAGATTTTTGCGTTTGTCGCATGAAGAGGTTACAAGTATAAAGATACAATAATAATGTATGCTCAAAATTACAAATCATTCATAAATAGAAGAATTCAAGTATCGCGATAAAATTAATTCATGGTTTTTCTATACTAATGGATAATATTAAGATATTTTGTCGCGATTCGCATGTTATATCGAAATATAATATAAAGCGATACAAATTGATGTGCATTTTTTACCATTCTGTTTCAAGGAGTATGGTGGGATTTAATCCAAATTTGGTGCATTTCAAAAAATCACAGCACACAAAGACCATGATAAACGTGTATGGTTTTTATATTTACAGTTATTACGTTTTATAATAATTTGTAGCACATGACAATATAAAATAAATATTTATCAATAAATTCATACTTTTGGTATCTTTAATTAGATTTAATTTGTAATGCTTAAGGGCTAGATATCGTATTGAACCTAGATTACCTAGAATTGAATATTATGTTAAAAATAGAAAGTAAATTTAAAAATCAACTACCTCCACATTTTCACGTGAAACCGCCGATTTATACACGTATTTTTGCATTCTCTGTAGATTTTTAGTAAGTTAAAACTAAAATCGGGACAAAAAAATTAATCATGTTTCTATATGAATAAAATTTTAGTGGATTTGAATAGAATATTTTTACAACTGTAAAAATTTTGACTTATCTTTAATAAATGTGAAGATATAGTTCTAAGATAAAAATGTGTTGCGAATTATTACTTTAAAATTTATTCTTAATATATTTACTAATGTTCTGTTATAAAATATATTTTAACACATACACTGGTATTTCTTTTTGCAAATTATATAAACTATACAAATTTACAGACATAAAAGACCTGAAATATATAGTTAAATTTATTTGATTGTGTATTTTTCTTTTAATTAATAATGCCAATTTTTTTTTAGTTAGCTCAATCAATATTTTTACATTGCTCCTAAAAGATTTTTAAAAACAATATGACTTTGAATTTTTATAAATCGGTTCTTTATTGTCTATATATCCTTTAAAGCGTATCTTAAGGGTCGATTCAGTGTTTATTTTTTAAATTAGCTTGTTAGAATTAGTTTACCAGAAAAAATTGATATTTTATGAAAACATTTTGATTATTGTATATGAAGCTTAAAATAGTAATTTTTGTAAAGTTATTGGGGAAAAAATTCAGATAGAAGACTTATTAAAATTCTGCTAAATCAATATTTTTTGTTACAGGCTCTTTTAATGTGTATTTATTTGTTGTTTAGATATATTTTTGAATATATATTTAGATTATATGCTCTAAAATATAATATGCATTGAAATGGCAGCTTCTTTTATTAAAAAACCGCGTAATATCTAGTTTTAAACATCGAAAGAGTTAAAATGAAAATATTTTGGAAATTTTATTCGAAAATGATCTTAAAAACCACGGCATGGTTTAATAGATAAAGGCTTGCTTTCGTCAAAAAAATCATAAGAGATTTGTGATTATAGTTCTTGACTGTTTTAAATGGACAAATTTGCCATTTTTATATCAAAAAGTATATGTCATAAACCGATATTGGAATATAATACTCTATTAAATGAATTGTTATGAAAAAGTACCAAAAATACGGCTGTAACTTGATTTTTAGAGAATTTGCAATGAAATACTTTGTAACTGTCACTTTTCCGATGACTAATTGGATTTGTCTTTTATGATTTCTTAGGATATCTGAATTTAAAATTTTAGCAATTTCATACTTAACATAAAAGTTTAGCTTTGGCTCTTAATCTTCATCTTAATATCTACATTTTGCAGTTATATCAGATAATTTTAGAATTATCCTGCTTGAACAATACAAATTTCATCTTAACAGATTTAGAAATTATATAATATATAAAAAAATCTTCAGCAGTTCATGTTAAAAAAAATTAATGAATCAATATATCATGAATTTCATTCCAATACATATTCTTATCATGTTTCATGCTATAATTCTTTTTTTATCTAATATGTGATTTTATATTTTCTGTATTTTTTATGGTGATACGATGTGTCCTGTATCCAAACCAAATATATTAGAAACTCTGTTTCGCAGGTTTTGTATTTGGCTGCATCTTAACGTAACAATATGATAAATTATAATGAGAATTTATAATTCTAATCATGATTTTTCTGTACAAAAAAATAATATTATGGTTTTAAGAGCTTTAATGCGCAAAATTAGTCGCCTCTGAAAAAATACCACGAAAGTAGGACATTAATAAAAATGAAAACAAACCTCAAAACTAATTCTTAACATATTTATGTCACTTTCATGTAACCACACGGATTTTATAAGGTTAATAACCTTATAAAATATAGCTAATAGCATTTATTACTACCAATTGAATGTCTCTAAAAGGTCATATTTTGCATATTGTATTTTTATTGCTTAACAATGGATTTTTAAGTGAATTATTCTATAACCGAATAAAGTACAAGCCGATGTCAGAAACAATTTATAAACATTCCTTTTTGGTGTGAAGGGCTTTAAAGAGATTAAATTTAAGGTGAAAATGATTAATTTTGTTTGTAATGCAAAAAAAGATCATTGTTCTAAGTGAGATTTGAACTAAATTGTACACAACTAAACAATGTTAAAACGAGTTTTTTTAGGTTATTAATATAACACCGAGGCAAGTATTCTATAGTTTTTAATCTGTAGATAATTTATTTATTACTATTTTATTATATAAAATTATATTAGAAGTCGATTTTTTCTATATGATTTCTAGTTTTGGGTTCGATGTAATATTATTTTCTGATTGAATTAACTCTTTTTTTGTGCATAATTCAAGAAAATTTATATTATGTCGAACTGTATTGTTCGAACATTCGTAAAAATTTTAAATTTTATTTTTTATACACTCTCAGATTGTAATTATGTTCATAATCAAGAAAAGTGATTAAGACTTTACCAATAAATTTATGCTTATTTGCACTATAAGTTCTAATTAAAGAAAAATATTCTATAAGATATTTAGCGTCTTACGTATCTGCGCAATTTTTATGATAGTGTGATATTTCTATAGCTGAATTCTTAAAAAGAAACGTATCTGTCTATAAATTTTTATACATTTACTATAGGGCTATAATATTAAATATAAATCTTTCAAAGAGATCATTTTCTTATAATATAAACGTTTTGTTTAAATTTGGGGCTGTATAGAATGGTAACTCAAAAAAAGAACTAAATTAGCATATATACTTTCCCCCCCCTAGAATAAAAAATTTATATATGTTTCCAAACACTGTATTCTTACTTTTCTTTCTTCTGAAGACAAAATAAAACCCTTTTAGACGTTTTATTTGAAAATTTATATATCTTTTAATAAACTATCTAAAAAACTTCTGGGAATATTTTCGGATGAAATAATATATCTAGATCGACTACCAATTCTTGATTTCACAAAATATAGGATTATTATGTTTTTGAAAATACAGTCTAGTATGATCACAAGGATATTTACAGCAATATAATAGTAGTTTCTTGTCTCTTTTTAAAATACACGCAATTTCTTAATGCTCTTCTTACATTGTCTATTTTCTTACAAAATAAAAACATTCTTTTAAATTTATATGTCTAAAATAAAAATTATTTCTTTTGATAAAAAGTAGTTGTGTTTGTTTTACATTAGATTGGTGTTTTTCATAATTTTTTTACAAGAAGATTTTAAAACTAAACATTTATGGCTTTTGAGGAGATTGATTTATTTTTTAATTATTTCTATAATAAAATTTCATAGGAATGTATGTCGTGTATATTTTAGATCAATATAATAAAAAATATTATATTAATAAGTATTATCTTTATTTTGAATGGTTATAGCATTCCTATAAACTTTTTCTCATATTATACTAAATTTAGAAGGAAATTATTCGGAAAAATCTGTTTTTTAACTCTTGTAATAGTTGTTTAATTTCTTTCACACATAAATTATTAATAAAAATATTTATGAAATGTTCTTATATGTGGCTGCATGCGTGTTCAATTTTTTTTAATCTGTTTCTCGTGCAAAAATCTGATAGTTTACTATGAATTTTTTTATCATTTTTATTAACCCATATTAATTATTAAGCTTCTTGTTAAACTCTAGATATTTTTGAATTTTTTGCATCTTATTTTATTCAAAATAGTTATCACGGAAAAAACAGGATTTTTTTCAAATTTTTCATATAAAAGAAGCTTATGTATATATCATTCATTGCATTATTTTTCTGTTTTTTGCAATGTTTATAATGCTTTGTTGATTTGATCGAGCCCATGAAAACCTTCTTTCAAATAGGATTTAATTATATAAATAAGACTACGGAATACTCTTTCTGAACGCCTTTTCTAGCTTACTGGCCATGGTAAATTTTTTTATCTTCTTAATGGTAGACAGTCTTTATTTCTTAGAATTACAATTATTGCTTGATATAAAAATAATTACAGTGGGTGAATTACTGAATAACTTTATGATGTTTATCGGTTTAGAAGAGAATTTAATGCAATTAAAATCCATTTAAACTCTTGTTGAATTATGTTTTTTTATAATTCCAAGCGTATTTTTTTTAATTCTTTAAAAAATCATATAAAATTTCAGAAAAAAACGTCACAATTCGAATATTGTGTATTTTTTTATTTCATAGGTTTTATTGCAGCAGCAGCCACGTTTTCTAAAATATATTTTATTTTTATGGCAGGCCTATAAAGATATGACCATGTGTTAGGTAGTATTTCAATATAATCTGGCATTTTTATTTAGTCAAACTATTTCACCAGCGCCCTTTCTTTACTTGCAATATGATAAAATATTTTCTTCTCTGTTTTTCTAAATATAGCATTTATCTTAAATGTGAAATCTTAATACGTAATTAATTATGCATTTCCTTTTTTTAATGATCTATATATAGTTTGTTGATAGCTTTTTTGCCAAAATATAATGTGTTTATGGCTTTTCTAGGCCCGTGGTGTTTTTTAGAAAATTTTATAATATAAACACCAAAAACATCCTTATTTTATGCTTTATTGCAACTAATATTATGAATGGCCCAAATATGTTTAAAAGGCAAATTGTTGCTGTAAATTTATATTTGTTGTTTTTATAAAATAGGCATGGATGGTTTATTATTTATCTTAAAATTCGAGAATTTATAGTTTGCCTAAGATTATTTTAGAGTCCATATTTTTTCGGCATTTATAGATTTCTCATATACATTTAAAAATATTTTACGTGTCAAAATAAGACTTTAAGGCATGGTTTGGAAAATGGCGAAAATATGGTTAATTTTCGATGTGTTTATGACGATAGAAACAGGATTCGAGTTTCATTGTATCATATATGTTTAGTTTAAGTCTTGTTGTGACATATTATAACATTAACACTTCAAGATTTCACGTTATAAAATTTAGACACTATTTTGAAATAAATTATAGAAAATCTCGGTTTCCTCACGCCATGGTTTAAAGCTATATAGTTATGAAAATATACTGTAATAATTATCTCTATGCTGCGTTACATGCAGTATAACAAATATTTGAATATATTGATTGCCATATACGACGAAAAGACTACGTATTGGGTAATTTTGATATATTTTTACTATTATCACAAACTAAATTTTTAAATAATTGTTTTAATTTTTTAAATCGTCGATTTAAGTTCAATTGTGAATCAATATCCAGAGTCGAATTTAAGCCTAATGACTTATATAAACATAAACAATTTAAGCGTACGATATCATAACCATATCATCGCGAAAATATTTTTGCTTCTTTTACACATATAATTATTAAAATTCATCTTTGTTGGGACAAATTTATTTATTGCTTCACGCTAATAGTTTTATGTAGAAGGGTCAAAATATGTTGTAATTTCAAAATTTAGCATAAAAAACAATCTCATTGGTAATAATGAGGTGGATACAAAATACCATAAAGTCTTCATTAAGTAGTTTGGAATGTCGACTGAATCGGAAGCATATACAAAAACAATAGGATTGAGGAATACACTTGAACTAATAAGTCTTGAGAGAAGGGGATAGATCGGGGAAGTTTTTCAAGATAATGAGGGGAAATATGTATCAGCCAAATCTTTCTAGCGAGCGATACGGATTTAGCTGGAACAACATTAAAAATCTAAAAATTAAATTAGAAAATAAATAAAAATCAATAATATCATAGGTAATACATCTTTTAAGAACCAACATTATATTTGGTACAAAAGAATTTTTCCCAATGAGCTTTTAAAGATCACTAAAATCATATTATCTAAACCAGAAGAAATTTATGGTTATTATACAAAAAAATCATCTTTGGTTATTATATGGTAAATTAGAATCTAAAAAATAAGAAATCGAGTATTTTATTTTCAATCTATAAAACTCACTCAGCTGGCTTATACAACATATCATTAAGATATCTTCTGATTCTCACAGTTAAATCTTCTACCCTTTCATTGGTAACTATCAGTTTTCTTTCTTGCATCAATGCACTGACGTCTTTGAAGTAAATATTTTCGTCAAATGTATTCTTTTTCAATCTACAAAGGCAGTCGAAAAGCATAATTAGCCCATCGTTTGAGCCTGTATTATTTTTGCAAAGTATATTTTCAATGAATCTTAAAAGTTCATGTAAAATTGTATCATAATCATGGATAGCTTCGTGAAGAACATCTATGTTCCTATCCATCATTTTTTCTTTGTTTTCCAAATGACGCAAATGTATTGCTTTTTTGTCCCGGCTTTTTTTAGCAGCCAATCTATTTCTTTCTTTTTTCCATGCATTTTTTAATTGATTAATATCACTAGTATCTCCAATAAGCTCATGATATGTTGGGCAGCTTGTTCTTGTTAGAGTTCGGTAATTTCTATTCATATCCTGATATGGAAAGTTATACGGCCCCTGGTGATTATTAATCGGTAAGTATCTCTGATGCTCTGGAAATATCTCACTATACTCGTTGGGTGTGTACTCTGCTGGATATTCCATTTTATTTTCTTTAAAAGCGCCTCCTTCATACAAGTTATCATCGTATCGATTAGCCTTTTCCGACCTTTCCAAGTTTTCTAATTGTTTAACTTCATTGTGGTGCTGGGGATTAGCGTATGTGATGAATGTTGGTTTGTTTGTAATGTTCTTGTTCTGATCCGCGTCATTGTTTTTCATTGGATGTGACATCATTAATTGAAAATGTACGATGATATTTATAAATAGTATGGGGAATTTAAATTTATTTCTAAATTTAGATTAGAACGTTTAATTTTTAATGTGACTTTAAATGGAAAATAATATTTATAGCCAAGCTTAATTTTAAAAAAGTTCCATTAATGAATATAAATTAAATGACAAATTTCATCAAAAAATTAATGAGCAAGAAAATTTTTATAAAAAATTATTTTTGATCATTATCCTCTTTTATTTCAAGATTGACATTTTTAAAATATATTATCTGATATTTCAATTTAAAAAATGATCTAATGACGTCATTATTAAGATACGAACCTGAAAATAAGAAATGAATTTTTGCACACAATAAAAAAGAAATTATAATTCAGCAATTTACGGGGGAAATAAGACGGGTAGTTCTACGGGTGTAAATTGGATATTTATACGGTTAATATCCTAAAAGTATGTCTCTTTTATAGATAGTTTCGATATAATCCTTTAATATTTAATACATGTGAATCACTTTGAATTTATTGATTTTCTTTTGAATGATGTAATGTATGGTCAATTAAAATTCAAACGTTGTTTTTCGCCTTTTAAGCCACGGAAATTTTAAATCCTCTTCAAATTATATGGATTTCAATAATTCGTAAACTGATAGAAAATTAAATCTGTCATGTCGAAAATAAATTTCGAAGTAGTGATCATAAATGTTTACTTCTGCGAATAACAACAGAAGTATCAAAAATATTGAATGATACGCACGATAAGATGACTAAAGAAACAATAGCCTAATTTTTTATAATTAAAATGCCGCGTACAATTTTTTATTATTATGCTGGCTACGATAAAATATTACCTAAAAGCTTTTTAGATAAATTTAATTTCTCATAAGTTCTATATTCTTCAAATATTCAGTCTTTGGCTAAATTAAGCTTAATATATAGAAATTACTATTTCCTTCTTTAATTAATAATTATTGAAAATAAAAATATATATAACGACAAACTAGAATATTGATTTCAAATATTATGGTTTAATTTTGAATATCATTAAAATTTAATCTAAAATCATCTGTTAAATAAAGAAATTTTTTGTCTTGGCGTTATAATTATTCTTTTAATTTTTTTTCAATATTACATTTTTAATATCGGTTTTGATTATTGGGTTTATATGCTACTACAATAATGAGTTTGTACAATATTACAAATCTTCAAAGCAAAAAATTTATTCGATATTATGATTAAAATCAATTTGGAACATGCGATCTTCTTTATTAAAGACGTGCTAAATAGATTCCAGCTCCAAAATCAATGCTCTTGATGCAAATAATTTAAATCATAATTTATAAAATTTGAGACAAATTTACTTATTTTTATTTATTTATCTGCTCCTATATATCTTATTTTTAGGATCTTCGCATATGACCATTAGAAAATTTTTGTTTATCTGATGTACCCCCGCGTATGATACTTCCTATTTCCTATAAACAGTTTGATCTCCGTGTATTAGACCTATTTTACCAGGAGATAGCCGATATGCAGGGAAAATTAGACTCTATCTAGTTTCCGTCGCTGTTTAATTATGCAGCCATCCCCCTAAACTGACCCATATCTTTGCTCAACGGAGCAAACTTCATTCAATTTTCGGGCCATTTTTTAAACATATTTCACAGAAACCTCTTAATTCATTCTCATCTTGTTATTTTTTACTTTATAGCTTCAATGGACCACCCCCTTATGGCTATTTTTCATTTGGCAAATTCATTGAATTCCGGGGTGCATTGCGGTTAGAACTAAGCCCACTTATTAAAGCTCTTATAAACCAACAGCGTCACCGCACCCATAATGTCATAATACATTAAAAATTCGATGAGATATTAAACATTTAAACATACCATGACGCAATATAATTTCAAAATAAAATAAATACCAACACAAAAAACTCATATTTTCCATTTATAAAATTTTCTATTGTTTAATCTTGCATTTTTTTTTATCATAAATAATATTGCAAGTGTATATACCTGATATAACTCGAAGTCACAACCCAAAAAGAGGCATATATTCAAACTATGGGATTGAATAAAACCTTTGAGCTAATAGGTCTTAAAAAAAATAGATTGATAAAGATGCATAGGGAGAATAGGATATAGCCAATGGTATAGATGATGTACTACGAGAAATTAACCACGTTGCGCTTAAACAGAAAATTTAAAATCACTATACCAAAATAAACCCAGGATAAAAAGTTTAACTAAGTGTGGTGAATCTACACCACAGCGAAGATAATTATGCAAAATCATATATATGTAAGTGTATATGTTCTTGGTTTGCTGCACTATAGAAATTTATAAGTTTAATTGCTAATGATGAATAAGTTACAGTATAAGTGGTTTTTTTTTATTTTTATAGTTCGCGATAACTTCGATAGTTTATATTAAATATGTGAAATCTCAATAACATATCTAAATGATAAACTGAATCATATGTTTACTGAACATCGTAGAATAAATAATGCAAAGGCGCTGATAGCACCACTTTTGCCTATATTTACCGCTAATATAAGTCTTATAAATCATTTTTGAACGAGAATATATTTTTTACATTGAATTTTAGTAAAAATATCTTACTTCTCTATTAGCAAGTGGCAATAAAAGTAAAAAAAAATTTATCTATTGCTAAGATCAAAATATAATAACAATTCCTTTATACCATGAAATGATATTAATATCAAGTTCTGTAAATTCCTAAAAAATTTTTAAAAGATATGTGGATAAAGGTGTAATCCATTGATTTCTCAAATAAATTGATAATTCCCATTAAAATTCGGAGATCGCTGATAAGCCGAAATAATTAACAATATGAGCTATGTATTTATTAGGAATGAATCATATAAATATTTTAAATCTAGAAAATCACAATTAAAAGATATAAATCTAAAAACCTTGTATGTTTATTTTTTAATAGTATTTAAAGCTAAATCTTCATACCAATTTTTTTGCGGCAAAAATACCGTACTTTTTTAACTAAAGATTAAATATTGATTTTAACTTCTGAAAATTTAACTTGAATATTGTTCAAAAATATATTAGACTAAAATTATGTAATTCTCGTCTGCGTGTTTTTATAATATACCACAAACTGCCTCTAGTTTTAAATTGTAGTCGATTTTCTCATTATAAAATATTAAATTCCATGCATCTTTTCAAAATACCAATGGTTATTACGAAAATTATTTTCTCTAGTTAATGTTCATTTGCAAATAAAAAACATTTTTTAACAGTAAGTATCAATAAATATATAGTGTTGGCACTACCTATATATTATTTAAAATATAACACATGTTAAGTTGGTAAAGTCGCTTGTAAGAATTAGTTTCTTTGATTAATTTCAAAATGGTGGAATTTTTAATCGTGAATAACTCATGGGGAGTCTTATATATTGTATAAAAATATTATATATTATTGCAGAAAAATTATGTGGGATTTTTTATTAATTAATCAAAATGCGATCTTTTTTTGTAGGACTCTAAAAATATTTCTCTTCAAGACGGAGTCTATTGTGTCTCTTAATATACATATTTTTTTACCAATAAAAGAGGTTTTCTACACGAAGATAACAGTGAAAATAAACATCAATTATGCTATTCGTAATTTTGTATCCTATATGTTTCATTTATCAGGTTGCTACTACATGAAAGCGTTTGTGTAATGGTATCAGATAAATATTAAAAAAAATTATGTTTATATTATCGTATTTCAAAAAAAAATTGTTGCAAACAAAATTTCTACTTCTTAAAAGGATTTAAACTCGGAAAATTTTATATTCCCGATATTTTTAGATCTTCTATTTTAATCAGAGGCTTAATTTCCCCATTTAAGTGCACAAAGAAGCATCGGGGGAGTTTTTTTGCTACTATCCGGCATATTTTTGAAGAATATAAAATTTATAAAATGGTTTTTCTATATTTTTAACGTGTCTTCTATTATTATTGAATCTTATGCAATTTTTTATATAATTTATATATTTTATTACGATTAAAATATCCAATTTTATCTCTATTCCCTGATATATTTATAGATTTTTAGACAGTTATACAATGGAAACATTTCTTTCCTATGTAATTTTAAGTACGCCTCGGTTTATTCAATATTTGAGATTTCATTCATGCCTTTTATGAAAAAAAATTTGAATCTAAAGAATAGAAACTGATATGATTATAGATTCTATATTTATGGTATAAGTATCTTTTTATCAATTCCATCTATTTAGACATATTTGGTTCATTGGGAGCATTTCACAGCTTCTTGATATATCTTTTTCTACCTTCCTTTGATCTATCTTCATCGACAGCTCTTCTTCTCTCAAATGAGATGAGTATAAGTGCCTAGCGAATATGAATATTATGGTATTTTATACAAAAAATGGATTTTGCATTAAATGTTAAAAAAAAAAGTTGTATCAAGTCATAATAAAGTTTTACCTAAAATGTTTATTCACTTGATGATAAACTTAAACAAAATATAATAAATTGAAGGTATGGAGCTAATTGTATAGATCGCTGTTTAATTAACGTGTTTATACACCGCATTTAATCTTTAAAATGTGAATATAACATAATACGGAGCTTCCTTTATTTATATTAGATGATTGTTCTGCTTTTTTATTGATCATCTATCATATGATTGAATTATTCTTTCTTTGTAGATGTTGATTTTTCGTGTAATTGTTTTGTGAATCACACGTCATATAATTTTTAAATAAACACATTTATCAATAATTCAAGGTGATTACTAAATTAAAAAAAATTTAATGATCTTAGAACATACATTTTGGAAATATATATTTTTAATTAAATCTAATAGCTGTGTTCACTGATTAAAATAGTATTTTCCCAGATATTTTGAATTCTATTATGATCTTTTTTGATACTTTTAACTTTGAAGCCCTAATCCGCTAAATATTATGATTTATGACGACTACACGATAGAAATTATATGTAAAACCTCACATTTTTAAAGCGTAATTTTGAAATTCTTTTCAACAAGTAATTTGAAAAATAAATGTCAAAATATAAAAAAATTGGGCATGTAACTATTTTTCTATCTATTTTTATTTTTTGAATGACAAATAAACTATTCAAAAATTTCCTATAGAAACATAAAAAATATTTTAAAAGGTAAAAATGGACTATGTATCGTATATTAAAAAATTTTCATTATTATCAACTATTATTTCTGCAGAAAAACGATCATAGAACGTCTTTTACCTGAAATACATCCGGATAGTTATATGTCGTTTTTTGGACAAGAAACAAAAACTATATTATTTATTTCAATTTGATGCAATTTTATTTAAACAGAATTCCATTGAACATATGGTATGTATTTTAACGAAATGGTATATGGGTGTTTTCCCTGAAAATTTCAAATTAAACCTGCAGAGTATTTTTAGCAATTATACCCCCAAAATCATAATTCTCTAAAAAAAATAGTGAATTCACTTAGAACATATGATTAAAGCATATTATTTTTGTTTTAAAATCATATTGAACTATATATATACAAATGAAATTGTAGATATATGACATAAGTCAAATGATCTCTTTTATATGACCCCTAATAATTTGTAGAATATTTCTTAACATAAAAGGAAATTTAATAGTAATTTCGTAGAAATTTTTTCCTTGACTATAAAATATTATTCTTAATATTTTAATCATACAATTTAATCTAAACTTATGAAAAAAATATCAATCGATGTTTAAATACAAAATTAAATTTATAATTACAATGATCACTTTGGATATAATAATAATAAAATTGAAATTTTAAGTGTATAAATTAAATTTTACAGATCATCTACCATTATTTTTTAAACATCCTAGACATAAAAAAAAACGTTTATTATGGTGACTCTTGTATAGATATTTAAAATAAATAAGTTATATACTCCCTGTATACAATTCTATTTGGTTTAAAATATGATTTTTATTTTTAAATATAATTTAATAATATAAAATTTTCATATACTTACTCCATTAAATTTGAATATTTAAGGTCATGTAAGTAATTAGTTTATATTTGTTTTAATTGTGTTGATTGTAATTTAACGCTTTGTTACTTTATATCGTTTTATATATCAATTACTGGTGATTTTTCAATTATATGATTAACAGGTCAGATTGATGGTTTTCGATAAAGTCAATTTTTATCAAAATACAAATAAATTTTTGCTGTTTATCATAAATTTTTAAAAATTCATCATCTATAAGATTAAATAATTTCGTATACCTTAACTTCGTGCCGATTTCTTATCGTTTTCGTTTATTACCACAAAGATAAAATTTTAAATATTTATTTGGGGTAGAAAAAGGTCGTATCACTCTCTGTTTAAATATTAAATTGGTGTTTTATGTTGTAAACGTAAAAATCTTCTAAATAAACAGATTAAGTAATAAATTAAATAAACCAAATGAGCTGAAAGCAGTTTAAACAAATCCTATGCGTCATTTTATTTGATTATTGTAATAAAAATATGTTTATTGGGTGAAGTCATTCAGTAGAAATTTTTGTGCTACACAGGGATTTACAATTAATTCTATGCTATTCAAAATCATGTATATATTTACAAAATTATCAAGATTGATAGATTTATTTAAAATTATATGATATGAACTATAACCATAAGAGATACATTTAATTTTGGGTTTGTGATGCAGATAAAAATGAATAATTATATTTTTCTAATTCTAATATTTTTAAAAGAGTAATTTTATAAATGCATGTTTTTATTTTGAAATATACTGCAAAGTAAATTAATATGTTTACGATATTAAATTATGTAATTTTAGTATGCGTGACCCAACATTGATTTAAAATTTAACTGAAATAACTCGAAACCACAACCAAATCGAGACATATATCCAAACGATATGATTGTGAAAAAACCTCGAATTTATAGATCCCGAAAAGAGGAGAGGTATCAAAAAGATGACAGAGAAGAGAATATAGCCAAGAGAATAGATGTAATGTTCCTACAAGAAATCAATCAAGATATGCTTGTGAGAATATCTATAATTGTATGCCAAATTTTAATCCATAATAAAATTATTTTAAAATAAGTATACGAATATAAATAACATTTCTAAGAAATATTCGGTATAAAATTATTTTTAATGATATTTCAGCGTCTAAAATACAACTGAAACGGAATATTATAATAGGAAATATAATTCCCTTTAGAAATACGATCAAAGAAGGCACAGAAATTTAATTATATGGTAACTCGCGAATCCGCAGCGATAGAAATCAATATGATATTAGTAAAATTAATATTGCTTTTTTCAAAGCCATTATCTTGGAATAAACCCTTTTTTTTGTTTTTTCTTTTATGAAATTCACTGGATACAAATCTTGTATCTATTTTGATCTAGGTTTATTGCGCTTTCAAATTTTTTTTAATAATATATAATATTCTTGAGATAAAATGTTTTTTTTTGTTTCTCAATGTGATATTTTCCAAAATACTACAAAAAATGATAATATACCCACAAAAGCCGAATAAAACAAGATTGGGATAAGGTATTTCCATATATGTAACTTATTTGTAAGATACTCAAGCATGTAAGGAATTAAGCACAATAAATTCAATGCGACACCCTGTTTTTATGTCTATAACCCATTTAAAATGGTAATGTATTGATAAAATATTTTTATGCCCAAAACCTATTTAAAATCCAATAAATCTATACTTTAACAAGTCTATTTTAAACCGCTAAAATATTTTAAGTTCTAATTATGCTTAACATCAGAATTTTAGTCATAAAAATATATGTGTTTTGTAGTATTATATTCGCAAAGAATTTGATCCGAAACCCCCTTTTTGTTTGTTCGATGTGTGAGATAACGGGGTTTTACAGCTAAAAGAAAGTTATTTTTTCAGGAAACTAGTAAAGATTATAAAAAAAGAAATTATATTTGACAATTATTACAAGACACCAGAAATATATGAATTTTTACAGACAATCAAACCTCTTTTCCCCAATTTTCTTTTGAACGTGGAATTTGAAAGATACGAAAAATACATTTTGATTAAATTAATACGTAAAATGCTGGAATGTAAGAATTTCTATAACTTACTTTCATCAGATGAAAATATTTGGAGGGTAAAGGATATGCGTTTTATTATTTATTTATGTTTTTCTTTCACCCTTATTTTTTCAAATAAAAAGAACTAGACTCTGATTTTCTTAATGTTAAAGTGTGTATTTGATGAAAAATTAAAAGTGGTAAACAGCATAGGATCTTTTCAATGAGTAATTTTTTTTAAAAAAAATATGGTCTAGGGTTGCTGCTTCCTAAACTCGTTTGCTTAATTAATACGAATTTTATAACGAAATATACCCGAAATGATTAAAATTATACATAAGGTTTTAAGAAAAGGAGATATTAAGAGAGTTTATTGACTTCGAAAAATCCAATAGCGTGAATTAAAAATAAACAATAAAGTTTTTGCAAAATAAAATGTTGTTGGAATTAAATGTAATTTTTATACTCTAGATGATTGTTGAAATTAAAATAAGGGTAAAAATTAGATAGAGAATTCCCGCTAAAAGATACTAGATTTTTTGGTAGGAGAGAGCACAACACGTGTAAAATTTTTGATGCTACTGAAGAATCGACAAAAGTCCACCTTTAAATCAGTAATACTAGAATAAAACCTGCACACGCTTCTAATAATATAAAGATATTTATGGTTTCAACATGTCTGTTCATAGCGCGCAAGAGGTTTTTTTTTGTCTTTGGACTTCCATATTTTGATGATAGCTTAGTTGTGATATAGTAAATGGCTATAAAAAATACAATTTATTCTTTATGATATAAGATTAAAAAAATCAACAACTTTATGTTTATATACATGTATCAAGGAAACATAAAGCAATATTTTTGATAAAACCTAGAAATTGAGTATATATTTCAAAATTATGATAGATAGTTATTTATTGCAATAATACGGAGCCTACAATATTTTTTTTTGCAACTAATAAATGGTGTTAGGGCCCCATATTTAGTTATATAAAATATTTCTATAGATTTTTATATGCGTAAACTGCTTTAATATGTGAATCAAATATATTTTACTCTAGAAAACAAAAATAATTACCATTAATTTTATATTTTAGGCCATTCATTTTTTAATTTCTATAAATTCATGATAATATCATAGAATAACAAATTAAGTCCAGCTTATATGTTATTTTTGTGTGATATCTAAAAAATTTAAAAAAAGTAAAATCCAATACTTTGAATATTCGTGTATAATATCAAACGAATAAAGATAGATTAAAATAGACTATAACCTGATCTTCCCACTTTTTTTATGATAAAAAGTCCGTATTAAAATAGAAAGGTTTGTGATTAATAAAATTTAACATGAATTATTAGTAAAAGTTATCAATATATTATCTTTAATGAGTTGACGAATAATATACTCGTGCCATTTCCATAGATTAATAATCTATTTATAATGTAAGGCAACCAATTGGAAAAATCGGATGCCATAATTTTATAACAACCAATAGAAATAACCAAAATCCAATTATCGCTATCAACGTTATTATTTCCAGGTTATCGAACAATGATCTGACAAAATATTGCGCAGCTAGCCAATGATATTCCGATAAATATAATTGATCTGGGATTTATTAAAAATATATTTTTAATTATCAAGATATGAAAAAATAAAATGTGGTTGTGCCTACGGGTATTCTAAATCCTTATATATTCCAAAAATAAAATATTCGCCATAAATAATTACTTATTTGGATATTTATTAATGGTTTAATTTTCTTTAAATTGATTTTATCTATTTAGACGTGGTCAGCGTGTTGGGAATATTTCACAACTCCTTGATGCATTTTTGACACCTTCCCCTGATCTATCTTCATCAATTGCTCTTCTTCTCTCAAATGAGATGAGTTCAAGTGTCTTGCGGAGTGTGAGAGCTTGCATGTATGCTTCTACTTCGTCCGGGATTTTTAACTCCTTAACATATTTTTTATGATTTTGGAATGAAAATATAGATTATACATATAATTAAGATGTATTTTCTGCATTCAAAATTTAGAAAGAAATTATTATATGCGTAAATATTATGAAATAAAATTTGCATTATATTGCTTTTAAATAAGAAATTAGCATTAATTATAAAATATTTTGTATTGAATTGCTTATCATCTTGTTTTATAGTAAAAAATGAATAGAATATTCAGCTAATATTATTAAATAATTTTATAATATTCATATTTATTACCTATTGTGTTGCTTAGAATTAAGTTAAATGTTTAAATATATTTTGAATTACATACAAATCCTTTTTCTTATTTTTAATATTGAGTGAGGCAGCATCTGTCTATCATAATAGTTTTATATAATTTAGATCATCTGGTAGTTTTAAACAAGCGTAATAACCATCATAAAAATAATTTTATAAGCAGAAAAGTAGTCAAGATAGTCCTTAAAGATTTCTAAAATCGATTTCTGCTTAATTTATGAAGATCGTATACAAGAAAGCAAATATATTATTGTAATAATTTTCATTTTTTTTTAGCTCACACAGTCTAGTCAATTATATCACAAAAATTAGAATAAAAACAATAAGCGTATTAAAAATTTTACATTATATTTAAATCGATCGGGCAACAAAATTCATTTAAATTAATAGATTTGCTTGGCAGCGTATTCCCAAAGAAAAGGTTAACATATTTTATTCTACACGCCAATTGCGGCATCTCTTTGGAAAAATTCTCATCATATCAATAATGGCTTTTGTTGTTGAACTTGCGAGTAGTAAATTCCCAAACTTTTTAAACTTATTTCCATATTACGATTTTGATATTTGATCAAAAAATTCACTAATTGATTTTTGACAGCTAAAAATTTTTATATAAAATATCAATAGTAATAGTTATCAAAATGAGAAACGAAAGAAACATGACTTACTAGCGAATGAATTAGCACACATCATAAATTCAGAGTACAATAATACCGTAGGTCATAAATCAGGATGGCATGGTTAAAAAATACCGTGATTCGTGCATTAAAAAGCAGGAATGGCAACTGAAGCAGGAGCATTCATAAAAAAAATAGGGTTGACGAAGGTACTTGAACTAATAAATCTGTAAATAAGAAAGCGCATTGAAGAATATTTAAAGATAATGAAGTGAAATGAACTCTCAGCCAAATCTGTTTTAAAGAACATTCAGAAGTTTTGCGTGGTATAAATCTAAACTTTAAAGAAATATATCTGTCGCATAGATATAGATTATTTATTTTATTTCAGTATGGATAAATTAGAATGACAGATAAAACCAAACATAAAATTATATGGATGGAATATATTTTAGAAAATTCAAATAACCATTTTTAATTTTGAGATTTTACCAGATGTCAAAAGATGGGATGGAGAGGTAAAATAATTTCATAAAAAGGTGCATGAAAGAGCTCGAAGTCATAAACCAAATTAAGACATATATTCAAACTATAGGATTGAGGAAAAAAACTTTGCAATAATAGGTCTTGGAAAGAGGACAGGTGATGAAGAAGATGTAAGATAGATGGACAATTCCAAGACTATAAATACGATTCGGGTACTTGAAATCAATCAAGTTAAGCGTTGAAGAGAAAATCTAAAATTATAATACCAAATTAACAGATAATTAAAAATTAATTGTAATCTCGATCATTTGATATATTGATTAATATATTTCATATTTTAGTATCGCCCTGAATTATTTTCTACATTATAATGGCGAAATAAATATTGTGGATGAAATAATGGCTCTACTTGAATTTGCGGCTGAATATACGGTAAATAAGTCAAACTAATTATGTCAAAGTAACTTAAAAAGCTTCACCATAAAAGACCTGTACTTGGTAATACCAATAAATATTGTTAATAAATGATTTTATATTTAAACAAATCAAAATACGTATTTTAGATTTATTTAAATCCTACAGCTTATTTAAAGAAGTAATTTTATTTTTAGCCATTTAAATTTTTCTGAACGGAATTTTAGTTTGCTTTAATGAGTAAATTTTGGTTGTGTGTTTATATTTCAACCCATTTAAATTTACAATCTTCCTCCTTAACAAAGTTATCACCAATGTACCATCCAGCCTAATTTATATTTCTTAAGATCACCTCATCCTTAAAATCTTCTACCTAATAAAAACTTTCTAATTAAATATGCCATCCAGTCTAATTTATATTTATTTCGATCATCTCATACTTAAACATTCCCTTCTTTAAATTTCATACTTTGAAGATGTATTAATTCAAGTGTATTCCTCAATCCTATTGTTTGTATGCATGTTTCAGCTTCAGTTGGCATTCCTAACATCTTGATGTACGACTTATAGTATTTTATGGTATGACGAATGGTATTTGTTTACATTTGTAAATTATTGAGGGTTCATTTTTTAGTAAAATATATTTTCTTGGTTTCACATTTTCAACATTAATGAGGCTATCAATACTCGTTATTTCTATTCGTGTAATTAATCATTAAAAAATATATGTTCGGATATGCGATTTAAAATGTCTAATCGTGATCTGCTGGTAAGTTTGATTTAATTTCTTGAGCGTTTTGTAATAATTTTATTTAGTAGTAAAAAAGGCAAATTGTATATTTCAATAATTTTAAATTTAATGATAAATTTTTGTAAATATTGCTCTCTTAAATAATAAAAAATACAAATTATAGTTATTCAAGATCAACATGGGATATTTATTTATCAAAAGAAACTACGGATGTCAAAAATCAACAATTTGATCTGTGATCGTGCTAAAGATAAAAAAGCAAATTTTTGACATGATCTTTAGATCCTCAAGATCACAATACATAGATAAATATATATAAATAGAGGGCTGAAACAATTAATTATATAAAACAAATAATACCAATCACCTGAAATTAATCTATAAAACATATTCCAAACAGAAAAAAAAAAGTCAAATGTGTTTCGGCGTGATAGACTACATGGGAGGAGTGAAAACACCATCAAAGGTCAAATGTGTAATAATCGGTGATTCTAAGGTGGGAAAAACAGAATTAATACATGCGATTGTTGAACGAGACATATTATTTGAAAAACCTTTTGATCAGAACATCAAGCCAAAAAAATATCCGCAAATGCCCGAAATGCCTTATAAATATGCACGTACACAATTCGATAATTTTCAAGTAAATTACAAATACGATCGAAAGTATTACACAGTTAGTATGTTTGATACGGCAGGTGCTGAAGATTTCGACAAAATACGTAAATTGTCATATCCACTAACCGATGTATTTGTAATATGTTTTTCTATGAATATTCCTGTATCTTTTAAAAATGTCTATGAGAGGTGGATTCCCGATATTGAAAAGTATAATATGCCGGTTTTAATTGTTGGATGTAAATCGGATACTTCACATGACGGTATTGGATCTGGTGACAGAATCAGTGAGTCGGATATTGAAAAGAAACTGAGGCCCTTTATAAATAATAGAGGTTATAGATATGTTTGTTGTTCTGCTGTTGAAAAAGAAAGTATCGAAGACGTTCTTATGACTATTGTTGAGGTAAAGGAATTATATGAAAAAAACGTGGAAAGAGAACGGAGATGGCGAAGACCCTCAATTTTTAAACGGATCTTTAATTTTATGTGTTGCCGAAATGTTCCGCTGTATAATTGAGAATTCATGGTCATCTTTTCATCAGAAATCCTTTGCATGCATATTATTTTTTCATGATTTCATTTGATGAACTATGTATCATAAAAACACAACAAAATATTAATAAAATAATCTGAAAACTATTTTTTTGTAAATTTTATATCACGCTCTTTAGCCTTTTTTTAAAATGTAATAAAAATTATAAATCTTGTGTTCTGATTAAGAAAGAACATGAAATTTGCAACCGTTCATAATTAAAAAATATAACTACTGTTTTAAATAGTCTTCTTTTTCTTGATCGATTCATAATTAAGTTATATGTTGAATAAGAAAGATATTTTATGTAAGATGCAATCATGTCATCTATTATAATTTAAGAATAAAACAACAGTTTTTAATCGGTTTATAGTTAGATGCGAAAAAATATAAATCTTATGCTTGTTTAATAAAAGACCCTGAACTTATTGTGATTGATAATTAAATTTTATAAGAGCAATAAAAAAATAATATCCCGTAGAAACCTAGTATTTCTTAAAAAGACAAAGCTTACATAACTTTTTTAGTTCTTTGCTTTAATAGGAATTTTACTGGCCATAAAAAATTTATAGGATTCTTTTACATATGAAATAATCTTTCTAGTATAAAATTTCATTATAAAAAATAAACTATCTTCTTTATGATGAATTTATTCAGCTTTCCGTATTTTTTTTAATTTTATAAACTACATTCTTCAGAAAAAAGAAAAATTTGCCATGGTTCTTCAAACCTGTAGGTTTTCTTATTTTTGTTTTAAAAAAAATAAATGTTAATATTCTATAAGAAAATATTTGAATTTAAAAACACTGAAATCTTATTTTTGTTTCTTGAAACTTTTGTGCCTAAATTCACTTACCCATTTATTGCCAGAATTTACTTTTTTTTTGTGATTATTTTTTGCGCTGATATTTGATTTAAAAAAATATGAATTCTTTTGAATGATAAATAATGGTCAGTCTAGCTATATTAATAAATATCACCGATTTTTTAGAAATTTAGACCATTATTTGGAGCGCATATTGATGGAAACATGTGATTAGGTTCAATTTTTAGCTCTCAAAAATTTGTTTAGGCACATTACAGACCATTTTTATTTATAATCAAAAAAATTTAATCAATATCACATTCATTGTTTGAATTGTAAGAAACGATTTTAGAGATATAAAAAAGATAAATGTCTAAATTCAAGATTCGAAAATCATATATTACACTTATCTGTGCACAAAATTATTTAGAACGAGACTACATGTATTTTTTTCTCAAATAAAAACCATAAACACAGTTATTTACGGATATGCAACGTTTTATTATAACATATTTCTTTTTGATAACATAAGAACTAAACTACTTTCATCCGTAGATCTGTTTATATCGGTCTCATCAAAAATAAATGATAAATACTTTGCTCACTATGATATTTAATAAGCTTATTTAAACATTTACAAATCAAAAAAAAATTGATTTTAAGTATTTTATAGAAGTTATCAATTAATCAATTTATATAGAAATCTGATTTCGCATATTCCACGAATGTTATCAATTATTGTATTTATCAACAAACAAAAATTTTAAATTTAAAACCTAATCGATCAATTTAATCTATCTATAAAATCAAAAAAATACGATTTTGTATTGAGATTAAGTTATTTTTTTAGGAATATTGACTACCCTATAACAACTATAAAAAAAACACATCAATTTATTTTTTCCCATTAATTTCATATATAGATTTATGCATTATATTGTTCAAGAAAAAATGAAATTACTTTATTTATGGGTTAGTTTATGGTATTGTTTTTTGGATTTTCTCTTCAAGCATGTCTTAATTTATTTTCTGTGAGTATATCATATTTATGCTATTGTCTATATAAACATCCATTTATTGTTATTATGTGCCTTTCCTCTTATTAAGACTTGTTAGTTCGAGGGTTTTTGTTGAGTCTATAGTTTGAATAGACGTATAAGATAAAAAGACAATTAGAATAACATCGAAAAATTTAATGAAATAATGTAGATTCTAATTCCATAGGAATTTATTTACTTTTTTATTATCTAATATTGATAATTTTTTACAATTCGCAACCAACTATTGTTTTTAGATTTGCTATTTCTATTTTATAACTTTGTAACTCAAAAATAAACCGAAAATTGATTTCCCTTTGCTTTGCAACACAATCGATAGTGCCAAAAAATACAATTTTCTGATGATTTAAAAATCAAAAATACAAAAAAAAATGATTTCCCTTTACTATAAAACACAATCGAATATATTAAAAAAATACAATTTTCTGATGATTTAAAAATCAAAAATACAAAAAAAAATGATTTCCCTTTACTATAAAACACAATCGAAAGTGCCAAAAAATACAATTTTCTGATGATTTAAAAATCAAAAATACAAAAAAAAATGATTTCCCTTTACTATAAAACACAATCGAATATATTAAAAAAAAATGATTTTCTGATGATTTAAAAATCAAAAATACAAAAAAAAGGAATTTCCCTTTACTATAAAACACAATAGAATATATTAAAAAAATATGATTTTAAGTTTGCCTTTATCCCGTAAAAAAACAGTTTTAGGCATTACCTGCCTTTAGCGAATAATCATTTTGTGTATTTCATAAGTTTGTAGCATAAAACACGATAAATTGTTAGATAATTAAGCATAACTTATAACAAAAAATATTTGGATACGGAAAATTAACTTATGTGTGCCATTAAATTATATATAAAATAAGATACGTCACTACTTAAAAATGAAAAAAACCTATTACTGTTTGATCATCTATAATTTATTGATATTTATGATAATTTCAATAATATAAAATGTATTAAATAAGGTTTTTGTTTTTTTCTGCAATTTAAATGTTTGTAAACACAGTAAATTTTTAGAGTTTAAATAATGATATGAACTAAAGTTATTTAGATATTAGTTAGCTTATCAAAGTATTTAAATTATTTTTTGTATGATCAGGTTGTAATTTTTCATATTTTGTATGCATGATTTTTTATCCATTACTTTCATGAACAATAAAAAAATAATATTTTCTTGTCTATAAAGCCTATTGCCTCATTTTTTAAATTGATTGTTAAAATAGATGAGAAAAAAAGCACAAAAAAAGATATACTGAGGCAAGATGAAAAAATAAAATTATGGTAATATTTTACAACAGAGATGATGCATATAAATCTAAAAATAAATTTTTCATGAAATGGTAAGAATCCAGAAAATTTATATGCTGTGTTAGATTTTTTTGCGTGTTAAGTTTTATCAACAAACAAGTTTCTTTTGTATAAAGCGTAGTTTTACAATCAAGAATTTTGCAAGATTACTTAAGGTATCTCTTGACATCACACTCTGACATATTCTCATCTACAGCCCACTTCTATCAAAACTTATGCTTTCAAGCTTCTTTCAAAGTGCGGCTCTGCTTCATCTGAATTTTTAAAACCTTAAAATATTATTTTATGTATTTTTTGTAACTCACCCATTCCTAAGCTATTATATATGGTATGTCTTAATTTTTTAAAAACTTAAAATATTATTTTATGCATTTTTTGTGATTAATATATCCTAAGTCAATATGTATATGATAATTTTTGTTTTGTATTTGTATTTTAAAAAGTTCAATCGCTTGAATCGCTTATTATAACTATTTGAAGCATTTATATTTATATAAAAGCATTGTAAATGTGCTGTATAAACTGATTAATACAAAAAGATTGAAGATGTGCCTTATAAACTTTGTACATTTTTTTTAAAGATTGAAAGTGATTTTTACTGTTTTTTTAAAAAGTAGAAATACCATGATAATATTCTTGGAAAAAAATTTCTACATTTTTTTCTAAATTTAATGTGAGATTGGCCGTAACAAAAATATTAAATCTACATAATTAATATGGGGTTATGAAACATTCCCCCAACATTTTAGTTTACTAAACTTTTGATATTTGTTATTAAAATCAATTATGCGTTGATGTGTTCTCAAAATGCCATAAATATAATATTAAGAGGTTGGGAATACCAATTGAAACATGGTACAACGCAGGCACAGTAAGTTTGAGAAGGATCTTTGAATAAATAAGGTATGGAACAATGATATTACGAAAATGAAGAGATTTAATAAAGATTAAAATCATTGTCTGCTCCATAAAGCCACCTAAGGTCTTTTTTATTTGAAAAATAGCAAGAAAATAAAACTAAAACATAAACACGCAATCAACCAGCTCAATAAATCTTTATAAAGTTTTTAGTGTATTTTAAATTAATCAATCTAGAATATTTTATAATATAATTTAATTTGGATTATATGGAAATAAATGAGTTTTTAATTAATCTAGACCATATTTTAATTTTAATAAAGGGGAAGATATCGTCACTAATTTTTATTCATTAAAATTATATCCATTTTATTTTAATATGGATTGTAAGGTGATATATCGGGAGTTAATTTATACTGTGATTATTTGGACCGAATTTTAAGAGTAAATACTTGTGAGTATATCGAAATTGATTTTTTATACATAATTAATCTGGACAGTATTCTGAAAATGATAACATTTATGGCATACTTAATCGTGAAGCATCTTGAAAGTATTAATAAATTTAATAATTGATAGAAGTAATTGAAATTTTTAGTTCTACTTTAAATGTAAAGCCTCTTGAAAGCATTAATATATATAACATAAAATTTATTTATTTGTGGGCTAAATTATTCATTATTATTTTAGTTTTTGTTCTCAAACACAACTCGCTTGATTTCTCGTGTGCATAGTATATCGGTACCTTAGTTATTTTCTTCTCTCTGAAGTCTTCTTCTATACCTCGCCTCCGTTCAAGACTTATTAATTCAGGGTTTGTGTCAATCCCAAGGTTTGTATATATGCCTCAATCGGGTAAGTTACTTCGAGTTCTTTCAGATACCTTTTATGATATTGTGTTACCACGATGTCTCAATTTATAATATATGGAATAATTTTTGTCTTGTACTTGTATATTAATGACAGGTCAGATGCTAGCAGATCATACTTTTCAACTTTTCGTTTTGAATACTAGTCACACCTATTTCTATGTGAGAAATGCAGTGCTTCTTTTTATAATATATACAATTATAGGCCTGTCGTTTGATAATTTTATGACGGTTTTAATTCTTGTATCTCTAATAATAAATAATAATAAGGAAATTTTTCATCCTACTTTATGTAATGACTTGGGATGGAGTGGTTACAAAATTCCAACAAAAATATGTTAAGGAGTTGAAAATTACGGACGAAGTAGAAGCATACAGGGAAGCTCTCACCCACCGCAAGACACTTGAACATATCTCATTTGAGAGAAGAAGAGCTGTTGATGAAGATAGATCAGAGGAAGGTGTCAAAAGATGCATCAAGGAGTTGTGCAATATTTCCAATAGGCTGACCACGTCTAAATAGATATAATTGATAAAAAGACAATTAACCCATAAATAAATAAATATTCATCCTACTTAAATGTAAATCAATTTAAAGTTATTAATAAATAGATGTAAATCAATTTAAAGGTATTAATAAATAAATGTAAATCATCTTGAAGGTATTAATAAATAAAATAATATAATATAATTTTTAATTCTAATTAAATGTAAAGCATATTGAAAGTATAATAAATAAATAAACCAATATAATTTTTAATTATACTTCTATTTAATCATCTTGAAGGTATAAATAAATAAACTAATATAATATAAATATGATTTTTGATTCTTATTAAATGCAAAGCATATTTAAAGTATGAATGAATGAATAAAATTACATTTGACGCAAAAATGTACTGATTTTTTTTAATCACATGTCGATGGGACTAAAATTTATAATTTCCGGTTCATCATAAAATTTATCATTTTTAAACCGAAACAAATTATTGAGAGCCCCCATATAGTCATATTTCCTTCCGACTCTCATTTTATTTTTATTTTTTCCTTCAAATGTATGCAACTTGTGTTTATTAATATTCATTTCATCTTTAGTGAGACTATCTGCATCATTTCCCTTTTCATGCAAATACATACACTCATTATTCTGACAAACAATGCTTTTCAAATAAAAGCTACAATATTTTGTCGTACCATAAGTGCATCGAATAATTTTACTCGTGTCGATAAGAGACTCGTCGCATTCCATAATGCATTTAGTCGCTGAACATTGGTCTGCATATGTTATATAAGCGGATGCTGTTGATTCACTAGTATCGTTTGCACCGTTTGTATTGTTGCGCTTGTTAATTACAAACTTTTTTATTAAACCGAATTGCCCGAAAAATTCGTGTCTTTTAAGAAGATTTTCGTCGGCATATTTTTGTGGAATTCCAATTACGTATACAAGATTTTTCTGTATAACGCGGATGTTCTGTAGATATGATTTTTCTAAAACATCCGATAATGTTATCGGGGTGATTATTTCTTGTGCATGTTTTTCCATGAACTCGAGATTTGGAATGGGCATAAAAAATGGGTGTCAATGGGTGAAATTTGAATAAGATTTTTTGATTTGTCTGATTAAAGATTGAAAAATCATTGGATAGAATTTTTGTGATATTTTGAAAGGGATTTCGATCTAAAAAATAAAGATATTCGTACGCTAATTTAATGTGAATCAAAAATATAGTTTAATTTATAATAGTCTTCCAATTAATATCTGAAATATTCCCTTTTTATAAAGGAATGATTTTTATGCTAATGTTGCAATTTTTTAAAGGAGTCATGTATTCTAAGATAATTAAGATAAACATGTTATCTTCGTATATTAATATAGTATGCTCATAAATTATTACCGATAAGCATGTATTCTAAGATAAGTGAATTATTAATGTTTGTTTTATCATTAATTTATATGGTATGCTCATAAATCATTTAGGAAAATATTTATTCTAAGATAATTAAGAAAACTATGCTATCTTCGTATATTAATATAGTATGCTCATAAATTATTACCGATAAGCATGTATTCCAAGATAAGTGAATTATTAATGTTCGTTTTACATTAATTTATATGGTATGCTCATAAATTATTACCGGTAACCATGTATTCTAAGATAAGTGAATTATTAATGTTTGTTTTATCATTAATTTATATGGTATACTCATAAATTATTACCGGTAACCATGTATTCTAAGATAAGTGAATTATTAATGTTTGTTTTATCATTAATTTATATGGTATGCTCATAAATTATTTAGGAAAATATTTATTCTAAGATAATTAAGAAAACTATGCTATCTTCGTATATTAATATAGTATGCTCATAAATTATTACCGATAAGCATGTATTCTAAGATAAGTGAATTATTAATGTTTGTTTTATCATTAAGTTATATGGTATACTCATAAATTATTACCGGTAAGCATGTATTCTAAGATAAGTGAATTATTAATGTTTGTTTTATCATTAATTTATATGATATACTATGATTTAGGAATGAGAAAATGTAAAATATAATATTTGTATATGCTCACATATATTGTATAAGAAAAAATTATAAATGAAAAGGTGTTATTAAAGCTTTTAAAAAATATAATAACATTACCTTTCATACATAAATAGGCGTTCTTTATATTGATCTATAGAAAATGTAATCATTTGTGTAAGTGATTCGTTTCTATAATATATTTGTAATTTAAAAGCAATTATAGTATAAACTTTGTTCGCAAAATTATCTATCCTGTAAATTTAAAAGCAAACGAATTATAAACTATCTTCACAAAATTATATTTTCAGTAAATTTTAAAGCAAGAGAATTTTAAACTATCTTAATAAAATTATCTATCATGTAAATTTTACAGCAAATTGAAGTATAAACTATGTTATCAAAATCATCTATCATGTAAATTTTAAAGCAAAACGTGAATAATGTTTATTTTTTTGAACTGTCTAATAAATATAGCCTCCATACCATGTTTCAAATGAAAAGGGTATATTTGGCGATCTCAACGTATTTGGCATAAGGTACAGAATGGTGAAATCGATATTATAAATCTAATTTGAGCCTTCCATACATAAATTCCGTATAATTAAAAACTCTTGGTTATAATTTATAAAGACTCTATCCTTTACTAATCACGAAGTTGCAAATCTTAATAATAAAATCTAGCCTAATTTACAGACTCTAAAATTACTTTTACTGCATTTTTTCTTAATAATCAATTCCAAATACTCAGAGTTTTATTTCAAATTAATACCCCAATAATTTACATCTTTTTTCTATATAATTTTTCTTTGGGACATTGCGAATTCTGGATAGGATAAACGATATATATGTAACAAAATAAATATTTTTCAAGACTTCGTTCTTTATTTAAATTTAGCATGCAAAACATCATTAAATACTTTTAAATAAAAATAAATATTTATCATCATTTTTTTTTACTTTTTTATCCATACATTATAAAGTAAGTATGGACATATTCCCCATATGAAATTATAAACTAAAATTCTATAATATTTTTTTGCAACAAAACATCAATAATAAGCATAATCTATTATAAAAAAAATTTGAATGTTTGATTTTACCACAATTCAGCATCATTACAGAAACACTAGTCTGCAAATATATTCTAAAATATTTTAATATCTGTTTTTACCCCAATTCTTCATTCTAAAAACTCTGAAAATTATTCTTTTATAGAACTAAAAAAATGTAAATCAATGGATTATTTTATTATAAGCTAAAAATAAATTAAATTTCATATAAGTATATTAAAAAAATATAAACGAATAGATAAATATAAAATATAAATGGCGGACAAGAAATCATGCCAATTATTATAAATGTAAAACAAAACACATCAAGGAATTTTCTCATCTTATCAGTTCTTATACCTTTCTTGTTTGGATCTCGAGCTTTAATTCATTTTCAAATGATTCAATGGCCTGTGTATCAATTATTATTAGATCATTTACAAACATGTATTCATGGCACATAGCGCCATGAATATAATTATAGATATTTAAGTTCTGATAGGCCCAATGTTTATCTATATAGATTATATTAACAGACATAACTAGGGTCATATAATTGGGATAGCGAAGGGTTTTTTATTATCGGTTATTGTAACTGTAAAACACCTAACAATATGTCCACTCGTTTCCACAATGCATAATAATCGAGTCTATTTTGTAATCCGATTAAAATGTATGATTTTGCACGGTCTCATTCACTTGAACTATTGATCTGAGTCCTCCTAATCGAATCTTAGAAAATTTTGCTTGTGGAAATATGCCAATGATAAGATTGATTATTTTTAACTGATCGGAATAGATGCATAGATCGAGTAACGAGAGTTTCGACATGAATAATTAATTAAAATTTTTAATATATGTTTATAACTTATACTTATGTCTTCAAAAAAATGAAGCTATCTTAATTGAAATAGATTTTATGATCGATTTCATATATATTTATTACAAATTTTTTTACCATACTCACTAAATTGAACCTGTCTTTTAATGAAACTTTCATTCATCAAAAATATCATGTGATCATAAAATGTATATTTTATGGGAGAGTTGATTAATATTATTGCTTAAATTGTAGTCACTGTGTCATAGATACTTATAAATTATGCATTAATTTTTAAATTTTTTACTTGGGGGGAAATATTCGATTTGATTCACAACATTCATAAAAAAGTATGAAACTTTACAAATACCTTTAAATACCAAGAAAACATGAAACTTTCAGACTTCACTTTCTGTCAAGTGTATATAATGATTCAATATTTTTAATTTTAGTCAAAAAATCTGCATTTTGGAATTTATTCTGCATATTCAAGTATAAAAAAACCCATTTTGCCATTACATATAAAAATACCAGAATGTACACATAAAAAAATATTTATTCACCCATGAAATACCATATACAACCTCCTTTTCATCAATTAAATTAATTTTTATTCTTTAATGACACTATCTAGTTTAGTTTACACATGAATTTATCAGAAACCGGAATATGATCTGACTAGAAGCCACTTTTATAACTATTACAAACGAAACCAATCAAATTGTCTATTTTTCGCACGTAATATGGTAAATTTGTTTTTTTATTAGACCCAATATTAGATGAGCATTTTTTAAATTGCAGACTAGAAATATGAATGTGACTATTAAGTAAATTTCTCAAGATAACATAAAAAAATGTTATCGAAAAAAATAGAAGATATTACTAAATAGTTAATATTAATAACATCTCTGTTCATAAAGCAATTTAATTTTTTTTATTTGAGTATGGGTTTCTATGTTTTAAAAAAATTTAAATTGAATTATGTATAATATTTATTTCAGCTAAACATATACATTTTTTATAATATTCATATTGATTAACAAAAATTATATGTTAAATTTTTGGAAATTCCATTATAATAAATAGAACACTGTATTAGAATTTCGTTTGGTCTAGAAATCTTATGTATAAGTTTATAATTGCTAAAAATATACTTTAATCACGTATATAATTTTTTTGTTATGTTTAATATATATAATAATTCGAATTATGTTAAAAGAAAGTAGTACGATATAAATAGGCGAAAATTCAAATATTAATAGTAATAAATGATTATATTATATTTTTTAAATTCAATTTCAAAATATAATTAATTAAACGATCTTTTGGATTTATAGAAAATAGGTGTCAAAAAAAAAAATTTCTATAGTGCTTTTTTGATTTAACTCTAAAATGATATTAAAAATATATCATACCTCAGTTAAATTATGCCTTTGTTGATTTAATCAATCGTAAAATTTTAAAAGTTATCAATGATAATTTCTAGACCCATTTTTCTATCTTATAAGCCTGAACTACCATGATTGAATTTTTAAAATTTTCCAATGAAGCTTAGAATACCCAAATGCATTTTTATCGCGTATATAATTAGAAAGTATAAGTAGGTAATTTTTTTTATTTTATTATCACAATTCTCTGTTTAAAATGTTTGAATTGCGTTTTACTTAAATATATAAAAAAAATAAATTTACATCAATACAAGACACTTGAACTCATTATATTTGTGAAAAGAAGATCAGTTGGTGAAGATAGATCAGGGGAAGGTGTCAAAAGATGTATCAAAGAGTTGTGCAATATTCCCAATGGGCTTACCACGTCTAAATAGATATAATTTAAAAAAGAGAATTTAACCCATTAATCAAAAATATTGATGAATTAAACTCTGATATTCGGCATTTTTACATATTTTATTATTATTTTCTCATTGAACATAATAAACAAATATACTGGCGATCGCATTCAAAAAGTATAGTGTCTTTTCCGATGAACTAGCACACATTAATTTGTTTGATGATAAGATATGAATCGATCATAAAAAAATATATGCCTATTTGTCAAATTATCTTTATGAAATTAAAATATGAAAAGATAGGATAAATAAATAATGAATTGTTTATCTTTTTTAATTGATTGAATACTAACAAAGTTAATAATTTCAGTTTCATTATAAAAAAATTAACAGTAGAACATGTAAAATATCAGCGAATTTGCACTAAAAATTACACGTTTATACAGCTATGATTTTCTTTTATTTCCAAGCCTATAATTTTTTTGAAAATTTTATATATTTCTATATGTATCTGTGTTCATCATAATTCCTATCTAACCTATTTATATTATTAAGATACTCTTTTTCAAAAGATCATGAACAATTATTATAATTTTTAAACGTTTTATAAATATTTTGAGTGTTAAAGCTACCACATTTAGCTTATTTACACTATTTTTACTGAGATTATGTAACATCAAGTCACTTTCTTGTTTAGATGCCAATTTTAAATCATCTTGTATTGTATCTAGCGTTCGATTTATTTGATTTGCAAACCAGTAAAAAATACATTTAATAACAAAACTAAAAATTATGTATTTCAATCAAGTGCAAATTTTTACGGATGATTATATTATGCATAGCCCGAAAAAAATAATTTTTATCGGTCCAGAATTGTCGGACTCGTTTGCTTTTCAAGTATTGTATTTAGTAAAAATAAAAAAAAGATATTTTTTAGAAAAATTTGCCAAAAACACAATTATTTAATAAGTTTAGATTTGCTTTTTATCGCAAAATAATTTAAAAAATCCAAGACGGAAAAATAGCTTCTCTATATAATCTTTCCCAATTCAAATTATATCACATATACATATTACCGAATAAATAAAAATTACTTTAGATCATTCTAAATGGTTTACAAATATGGTATTGTGATAATGTTACATCCACATCATTTTTTAAAAAATATATTTTTTAGTTATCTATTATTTATAGATATTGCTTTAGTGATATTTAGGACACATTATAACGTATCTGTTTTTTCAAAACTACAAGTTTCTCGATTTCAAAAACAGAAGTCTGGATTAAAAGGCACAAAATACTGAGCTACGTTTGAACAAAATCATATTATGTTTTTGATATAATTTATCCTAAAACATGTTTATAAAAAACAAAAAAAATCATCATATCTAAATTATAAAACAACTATCTGTCATTTTTGTCGAAATATAAGACGACTAAGTATTTGTTTCATATGTCTGGATTTACTCAAATATTGCGCTTTTTGGGGGCTTAAAATTTATGAAATTGGATTTTTTTGAATGGACGGCATATAATTGTCTTGTGGATATCTAGAATATATCCAGTAAATATAAAACATAATGAATCTCCAGTCTAATAAAAATGAGCGATAACATTTCTATCATAATTTATAAGTGGTATGTACTAGATAAAAGGTTTATATTTTTTAAATTTAATAAATCTAGAGCTAGTTAAATTTGTTTAGAAATTATAATCAAAAAACACAAAATATAGGCTATTATATTTTCTGAACAGCGAAAAGCATACGAATAATTCGAAGTCGTTTTTTATTGGTGGATGAAGCAAAAAAATAAATGTTTGTATCTAGATAAAATAACCACAGATATAAAATTTATAAATTTTAATATAAATTTTCGTTTTGGTAATGTTTATTAGATTGGTTCATAGTCTCCTTCCAGGATACTATAATTATATATTATATACAACATAAATAATTAAAATTTATAAAGATAACCAATTGCTCTGTTAAAAATAATAAGGATCGCAATTATCATTTGCTTGATATAGGAATCATCTAATTTAAATATTTTAATTCTTATGTGGTCACTAACCCACCCTAAAAATAAGGACGTGTTTTAAGTGTTTAAAACAATAAAAAAATAGTTAGTTATTTGAAACAGATATATAATTTGTAAGTGGTTTTTTGGCAAGAAACACAAAATCAACTGATTGAAAATTTAAACATAATTGTTATTTCCTTTTTTGTCTCAATTTCGTGTTTGGAAAACTATAAAGAGTTAATAAAAAAATATAATTTTTGTACGTTCGACGCCGTGTTTCTCGTACTCGAGAAAAAGATATCAGTTTTTATGTTAAAATAAACATTTAAACCGACTAAAATATTTTAAAATAATATCCATTTCACAAATAGGGTGCTTAAGTTTTCAAAATATCATGGGGTGTATATTAAAAAGCTAAAAATACCAGCGGAAGCGGAGACAATGCACTAACAACCCGATTTGATTAAGTAATTTATGAAAAATGAATGCAAAAAAAAATAGGTTGTAAAGAAAATGCGATCGGTGAAAGGATAAATAGGGCATCTTTACAAATCCATCTAAAGTATCGGTTGGTTCAAAAGGAGCAATAAGATATTCAACTACAAATATATTTTCAATTTTTTTTATCTTTCAATATTTCTAATTTCGAAAATTTAAATAAATAAAAACATATGAGAAAAATTATTAAATTCTATGTCACGAGATAAACCACAATAAGAAAATTAAAATTAAAAAAAAACTTAATTTATGATTATTGTTTATAAAATTGATAATAAAGCATTATGTCTAGAAATTTTATGAATCATCGATGGAAATCCAACTTCGAAGAAATTATTGGCCGAATATATTATTCAGAAAGTACATTCTAAAAAAATTGACCAATAAAAATTATAAAATTATGAAAGAACCACAGAATCTCAAAAGAAATACCATTTCATCAGTATTTCCACAAATAGCAAATTTCACAAACTTTTCTAATTCAGAAATAAAGAATTGTTTTGATTATTTTTATATTTAGAATCAAATAAATCAAATCTTATTACAAATGATAATTGAATACAAAAGAATTCATTTTTATATGTCTGTTTTTTTATTCATCTCTCCATTAATATCTTTTCTAGATATTTTATCACACTCGCGAAAAACAAATATAAGTGGTAAAAATAAAGAGCTTCGGCCAGATATTAACACAATTTTACATAAAACCGTTCTCTTGCTATTTTATTGCTTATTATTGCAAATTGTTAGTAATAATGAGTTATGAAGAAATTTGGTTGGATATTAAATCAAGCTTCAATTCAACACAGAAGAAAATGAATTTCGAATTTGAATAAATATGTTTACATTTCACAGTGCTTATATTTTTCCTGATCAAATTAATCCATTAAATGATTGACTATATATGTACATTAAATTTATTGCATTCTAAAAATAAATAATAGAATAGTATATTTAATATATCTTTTTAGGCATAGATTAGATTTCACCTTTCCTTCATTCTTATTCTAAAACAAAATTGAAACATTTTACCATTGAAAAACTTAATTTCTGTTTTAAATTAGATTTTAGATTTATTTATAGCTTCCAATAAACATAAAATAATATTCTACATCGCCCAGAAGATAAGAAAAATGAATAGACATGAAGCACCCGTGAAAAAAATTGAGTCGAGAAATAATGATGATGACGAAACATTTATATTGACTGAAAAGCCTATAAGCATCCATAGAAAGGTATTTATGTCGAGTATAAATGGAATACCGCTTATAAGAGAAATAGTAGTAATAGAAACAGAAGCTTCACTAACAAGAGTTTTCGGAATCATATTATCGATGCTAATATATGCCATTATGTTTCAAATAATTATTTCATTGTGGCAGAAATATCATATAAAAAGCTGCAAGGCATTTATATCGTTCGTGTTGTTTAGCTTTCCCCCAATATTTGCCCTTATATACGGCGATTATATATTTTTTAGCTTTTGCTTTATATATAATGTAATAGTGCTGAAGACAGTGATTGAATGTCTGAGAAAACCAATAAGAAGTCATACGCCTAAAAAAACATATAAAATATTTAAAACGTTATTTAGAATAACATATTTAGGCGCTTTTGGTTCAAACGTGTTTTTAATGATTGGCTTCTTTTTCAGTTCTTCAGTAATTCTCGCATTCTCATTGATGGTAATGGTGGGAAGTCTTTATTTTGGGCTGTTAACACGTGAAGCTATCGAATTTCTTTCAGAAAAAATGGCCACTAATATTGGATTTTATTCAAAAGATGGTGTTCCTACTAGAAAAATGGAAAATGATATGTGTGCAATATGCGGGGATAAAATAAATAAAGATATCTCCAAATCTATATCAGACGAGAATTTGATACTGTCTTTAAAATGTGGGCATGGGTTTCACGAGGAATGCATCAAAGGATGGCTCTTTATGGGCAAAAAGGGATTTTGCCCCTGTTGCCGTGAAAATGTAAGCCTAGACGGAATTAGAGTGGATTTTTGGGAAAGAAGCGAAAACATGTTTACTGATTTCATCGATTTGCTACGAAAAATGATTGTCTTTATTTCAATGTTCATCATAATGTCTGTTATATATAGGCTTAAAAAAAAAGTTACCCCTAATTAAAAAGTATTCTTTGTCTTTTAACGACTCAATTATAAATTATAAATGCAATCCATGTAATTATTATATTCTTAATTTTTTATATTTTACAATGGAAGGGAAGATATGTTATATCTTTCTATTAATTAATTAAATATTAGTCTATCGGCTGCTGTTTTTTTTTAAACTTAATGGATCTGTTATATATTTTTTACTGCGGTTAAAGCGAGTTTTAGGGGCTTTTTTTTAAATCATAGTAAAATAAAAACCTTAACACAATACAAATTTCAATAAAAAGAGAGAATTAACATTTAAAACTTTTATAAGCAACCGTGATATTATTTTTATGATGCACACATAGTAGAATAAAAATTTATCTACATAAAAATAATTATAAAAAAATAAAATTCACATTAAAAATATATTTTAACAACCAATTAATTTTTTTTATGCCCACATAAAGTATAATAAAATTTTTTTTACAGCATCAATTTAAAAAGAATGATAAAATTAAACTTAACAATTCATGTAAACTACCATAAAGTAATCTTTATCATACACATAATAGAATAAAAATCTTTCTAAATTTACAAATTTAAATAAAAAGGATATTGGTAATGTGTCGTAATACAAAAGAAGGCCTACGATCCACCATTAAAGTCGCGTAAAAACACGAAGATTATTTGAAAACTCTAAATAAAAAGGTTTTTTTTTCAGAATAGAAATAACCTAAATGAATATCAAAATCTAATCAATGATTCATTAGATGTTGTGTAGATTTTTCGGTATTGTATTTTTTTTAGTGCTTTAGCATAACAGAAACAATTAAAAATATATATAGTTTTATATAAAATTATTTATCCGGTTGTAACATACCACAATTAGTGTTGTGTTTGGTGCTTCTCTGAAAAAAAAGACAGCAAATTTTATGTAAGATTTAAAATTAAAAAAAAGTGGGTGATTAATATTTATAGATCATATTTTCGCATCTGATATGAAAAGAGATCATTCAATTGGTATATAAATCGAAGTTCTTATAAAAAGTGATTTAATATATATCAAATATAAATAGAATTATATGAAATATACCAGCGGTATAAATTTATATTCTCAAATTCGAATAGACTTCAATTTTGTAGATATTCTTCCTATAATTTTATTTGAATTTTATAAAAAAAACTCACAGATAATGACCAAATGGGGATGAAAATATTCTAAGGATAAAATAAAACCGTAGAAATTTATGTATTCCAAACCCCTCTCTTAATTATATTAAAAAAGGAACTTTTAATAAATAGACGATATTATTCATGAATAAATCTTCTCATTTTAAACTGCTATCGATTAAATACCCTTGATTTACAGCTTATTTGTGTTTTTAGAGGATTTATGGCGGCATAACATTCACAATCGGTCGTGAGGAATTTAAGTAAACAACGAAATTTTAAATAAGGGAAAATTCGATATAATCGCATTACGAATTTTAGTGATGCAAATTTGTTATAGAAGATTTTTTTAAAAAAATATATGAAATAAAGGGTTTTTTTGGCCAATATTAATGCTAAATCAACTTCTTTAGGCTGTATAAAATGTCGGATAGACGAGGAAATTAAAAAATGGCCCGAATTATGCATTATCACGCATTAAATATGTAAACTCTGCATTTATTAATATTTTAAAATTAAATTTTTTCTATAGCATAATCGAAGAAAGAAATAGTGCTATTACATAATAAAACTGAAATGTAAATAATTTATATTTTTAATGCTAGTACTAAAGACCATAAGAAAATTACAACACAATAAATTTGGGTTCGGAACAATGATCCCAGGTTTATATGTGACTAATATTCATTTATTAACCATAAACTATTTATACTCTCGAATTTTAAGTTTAAATGTCCAGGGTATTGTATTAATTTATGTGTAAAAGTATCTTAATTACAGCTATTATAAGTCGACATCCACAGTTTTCTAGCCTTAAATATTAAAAAAAAATTATTGAATCAAGTATAGCGCTTTAATCACATCCCAGGATATTTTTAAAATAATTTTTGTGGTTTACATATTTTTATATGTATCAATGAAAACCATCGAATAAAAATTTATGCTTTCATTTTATATAAAGAATATTTCCGACTCTTTTTCAATTTGATATAATTTTTTTATAAATAATAATTATAATTTTTGAATTAAGAAAATCCATTACAATTTTATATCAGACAATATTAAAAATGATTTTTGTATCTTAATATATTTTTTAATACATAAAAAAATATTATTGAATTAATACACCATTTTAAAATTTTATCAAATAATTCAGATGATATTTTATTTTTAATATATTATTTTGCAAAAATTATAGCATTTAAATTTATATAATTGATTTAACTTCTCAATAGAAAATATTTTCAATAATTTTTATCGTATTGTGTATTTTTTTAATGGATTTCACTAAAATTTTTAATTGATATATCGGATTTACACTGTATATTAGCTAAAATTTATAATGATAGTATCGGTTTTGTATTTATATTGTATTTCAAGCGATGGTTTACATTCTTACCCAGAAAGCAAGCTATTACCAACTTTCTTTAATATATATTGATATATGACGTTTTATTTATTTTTTAAAATTTTGAAATATGGAAAATTCTTTTATATCACCAAATTTTTGTGATAAATCTCGTAATTTATTTTAACCAAAAAATTGCTTTTTTTTCGCAAATTTGAAAGGTTTAAACATTGAAGAATTTATTGTTTATAAAGATTCATGTAAAATAATTAGATCAGTAATATATGTTAAAAAATAAAATATATTAAATTTTATAATCTGATAATAAAAAGTGTTCTTTCTCGTCTTTTGCGGGAAAATTTGAAAGAGGACTTTTTAAATTATGCCAAAAAAAATGAATCTGTAATATTTAAGTGAAAAAAAGACAAAAGTCTGTAGACTGTTTATAAAATAATATTATATTTGGGTTCAAAAGGATCATCATAAAGAAAAAAACCACAAAATGCCTTGTTTTTATATGATAGGGATGTTTGATTATTATTTTATAGGATTCTTTGTTTAGAGATATCTAATAAGTGCTTTTTTCTTCAAAATTTTGCGAAATTATAATATTCCTTCTAAAATTTAATTAAAAAACATATTATACCAGACTTGAAAATTTTTTTTATGTTTTTTTATGATATATATCAAAAATTGTATTAATTTTATCCATAGTCTAGCTAAGACCATAATTTTTTAGAACGCATCAAGATTTCAATTTATTAAGCTCGATTCACAAATACCAAGACTTTTGGGGTTATAATATTCTCCAACTTCGCATGAAGAAGTTTATAGAAGATACCTTTTGTGATTTTTAGTTTAATTCACTTCTGTCGCATATTTTTTTAACAGCTCTAGGATAATTTTAAACATCTTTTGTAGTTATTTGACCCATCTACATACCAAAGATTATTTTGAAAGCCCTTGAAATAGATCGGATCATATAGTTCAAATTGGTCTAGTTTTTACGCATGTATAAAATAACTTAATTGATTTCTATTCAATATTTTCATCACAGCATACATATTTCAGCGAAAATTCACCACACTTACATATAAACGGTATATTTTTATGCTTCCGTACCTATTTATTTAAGTTTGCATTTTTTTCTGTTTATTTTAAAATTAAGATATATTTTGGGTGTGTTTAAACATATTAAGTTGTCGAATATTTATAATTTTCTTTCGATAGATATTCTATTAGCAAATCACATCGTGCATCAGTTAAGGCCCGACAAAAACCCACTTAAACGTCAATGTAAATAGACATTTCGGGCATGTGTAACCAGAATTAACGCATTATTATTTATAAATCTTTTATATTGCTGGTAGTTTGTAAAATTTCACATATGTATTGACTTTCCAATAATTTGCATAATTTAGCAGCAAAGATAAAATAAAATGCACAAAAAAATGATATCTTAATTCAAATTTCTAAAAGACATCAATTGAACTTTCTTGATGCCGGCTAAAAAATTTTCATTCTCTATAGTGGAAAAACCAATCTATTATTCACCCAAACTTTCAGATATAAAATCAATTTGATTATATATACATTTATTTAATCTGACTCTATAAAGCTAATGATTTTAAGAAGTTAAAGAGTATTATAACCAAAAAAGTAATTTACCGAAAATTCAAAGATGAAAAAAAGTTGTGTTATTTTTTAATATAATCAAAACAATTTTATAAATAAAATAAATTCAAATTAGGTAAAAATTTTCATGTATACTATTAATAAGCGACATTATATCATTATTTAAAGTGTAGTGAGGATATAATTGCTACCTTGGTTCAATTAAAATATATGGAATTTCTATTTTGCTATGTGTAAATGGTAAACCTTGGTATTAGTAAATAATCGATCATTCAATCATTAATTTTTATAATTTTTTGGGTCACTGTATAGCCTCTTATATTTTAATAAATACTTGCATAGACTATACATAAAAATTTTAAAAATCGAATGTATTTCATAAAAATAAAATTATTTTATTTTCAACTTCATTGCTCAATTCCCGATTATTTTTGTTGTTTAAAATAGTATAATCGATTATAAAAGAAATAGAGCTTCTAAGAAAGTAAGTCACATTTTAAGCCAGTACTTTATTGGTTTTATCTCCCTCTGATGGTGTAGGAGATATATACTTAATATGTAAGAAAACTAGAATTAGTAATTTGATACACATAAAATACATATTAAAGGCATCAGGAAAGTATAAATCATAATGGGAGTTATCAGCCAGCTAGAAATAATCAAAAACAGTTCTAACTGATAATTGATGAAAATATTTTGGTGATAATAATAACAATATTTCTGTGTATCGTTCTATTTTGTAAAAACAAATCATTATCTAATGATAACCGAGACATTTTTTAAACTACCTAATATATCCATGACCTGTGTAATATTATTTATGCATCTCGAATTTTGAATAGCATTACTTTGATGCAAAAAATAATCGAACATATATCTTCGAAAATATTGGAGATGATTTAAAATGTGATTGAGCTACCAGAAGATTTTGTGATGGAATTCAGAATCTGCATTATAGACATCCCATAAAAAAAATAATTAAAGAAATAGAGTTTATCAGAATTCTCTTTGTATTTATTTTTAAAGATAAATATCGTATTTCTTAACATAATATATAAGGTTTTGTGCCATTTTTTGACGAGAATCAATCATAAAATTAAGAAAAAACTATAGGAATACTTTTGATGTGTTTACATTTATTATAAGCTTCCCGCAAATTTCGGATTCTCATATTTCACAAATGAATATTAATAGAAGAAATTTCGGGATTTTTAGAGATACCAGATCTAAATAAATATTAAAAAAGAACAACATAAACTAGTTTATTAAACATGCAGACTCTAATTTTATTTTAATGCCCATATAAAGCTACATGATTTAATAATCTAATCTGATTAGATTGATAAAGCAACCCACTCACCAAAAAAGCCTATACTTTTTAGGTAACATAGCATAAAATTTAATATTCTTTATTATACGTTTTAAAATCGGTAAATTTTATTTTCAGGATTTTAAAAATTTTATGGTTTTATTTTATTTGATAATTATTATGTAAAATAAATATACCATAATTGATTATAAACCAGTAATATTTCGTGTTTTCTGACTATCCAAGTGCAGGAAAATTAAATTAGAATTTATTTACAAAATATATTAAATTTTCTTACTCTTTTTAAATCGACTTATTATTGGTACATTGTGTTATCCAATTTTTTTTCTTCCATGCCGATAATAATCTATGCTTAAAAAATATCATATCATTCAAATAAAAAATATTAGTTTCAACTAAAAACCTTTTTTCTGTAACATTGATTAAGAATTAATGGAATTATTAAAATAAACTTTCAAGATAATATATAAGTAAAAATATTCAAACAAAAATGCATGAATAATTTTATTAGCGTAGTTATAGGCAATAAAAATGGTAAATACTTATGCTAGATTGAGGTTTAGACGATATTCTAGTATCTAGGCTTGGCTTTTACGAAAAATGCTATTTAAAATAAGTCTAACTTTTATAATATATTTTTATACATAAAAAACGAATTTTAAATTCAGTTTGATTAATAACGCTAATGAACATACGTAAAAATTGTTTCTGCATCGAATTCACCTATTCTTAATTTTATACCTAAATTTTGCCACAGGATTAATCTATTTAATATTTTTTGATCTAACTTTAGTACAGCCCAGCTTACCTATAATATATTTGTTTGTTGTGTTTACACTACCACACAGACAATATTTTGCAAGTTTATTTTAAGTAGAATGTATAGTACAGTAATTTCAACCAGTTTTTTATTTCCATTAACTATATTTTCCAATTTTTTTATGCTAGTCTTATATTGATGAGTTGTTCAGTATTTAAAAGTCAAGAAGTATATCTCGCTGTGTATAAAAAAATCGGAAAAATCGTCATTATTAAATGAATAAAGATAAAAAATGTTAAAAATCATGCTTCTGTTGATATATGTATTGTTTCTTTAATGAGTTTCTTCAAAAATATACGGTGTTGGATTAACAAAACTTTTAATTAAACTTATATTAAGTGGACATTTATGTTTTTTTTTCAATATTCTCTAAGGGAATCTGTATGTAGAAAAAGTAGTTTTTAGAATATTTGTTATCATTTATTTTACCGGTGTTTTATATGATTCAATTAGAATGCAATGTTATTTCTAATTTCAAAAGAATCCGGGTGGAATTATTTATATTTTTCTCGTTTTATAAGCCAATTTTCCGTTAAATATATTCGGTAGGCAAAAAACAACGAAGAGAGAAGTGTTTTATCAAAAAATTATCAAGCACTGAATTAGATTGTGCATAAATGTTATAAAAGCATCTTAAAGGTTTTTAGACCAAAATTTGAACAAAAAATTTAAAATTAAAGAAATTTAAACGTATTAAAATAAAAAAATGAACACATGAATTCGATGGCTCAATTTAATTCTGACGGATATTTCTAAATTATAAACAACAAACAAAGGATTTGGCTCGTTTAAATACAAGGTTTTTTTAGCATATGTTAAATCATTTGAATATTAAGTATAAAGGTAAATAGTAAAACTCTTCTCAATATTTTACAGAAAATTATCAAAAACACTAAAAATAGCTTGTGAATTTATTTTTAATTTGACTTTTTTTGATTATTTATTTCTAAATCATTTCTTAGCCTCAAGAGATATTTAAATAATGTAGTACAATTTTTTTTAGAAATAAATTATATATTAATCTTATGAGATACTGTGAATAAATTGATAAATGTATGCGTAAATTTTAAAATTCATAGAAATAAAGCAGACTTCAGGAAAAAGATGCATCAGGATTAGTTTTTAAGAATAATTTTTATGTAATTAATATTTTCTATAGAGATTTTCTTGCAATTATATTTTCTATATTTTTTATAGTTTTGCCTTTTACAAAACTACCCTCATAACAGTTCGGTGTGCTGTATTAAGATTGTACAAAGCCTATATTTTTATCATTAAAATATCTTTCAGTAATTATTAGTTTAATTGTGCCATCATCACTTTTATCTAAAATAAAATAAAATAAAATAATTTTATTTTGCTTTGGTTTAGTTACATCGTGTTTCTGCTACCATATAGCTGATTTAATTTTATTACGAGTGTATAATTAAGATAATCTTGTTTTTAACTTACTAAATAATCATTTTATAAAATTTTCTCACTGTATAATTACCTTTTACATTTATTGGATTATTCATGACGTGACCAAATAAACCAGATATTGTTTAAAATGAATTATTGTTAGCTAAAAACCCTCTATCACAAAAAATAAAATTACATATATATAATTTCATCTATTTTCGAAAAGCTTGATAATAATTTCGGCATTCTTGTAGTTTCTTTGCCTTTTCTTTATTAGAAAATTTATATTTATTTTACTAACTTCTAGATAAAATAATAAGCCGAGTCTATTATACTTACATCACATTGCAATGATGATTTTATGGTCTCTGTATAAGACTAAAATGCAGTATTTTAGCTAAAATAGACCACCAGCAACTATTAAACAAACAAAATACTAAAAGGGTATTATATAAACCACATATAATAATATAGTAATGAGTTCCCTAAAATATACATTAAATAAAAATCGAAAAAAATAAAAAATAAAAAATATTTAACGATGTATTTGATTGTAAAATACGAAAATTTACAATACATTATTTTCAATGTCAAATATAATTTTATTAAGCTGCAAAAATACGATAAAAATGGAGTTCGAACTCGATTTGATTTGTAGATAGCGTGGTTTCTCCTTTTAAATTCAAAAATATGACATTAAAGGTAAATTTATTGCATAGAATTATTCGTGGGGCATTGTAGTGATCAAAATTTTGAAAAATACTGCTATAATTTAACCAGATGTTTTTTATTTTTAATCTATGAAGATATATTACCATGGATTTATGTATGTTAATAAATAGTAAAATAAATGTGTTTAGGTTTTTTTATAGACATCAAGTGATCGCATATATTCTTTTTTATTGTTCAAACGTCTCGGCTGCCAGCATAATTTATAAAGATAAACATTTATAAATATATACTATATTCTGAACACACGCCATTTCCCATTCGAAATTTTTAGGTTTAATGGTTAGTTATGCCCTAACCCCTATATATTATATCCCTTTATAGATGATCCTTGTTGGTTTTTATATCTGTAATTTCATTTTTATACCTTTTAAATCACCGTAATTGTATATATGAAATAAATCATGCTCCCATAGATGATTTATTAATTCAAATATTATAATATTCACTGTAAAAACAATATTTTATAATTCTAATCGATTTTAATGCTTTAATCTAATTTAGTTTTCTCTAGAACAGTGTAAAATTTCATTTCCATGACTTATCTTTGAGGAATAACATATATGTGCACTGTAAATATAATGTTATTTGATTAAACATATAATAATTAAATAACACAATAATTTATCAACTAATTTAATAGATAATTATATAGCATAACTTCAAGGTATATAATGAATTGCATGTTTAAATCGTTGCAAATTCAGTGATTTAACAGAAATAAACAAGAAAAATATATGTAAACAAAAAAGTAAAATACGTAATTGGGATAAAAAACGGATACGAAACTATTCATAATAAAGATGGAAAAATTGTGTGCAATAAATATATAATATACTAGCGTTGAAATATAAATTTCATAAAAATGCTAATAGTATTACCTTTAAAATTAAAAAGGAAAAATCTATCTCTATATTAATTTTGTGGTATTTAGAAAATGAATATAGTTTATACTTTTTTATCATTTTTAGGAAAATTTGGTTCATTTGTTTTTTACAAAAAAAAAGTAGAATAATTTTTTGCATAAAAATGTAGAATAATTTTTTGCATAAAAATGTAGAGTAACCTATATTTTATCTTTTACTTTTATACTTTTAGGCAAGCTACTGATCGAAAGCTTATTTTAAAACATAAAATTACAGGATAATTTCACGGGATTATTCTAACTATAATTCAATGCGTTTAAAGCGAATTTGATGTTAAAGTTTAAAAACTGAGTTCAATCTTTGTGAAGATCTATTACATTAACTGATATGGTTTTTAGCCTCAATTTTTTATAGCTATTTACATCGATATCATAAATTAAAACAACATAATCAAGACAGCTTAAATCCCCTTTAGAAAATTATATTAACATAATTACAAGTTGATATTGTATTTTTTATATATATTTAATAATAATTATCTAAAAAGATGGTATTAATAGATATTCTTATTTTCAATACAAAAAAAATATCGCTATATTTATGGCCACAATAATACGTTCATAGGGGTATAATATGGGCTGAAATAACGAAGCTATAATATTATACTCTTTTAGGTGCATTACAATATTAAAAAATGATAGAGAAAATATTTGATTTAATGGTAGCTTACTCTATATTCATCTCCTTTTAACAATTAACTACACCAAAAATCAATTAAAGAAGAGTAATTATAATTCTCATATTATGCCATAAAACATAATTAAAATTTAAATTTTTGTATTTAAGTATAATTTATTTGTAATTATTTATATTTAAATGTTTTTTTAGAGGGATAATATAGAGACGTGATGTGTATTTTGAGCGTTTGGTGGCAAAAATTAAAAATTTGCATCAATTTCAGAAGATACACGCTTTTTGTGAATTTGAATAAGCCAAAAATTGATATTATAATTTTGAATTACATTCTTAAATAAAAAAAAAGAGCCCGATTGTTTAGATTATTCATTAAGATTTAATCAATAAAGGTATAACAAATGTTTTTATCTGTGGGAATTCGCGAAAAATTATATTCATAGTTTTATGTCAATCTCTTTTAATTTAATGGTGTTGAATGCCCACATTTGCACCAAGACTTTCCTTTCCTCTCTGTACTTATATAAAAAATATCTATCACGTAAGAATATTTTAAAAACAAACATATAGTTCTAAGCAATTAGTTTGTGTTTCGTGGAAATAATTTTTTAAATAAATAGACTGTGGATTTGAATTAAAATATTGCTTAAAAATTTTGTCAGCATATTTAGCGTAAATTTTATTTTACACAGACTTATCACGTTTTTAAATCCTTAAATTTTATATAATGAATTTTTAACCATTAGGAAACAATAAACCAGTTTTCATGGTTTAAAATAAAAATTTTGGATCAAATATTTTTTTATTTGCAATCTAGCGACAATTAGGAGTATTCACCGTCTATTTTCACACCCCTAAAATAATTAATATATTTTTTATTTGAATATATGTTCATTCTTGATTATATTATTACGGTAGTGTATTTTCTATAATTATGAATTTTAAATTCTTAGGTGAAATAAATAATTGGTGTACAAATTTTTTTTTCTTTTTTGATATGTATTTTTATTCGATCTAATATTATTTAAGGCGAACTATTTTAAAAATAAACCATTTCATTCCATGATTAAAAAATCATTAGATATTATAAGTGTTAAGATTTGACCCATAATCTTCAATATAAATTATTTAAAGTTGAATTCCTAATCACGAAGGGCATTTTTAAATTACCAAACTTGTAATTAATGCCGCCTAGATGCAAGGGATACAGAAAACACAGATAGTCCACCCACATTAAAAGAAAGCTTTCGGCTTCAAACCTGCACTTAATTGTAGCTCTGAAACAACTTGACTCGATTCTCAAACCAAGTGCAAGTAATCAAAGTCATATTAGTATGATGGGGATGTTTTCCTGCAGCGGTTATCCGATTATGGTCAATAGTATTAAAATTTTTCAATGAGATATTCTTTTAGCATTTATTCAACAAAAAAATAATTTGTAATTAAAACTACGCGTGAATAAAGACCCACAATAATATATAGAAATACCCATATTTCTTAAATTATAGCCAAATGAACAAAATGATGTAAATTGTATTGTCTAAGCTTTTATCCGTTTATAAAACTCATATAAGCAATAAATATTCAGACTATGCATCAAATATAATTTATCCTCTATAAAAATCTTGATGTAGCTAATTTTTACTTCATAAAATAAATGTTCATATAATATTTAGCCTCGAAATGCTATGAAAAAAAGGTTTTTATCAAATTTAAATGCAAAAATGGCTTTAAATTCACGACATAACAAGCATTATTTTTAATGCATTGAGCTCCTATATCCCATCAAATAAGTTTAAATTTAAAAGGGACTTCAATAATTAACGCAAAGATCAATCATATTTTTATCAGAGCAAGCCTTCAGAAATTTTAACACTGATGGTATTTTTTCACTTAAATACAGCTATCTCATAATTAAATTTCAATAATTATCTAAAAACCAACTTTATATGTTTCATTAAAACTAAATAGATAACAAGAGAGATTTATTTATTTAAGAAATAAAAATAAAATCATAAATTTAAGTTTTAAAACAAGTTTAAAATAGCATTGAATTAAACTAGAATCGGGCTCTTTTATTTATTTATAAAAAAGACTATAGATTTTTCTCGATCACCATTAATTTCTTTGATGGGCCCGTATCTCTTATACTATATGCACAAAAGTTAAAATTACAGCGTAAATTCATGAAAAATATGCATCTAAAAACAAAAAAAAAGACAAAAGTATCTACAAATACCCCAGAACATAGTGTATGAAAAAATAATATGGTAAAAGAAAATTGATACACTCTTTTTAAAACCAAGGATCTTGCAAATGGATATTTTTATAACTTTAGAATGCTGTGATGTTTATGTGTCAAATTAGGCGGTAAAAATACATGGATTAACCGTAAATTATTTATTTTTTACTATAGATATAAACATCATGACCTTATTATAAGTGATTTTTGAATAGTCACATCGGAAAAATCTATCATAATTAATAAAGTATCGTTTCTTTTTAATTTATGCTTTCTTTAATAATTATAATTATAAATATAAAAAAGCATCTTAAAATGATCAATATGTATTTGTCCTAAACAATGCAAAAAAATATCTAAAGGTAGTATACAATCCTTTTCATTGAAAAAAATTATACAATTACAGAAAAACAAAATTTATACTGTCTAAAGCAGATTATGCCTAAAAATAGTAAATAATACTTTTTTGCATATTTTTACATTTTTTTGTTCGTATATTTATAAATTAATAAAAAAATAATGTAAAAAGCATCGCTAATCTTTATTATTTTTTTCATAAAGTCTTGATATTTTATTTTTGAATTTAGTTTTTCTATATTAGAACACTTTTAATGAAAAGAGACATATATTATTTTCAATATACATGTCTGAATTTAAGGTATCAAACGATCTTATTTCTTTAGATACTAAAAATGTTCAAATGATGCATATCTTTAGATGAAATAAACAGTTTTTACATTTCAAAACTATAAATATAAAAAATTATTATTATAAATTCAAAATGTTTTTATAATTATAAATTTCATTTGTATAAAATCGCATGTTTCGATGAAAATAGCCTTCAACCTACTTGTAAGAGTATACCGGGTGTAGAAGGTTTTTTTAATCATGTCTTTGGACTCGAGACATTACTAAAGCATATTGTTTATATACGTATAAAGGGATATATGTGTTTGGAACCCACTGTGATTTAATGTAAATATGAAGTTTATCGAAAATCCGGAAAAAAGGAAATAACAATCATATGTTTTGAATTGATTTTTGTTGTGATATATTTATTTAAATAAAATTTTTTAAGTGTATTCATTATACTTCTTAGATTACTGTATTTTGTGGACAATGGTTCGTTAAGCAATAAATTTGTCACGAATCCACAATAATCAAAAATTTAATACATATTTGGGGTCTGAAAACGGGTCATTATTTGAATAAATTTATATCATGGTCCTGAAAGATTTTTTTCAAATCAAATATATGTATATGTTTCCTATTTCGATTTAATTTTTAGTATTTATGCAATAAAAATACGTAAATGCCGCAGTTATATACAAAATTTAATTTACAACTGTTAAAATATATCTTTTTAACAATTTTTTTATTTAAAAATTGCTATTAATGATTATAAACAAAACTAATTTTTTTTGTGATTTTCATTTTCTTTTTATGATTATTATAATTTTAACCTTTTTGGCTTTATGTCTATTTGTATTCTATTGTTTAAAAATCTTAGCGATGCTATTTTATGTAAAAAAATTCAAAAAAATCATGGATAAAAACATCTGACATTACAAATTAAAACAATTTGTTTATAATAAAAGCTCACATAGGTGTAAATTTACCATGCATATTTTTATTATAATTTCTTGTGATACTTTGGACTTCGCTTCTTAGTTGCTTAAATAACAGTATGATTTTATTTGATTATTACTTTCAGTTATCAACGGTTTGCAGAACAATATATATTAAATAATCAGAAAAGGCAAAAAATACTAGAGTTATAACTGAATTGGGGCCAGGAATGTATAATTTACATGTTTTTTAAATAAAAAACTTTGGTCTAAACAACTATAATCTAGTGATTTATATCCATGAGTTAGATTATAACTTTATATAGAATCTTAATATACTAATGAATCTCAGAACTTTAGATAAATTTTATTTAAAATAATAATAAAGTAATACGAACTAAGATTATGCAGCTAGATTGTATAATGATGAATAATTTTAGCTTTTTACATTTTTAAACCTTAAATCATACGCAAATTTTTAATCTTCGTATTACTCACATTCAAGCTATTGTTTTGATGGAAATCTTTCGTCTAAATTTAAATAAATTCCTTAATATTGAAAATTTTCAATTGAATTTATAATAATATGACCATTTTTGCTATTTTTTGATGTCTTATAAAAACCATGGTAGTTTTTTTGTAAATATTAATTATATTACAAAAATAAAATGCCAAATTTTAAAAAATATTTGATAGATTAAAGATTTTGTCTCGGTTCTCCTTTTATATTTCATCATTGCACTCAAATTATATCCATAAAGAAATATAATTGTATTTTTATAGGGTGTGTGTATTCTTTATGCCGAAAATTTAGTAATTGGCTCTAATTTATTAATTATTAAACTTGCATTTTTTTAAATTCAAATAAATAAGGCCTGGGATTATTAATATTTTAAAAAAAGGAGTAAAAATATAATTATTTATTTATTTTAGGGCTAAATTATAATTTTAGTTTTTGTTCTCAATAACGAACTTTGTTGATCTCTCTTGCCCAAAGCGTATTAACACTTTCGGCGATTTTATCCTCTTAAAAGTTATCCAAAATACCTCTCCTCTGTTATAGGCTTATTAATCCAAGGATTTTTCGTAATCCAAAGGTTTGTATATATGTCACAATCAGGTTAGTTACTTTGAGCTCTGTATAATACCTTTTATGATATTGTGTTATCCCACCGTTCAGATTATAACATATGTAAAATTTTTGTCTTTAACTTGTATATAAATGACAACTCGGATGCTAGCAGATCATAATTTCTCAATTTTTTGTTTCTAACTATGTTTATGTTTTTAATACATATCATACCAATTTTTATGAGAGTGATACAGTTCTTCTTTTTATCATATATAAAAATATCAGAGCTTTCGTTTGATAATTTTATATCGGTTTTATTTCTTGTATCTACTTTGATTTACGCTAATACATTTAACATAATTTCTTGTACTGAGTGCCTACTGATTTATTTGTTTGTTTTTGAATTTATATTTCCTTGCTAGAATAAAGTGAAGAAACCGTATAATTTTGTTATATCTCATCGTGTAGTTATGGCCAAGCGTTTTTTCATCATATGCCTTCCAGTTGAGCGACAGTTTAAAAGGTGTTGTTACTCTGCGGGGATATTCCCGTTTCACCTATTAAACTATTTTTATTCTGAATGAAACAGAATTTAGTTTCTTCAGAAGGTTTTATTTCCGTAATCTAGCCACTTTATGATCCTAGCATTTCTAGCGCTGAATATATTGCACATTAAATGGCTTCTGATGTAGTATTTTTGTCTTTATTTTACACAATAAACTCTCTTTTTGCTTATATTAAAGCCGTGAAAGATATAGGTTTACCATTCCGTATTTTTATTCAAGAATCATTTATTCATGCCAGGCGCGTTGCGTTGTCGTTTTCAAATTTTAGCAAAGCCGCTTATCTAGGTGATTGTATTCTTTCATTATCTAGTGTTTTTTGTAGCTAAAAGATTATTATTTCTGATTTAAATTATATGTTACAAGACCACGCCCTAGTTCAATTCTTTGAAGTAAAGTCGGGGTAAACATATAATACACATTTTCTTATGATAAATATCGAAATTTGATTTTTAGATAGAAATTTTTGATTAAACATTTTTTTCTAGGCAATGTTATTATATTATTGGGACATATCTTTTTTTTAATCGATCTATAATAGAAAAATGTTAAAAATGGAGGATTATTAGAATAAATATGCCTATTGTTTATATATTTGGAAAAAAAGCGATGATTAAAAAACGGCAAATCATACTAATAAATTATAATACGCAAAATAAAACATTTAATTGGACACCATATTATTTTATTATATGATATAACTCCTTATAAAAGATAATTATGCCTAAGTATCTATGCTATTTAGTTGAAATATAATACCATATTTTATTAGGAGTATAGAAAAAAAGCTGCGTCTGAAATTCAAAACCTTCAATAAACGTAGATGTATATATTTTTGTATTTCAGGAGTAGAATGCATTACAAAAAGATTCGACAAACAAAAACGTTTAAATCTATAGATTATCGATTATAAACCTTTACTATACAGAAAATCGTATCGAAAATTGTAATTTAAATAAGTAGTTTACAACAAAAAAGAGAACATACAAGTTACCCTTACCTTTACCAGCCCTACCAATTTATTTTCAGATAAATTTACGCGTCTATTTATTGAACTTAGAATGCATTATAGAAATATACGGCGTCTCTTGGTAATCGATTAATTCTTTTTAAAGATATTTATCCATTAAATAAGAATAAATTATTTTGTATGTTATGTGAAATAAATATTAATAATAATGCGAAACTTATTATTTGATTGAAAATAAACCTTTCACTTATTAAAATTCAAGAATTTCTTAATTTTTCACATCAAAAACCAAATAATATACAAAGAGCTATTTAACATATATAAAATTTTCCATATTTTTTTATATTGAAGTTTGGTACATATTTTTATGGTTATATAAAAATATTAGGGAAATTTTATAAAATATAAAAAAGTAACGGCTTTATTTTATCTAAAACAGTAACCTAAATTCATGAAATTTTTTTTTTATTTTTTTTCTTATATGAATAGTCACTTGTGTATTAAAACAGAACAAATTAGGTGCTTAAAATTATACAATAAAAATTTGTATTGATAAAAACTTGAATTTCTAGCAGAATTGTAGGATTAAAAGTTGCTCTATTTTTCCATAGTGACTTTATTAATTTTTATCCATGATATTAAACCAAGCTGTTTATTTTATCATTGAAAAAATTTATCTGTAACTAAAATTTCAATGCATGATATTATATAGGCACAAAACAGGTAATAAATGGTATATTTGATCTTTATTTTTCATTATTTTAAATTTTATATAATCTTAAAAAAGATAAACTTTGATTTAGATTTTGAAATTGAAAGTATTTTTTGTATATTTTAAGAAAGAATCTGAAAATAAAGAGATTTTAAGCACAAAAGGATCGATATATGATAAATATGAATGCATTTCAGCTGTTTATACGTAATGTTTAATGGGTATCTTACGTAATGATATTTATACCTAAATATCACCATTAAAAGGATTTTATTTTATCCATCAGAATTTTATTAAATTTCCGAAAAATATATCTAATGAATAAAAGTAACATAATTGTAAAAAAAATTGCTTTTTTAAAATAATTTTTAATGTAAAATTGCTTTATTACAACAATTTTATTTATATCAGTCAGAAATTTATTGTATTCAAAAAAAAAATTATTAATATCAACATAATACTCTAAATTGAAAAAAGTACTGTTATTGGGTCATTGATTTTAGAATAATACATTTATGGTTATTAGATTTGACTATTTTAATATTTGCTGTCTCGTGATGATAATAAGTATTTTTCTTAATAATCTAAAATATATATTTTTTATATTCAAAGACCTCAAATATTATATTATTTTGATTTTAAAAACCCGAATTCTCTATAAATTTCTAAAGATATGCGTTTTAGCAGTGGAGGTACCCCCATGTGACTTAATTTAGCAAAGAAAGCGATGATTTTCGATGATCCGCTATATTTTAGCCTGCCAAAATTTTATAATAGCCCTTGAAAAAACATATACAATATTTACAAATCCACTAAAATTTATTTCGGTTTATAACTAAATATATATATAATTCTTAGTAGGTGGTATGGTTGAGTGGTTTACAAGTCTGACCCCTAGGTCAGGGGTCGCGGGTTCCATTTCCACCCACCACAATAATTTCCGAAACGAATTTACTCTAAAGAAAAATACCCAAGGGGGCGGCCAGTGAACCTTAAAAGATAAACCATAAAGCACTGACAAGCCATGAGAAAAAGGAGGTTGCTGTGTAACCCGTTGAACTGTGCCTTCAGTATTGAAAAAGATCCCACACCGTTCAGCAAGGATATAGGTACGTGTAGAGTGTGGTTGTAGCTTGTAACTTTTAGCGATTAACAGCAGACAGAATCTCATTCCCTCCACATAATGACTGCCGCCTATGAGAAAGGGCCTAATCGACGGTGATTACGGGTGACAATGAGTGCTGGGGGAGTTCCACAGAGAGACGCATCAGTTAAGCAATAGTTCCTATTAGTATAAAGCGAACTTCCTAAAAAGTAATAGAAGTAAAACATAAATAAATAAAGTAAATTCGATTAGAATATTAATGAATTCTTATACATATAAGGTCTATCACTCCGAAAGACACTTGAACTCATCTCATTTGAGAGAAGAAGAGCAGTTGATGAATATAAATAAGGGGAAGGTATCAAAAGATGCATCAAGGAGTTTACAATATTCTTAATGGGCTGACCACGTCTAAATGGATTAAAAATAAACTTAACCCATAAATACATAAATTAACAAATTCTTAATACTGAGTGAAGCGGAATCATACAAACAAACAATAGGATTGAGGAAGCCACTTAAACTGATAAGCCTTGTGAGAAGAGATGTATCGATGAGAATATAGCAGAGGAAGAGATAGAAAAAGGTTTTTATAAGGTTTGATCCAAGGATTTATCACACAATCTGTTTGAGAAAATATAAAAGTCAAATAAAAAATTAACATATAAAAAAATTATATATTGATTTCTTAATACCAACTGAAGCAGAATCATACAGACAAACTATAGGATTGAGGAAGACACTTGAACAAATAAATCTTTAGAGAAGAATATGCATCGAAGAAGATTGTAAAGATGATGAGGTGAAAAGAAAAATCAGCCAAATCTGTTATGTACAGAAATCCAACGTTTTGCTTGAACAATAAAAAGCTAAAAATCAAATTAACCCATAAATAAAAATTTATTGTATATTGATTTCTTCAATTAATTCGCGCCTTGAATATTATAAAGTAAAATATAAAAACAAAAAAAAAACAACAATTTTCAGATTTTTAAATTACCATGCTTTTATAAAAAATATACACTTTAATTTTATTCAAAATAAAGCATTTGTCTAATCATGATAAAAAATTGACTATCATATATAATTGTTACCTTAAAATTATTTACCTAAATAATACCAAGTTGAAATAATATTATTTCTTAGAATATAATAATGATTTTACAAATAATTTGACTTTTAAAAATAACTTTTGTATTACAATAAATAATTCAAAATCTTCATAACAATAACAATGAGAATAAAATGTGTACCAACAAATTATGGCCAGAATAAGAACTATAAGATGGTATTCAGAAAGTCATATTGAATATCGACAGAAATGATATTGTGATATTAGTTTTAGGTATTCATGGGTTGATTTGATTTCTAGCTATTTAAATAATTCGTAAACTTTAGATTGCTCCATAGATCGAATTTGATCAATGATTCTTTCATTTGCATCATAATAAATTTTCTTCAATGAATTTCTCCTGTGAAGACTATCGTAATACAATAAATCATAAAAAAATATAATTAATATAATATTATAGTATAACAATAAATAATAAAAATTTCCACGAAAAAATAAATTAAATAGCACCCATCTATGACATTATATTGATGTGTGACTGTTTATGACAAGCTATGAATTTATAGAAATATACTATAAAAACAAAAAGCCGACCCCATCAGAAAAAAGTAAAAATGACGAATCTATCAAAGCAACTTGAGACACTTCTGACATCATTGAACAGAATTCACAAAAGGCAAATTCTTAATGATATAGTGGTTAATATTCGAGAGTATCGTGATGATGTTCCTATACTTTTGAAATATGTTTATCGGATGGTTTTTAGTTCAATAGCAGATGATCGGTATGTTGGGTGTACTTTGTTGCGGCATATTTTTTTGAATTTTTTTGAGTTTGAGCATTGTGTTAGTGGATTTTGTGAAAATATAGGGATTAATCATTTGTGTAAGAGTGGTGGTTTAAAAGAAAGACAATTAAATGGTAGTATTGAAAATAATTGTGTTAATAGTGATATTGAAAATAATTGTGGCAAAAATGGTACAGAAAAGGATCGTGTTAATATTTATATTGAAAATAGAAGTGCTAATAATGTTATTGAAAATAATTGTGGCAATAGTGGTATAGAAAAGGATCGTGTTAATATTTATATTGAAAATAGAAGTGCTAATAATGTTATTGAAAATAATTGTGGCAATAGTGGTATAGAAAAGGATCGTGTTAATATTTATATTGAAAATAGAAGTGCTAATAATGTTATTGAAAATAATTGTGGCAATAGTGGTATAGAAAAGGATCGTGTTAATAGTGATATTGAAAATAAAAGTGCTAATGGTGGTATAGAAAATAATTGTGGCAATAGTGGTATTGAAAAGAATTGTGCTAATAATGTTATTGAAAATAATTGTGGCAAAAATGGTGTAGAAAATAATTGTATTAATAGTGATATTGAAAAGAATTGTGCTAATGGTGGTATAGAAAAGAATTGTGGTGTTGAAAAGGATTGTGTCAGAAGTGGTATGGAAATAGAAATAGACACGAAGTTGACAAATAAGTTTACAGACTACCATAAAATAATGAAAGGAGGAACAATGAAGTATTTAGAGTCCCACAACGTATTTCTGGGATCAACTGGAAAAGATTATAGTGCAACAGTTCTCGACATCAAAACAATGCGTCGAGAAGTATCTAAGCAAGCAGGTATAGATGAAAGATTTGTTAAAGTTGATTTAGTCACTGAAAAAGACTTTACAGTACAGCCTGTTCCAGAGTCGAAGCCATTGTCTAAGCGGGAACAGCTAGCACAGAAGAGGAAGGAGAAGATGGTTAAGAAAAAGGCAGAGAGTCTTGGAGATACTGGGAGTAGTGTTGATGTAGTTGAAACTGTTCCAGATTTTTTTAAAGTATTGTATGGGAATATGATGAGTAAGGAATGGGGAAAGAGGCATGGGTCTTTTATGGCTTTTGTAGAGATTTTTGGAGGATGTGAGAGTGAAGATGTTTTTGTGTGTTGTGATGACTATGAAAGTATCAAAGTCTTAAAGGAAAGGTATGAAAATGATCATAAAAGTAAGGCACTAGATAATAAATTAGATGATGATAAAAACTTGGATTTTAAAGGTAACAATGATATTAATGGGGGTATAAACATGGATGGTAAATGTAAAAATGATATTAATAAGGATATAAACATGGATGTTAAATCTAGCAATTATATTAATGGGGGTACAAACATGGATGGCATTTGTAACAATGATATTAATAAGGATATAAACATGGATGGCAAATGTAAAAATGAAATTAATAAGGGTATAAACATGGATGTTAAATCTAACAATGATATTAATAGGCGTATAAACATGGATGGAAATGCATTTGTTCAGGATAGTAAGAAATCATCTGGAAAGTATGTCTATACTGTCCCCTCTGATATTCTAATACGTGTTTTTCAAGTTCTATATTCCGATAAGCTTACCGACTTTGTTTCTGATCAAATTTCACTTCCTGTACGGGAACAAGCCAGCAAATTAATTTCTCTTATATACATAAAAAGCAATATAATAACCTTAAAAGAATGCATTGATAAAAATAGCTTAAACAGCATATATAGTGAAAATAAAGACCATTCTATTTCCGATGAAACTATAAATAGAAACGAGAACATAAAAATAACGCATAATAATTTTACCAATTATACACTAGAACACGCTTTTCTATGTTTATTTATTCACGACATACTAATTTCTTTTATTTCTAGTACAGATTGGCAAATACAATGCTCTGGGCTATTATGTATAAAAGAAATTCTCAATAGAAATCCAAAGGTTTTTGATCAAAACCCATCTCTTGAGCACTTAAATTCCAATTTGGATTTGAATAATCAGTTTACTTATAAAAGAAGGTTGGCTAATATACTTACTGATCTGTTGAAATCTAAGGATGAGGATATTAAGTATCTTGCAGCTGATATTCTTATTAGATTGGTGTGTTATGATAAGGATAAGGTCATTTTGTATTCTTGGAGTAGCATTGAAGACAAGACAGAAATTGCCATTGGAAAGAAATCTATACTTAAGCTTATTATACAAGCCTATCAGAATCATGATAATGGGGATACCATGATGGAATCAAACCAAAATGTAAATATGCTAATAGATCATGAGGATTTAAATATTTGTAATAGCAACACTATGCAGAAGAATACTTCATTACCTGGTAACGATTATAATGTGTTTCCGCATAAAGATATTGCAGAAATTGCGGATAAAACCAATGATATTGGTATTAATGAAAGTCGATCTTTTTTAAACGAAAAGAACAATACTGATATTAAACAAGGTGATAATGTGGGTATTATACAAACCAATAACGAAGAAATTTTTCATAAAATAGGGGGCAAATATGGTTCCACCATTTATATGAGCGAAAAAACAAACAATGACCTTCTTAACCACAATATTCCAAAGATTTTTCATTGTTTTAGATCACAACTTCCAGACATTAGATCAAGTGTTCTTGAAATGACAGAAAGTGTATATAGAATATTATCAAAAACTAATAAAGACAAAATAGTTTGTTACCTGATAGAATCTCTTCTTTTGGAAGAAAAAGATACACTTCGATTATTTATTTTCGATATTTTGAAGAAAAATTGTATATCAAGAGATAATATACAGACATTCATTTTATATCTCGATATTATTGGTATTGATCTAGATCGTGGGTATAACAAGGAAATGTTTGTCAACACTAGTGATGAGCTATTATTAACTGATAGTGGAGCAAAGTTACTTGGAAGAAATGAAGTTATAAAAGGCCGAGTTATGTTAGTAGAACTAATTAACTATTTAAACAATTATAAAACATCACAAGATAATGGCAAATATTCAGATCAAAATCGCCTTGAATTTGAAAATAATCCTACCAATGTACCTATTTTTGAAACAATTGAATACATCAAGGCTATCAAATCTTTAAATATAAATAAGATGACATTTTACACACTTCTTTTAGGTGATATTATGAAAATAGATGGCATAAAAAAAGAAATCATACCTCACCTAAAAATTGAATTTATCAATATATTTTCGAAAAAATTCTCTACTGAATATTCTAAAAAAATTCAGGACGAATCATACACTTCCTATTACCCTTTATTTAACGACCAATTCACAGAGTATATAAGATACAGGGCATCTCTCGAAATAATGGGCATAATTGGTGAATTTACTTTCACTTATCTTTTATATGAACTTGAAAGAAGTGTTGAATTCCTCGGTTTATTTTCAAAAATAATTGTAGAGAGAGGTATTGATACTTTCGAATTCATGCAAGAAATATTTAAAATAATTATTTGTAAAAATTCAAAAAATCGTAATAGTTACACCGAAGAAATAAATATGAAAAGCGATCAATATAAATGTTTAAACCCATTAGATACATCTAATTCCAAAAATATTAGCTCAATAAATGAACAATATAACTCAAAAATAGGGAATAACATTAGTAATATTGAAAAGGCGGGTGCAATAAATGCCCATTTCGAATCTAACAACAGTAATAATGAAAAGTTGGTGGGTGCAATAAATGACCAACATAACTCAAAAATAAGGAACAACGTTGGCAATACCGAGATGTCTGTAAAAAATGATCAACCTAAAAAAATCGTGAGTAAATCTAAAAATATTAATTCTATGTTCGGAAACCTCTCTTCAATTATGGACATTGAAGATAAACCTATCACAAACACATTTTTTAAACAATATCCATTGATCAAAAACACACAATTCACATCATTTATCCTTTCTTCATCGGAAAGAATAGAATTCACAAGCAAAATTATTGAATATTATACCGATGATCAAACTCTATTGATTCTCGAACCAATTTTTCTACAATCACTAAATAACATGTTTTATTCACATACAATAAAGGATGAACCAATAATTGTAAACCATTACCTCAAATACAGTCAAAAAAGCAACGAAATTCTTGCAAGAAAGATGATATCCACATTCAGCAGTCGTGTTTTAAGAAATGTAGTTGAGCACAGCGAACCATCATATAACTTCTTATACGTCAAAAACCTTCTAAAAACAATGAACTCAACCGACGACAGTTTAAATTGTAACAATAAAGAAGATGCATCCTATTGTTTCTCACATATAATACCAACCCTTGTTGCATCACAAATTAGAAAAAATATACCATGTGATCTTAAAAGAGAAATAGTCAAATCGTTTGGTTTCGTTGAAAGACTCAGCGGAAAAAGAGAATACCAAATTAGGGTTCCTATGGTAATTACATTGAGAGACTATCAAAAAAAAGGTGTCGAATGGATATCGTTTTTATGTGAGTATGGTATCAACGGCGTATTAGCAGATGATATGGGGCTCGGGAAAACTGTTATGGTTTTGAGCTTTTTGATGAATGAAATATATAAACATATTTATTATAAAAAAGATAATGAACCTGTGATGCATAAGAATTATAAAAATAATATTACCCAAAATAGTGGGGTAAATCGGAATGCTCAGGACATGTCTATTCATCATAATAGTAGTGATAACGAGGCAAATATTAATAATAATGTTTATAATAGTGAGAATATTGTTTACAATGAAATCAATCACAGCAAAAGAAAGCAAGAAGATTTTCTGCAAGGTCAAGAAAATGGTGTTCTAATATTGACACCTTCATCTTTAACCGGCCACTGGGAAGATGAAATAAAAAACAAATTCAATCTTTTATCTTCAAAAATATATAAACAACAAAACATAAGATCTCTCTTCAAACAAATTACATCAAAAAATACATTGCAGCCATCAGTAGACATTTCTATAGCATCATTCGACACATTTAGAACATTCTTTCAGCACTTCACTTCGCACACTTGGTTCTATATTATTATAGACGAAGGACACATCATCAGAAACAAAGAAACAACACTATACAAAAAAATAATAACATTAAAATCTCTACATAGACTCATTCTAACAGGAACACCAATCCATAACTCTGTAGGCGACATATTTTCACTATTTAATTTTTTAATGCCAGGATACCTTGGAACAGAAGATGAATTCGAAAAAGATTATTCTCGTCCAATAAATAAATGTAAAGATAGTAAGGCTAATGAAAAGACCCTTATTCTAGCTGAAAAACAAATGGAAAAATTACATAAAAAGATTCTTCCCTTTGTATTGAGAAGACTTAAATCTGAAGTTTTGACGGATCTTCCTCCAAAAATAGTTGTTGATATCATGGTTGAAATGAGCGATGACCAAAGGAATGTGTATGGTATGGTTGAAGGTGAAGGGGGATTCGGATATGGTAATAGAACTGGGTTCAAGAAAATCGGGGAGATGCTAAAGATTTGCTCTCATCTTGGTTATATCAATAAGTATATTGACAGTACCAGCTTTTCGGGGATAAAAAGATCTAGAATAGATCAATCTTCTGATTATTCGGATTCAAAAGAAGTTCTCGATAATTTAAATGTGCCCATAAATACAAATTATAATACTACAGCAATGCACAGCAGAGATATATATAACACAAGCAAAAATTCCGGTTCATTAATAGTTGGTAGAGATACACATGAAAAAAACATTTTACTCAATAAAGGCTATTCAAATACAATAAATGATAAAAGTGTTTTGAATTCAAACGAAAGCAAGATATCCGTAAAAGTAAAAGCTCTAGAAGATATCATAAAACTTTGTGGTGGCACATCAATGAAATCTAAAATACTGGTATTCTGCCAACTAAAATCTACCATTTCACTTATAATAAATGACCTCAAAAAATCTCTTCCAGATATAAAATCAGTAAGAATAGATGGTTCAACAATTCCAGACCAAAGAAGCAAAATCGCTTCTACATTCAACACAGACGATAACCACATATGCTTCCTAACAACAACAATCGGTGGTCTTGGTCTAAATTTAACTAGCGCTGACACGGTGATTTTTTACGAACACGACTGGAATCCATTCAACGACCTACAGGCAATGGATAGAGCTCATAGAATTGGACAGAAAAAAACAGTAAACGTGTTTAGGTTAATTACTAAAGAAACTATCGAGGAAAGACAAATGTCGCTGCAGAAGTTTAAAACATATGTCGCCTCGTCTATTGTTAGCCAACAAAATGCGGATGTAGAATGCATGGAAACTGGCGACTTGCTTGAAAGATTTAAAAAGGAAGGCGGCGTGGTCTACACTAACGAAGAAATCGAGTAAAATAACTGATGGCACCGTGCATATTTTATTAAGAAAATATATAGAGCTGCATTTATATTAATGTTATCGAATCAAAGATCATGCATACATAAAATTAAGAGTTAAATAGTCTGTATAATTTTATTTATTATTCCAATATTAATTTTTGGTGTCTGCCTATAATATTTCTATCAAAAAAAACACACATAAATGGTTTCAGAATTAAAATTTTTATAATATTTGATCTTTATAACAAAAATTTTGATTCATTTATTTTAGTTAATAGAGTGTGTATTTTTTATAATTAAAAATAATTATTAAAGAATCCAATATTATTATGTAACTAGGTGATCCCTAATAGATATCTTCATTATAAACATCAAAGGTAATATCATTAGAAATATTTCCACATAAAAATATCTTTTTGACTGATGTAACAAAAATTATCATACATACTTACTTGGTAATCCTGTTCAAAGTTGTACTATAAGCTACTATTGTATGAAACTACCATCTAAATGATATAATGCGTTAAATCTAAGAAGTATATTATGCATTTAACAAAATATTTTAACTGCTCTTTGTTATTAGTCAGACAAATATAATAGTCTGCTAAAATTATATAACACGCTAAATTAAAAAACCTATTATATATTTCATTACATATTTCAACGATTTGTACTATAAGCTACTATTATATGAAAATACCCTCAATATGATATAACATGCTAAATTAAAAAACCTATTATATATTTCAATACATATTTAAACGATTTGTATTATAAGCTCTATTATATGAAAATACCCTCCCGATGATATAATACGTTAAATCTAAGAAGTGTATTATGTATTTCAATAAATTTTTCAACGATTTGTTATAAGCTCTATTATATGAAAATACCCTCCCGATGATATAATACGTTAAATCTAAGAAGTGTATTATGTATTTCAATACATATTTCAACGATTTGTACTATAAGCTACTATTATATGAAAATACCCTAAGAATTATATAATACTTTATTAAATTTAGGATGTTTTTATTCATTATATTTTCTCGATTTATTTATGATAGTAAGAAAAATTGTTCGGGAAAATAAACTGATATTAAATTTTAGATTAAGTTAAACCCGTAATTAATTTATTGCGTTTTTTTTGAGATATCATCATATTTTAAAATTATTATCGGAATTTTTATAAAATTTATAATATTTCATGTGCAAGAGTTCGTTTTTTGAAATTATTGGTGCTGAACCGTTCTGATACAGCATTGTTTATAAAAGAATAAGCATTGAACATAGATTTTTAATATATTTAATTACAAATAGCCAGGTGCAAAAAACAGGTTTATTGTTTTCGAAACCCATGCATTCAAAAATATACACACTAAACGCTGTTTTTAGAAAATCTAATTTCCCTGTACATATATTTTATATATAAGATCGTGTAATAGCATCTTAAATTTTAAATGGGTGCCTCGTTTTTTTTTTCTATCTAGTAGTTAGCATTAGATTTTTCTATGTTTATTTATTTTACTAATATACATTAGTATTCAGAATAAAAAAATTATACGAAATAATCACTATACAAAAAACTTTAAACTAAGAATTCGCATTCCTTTTCCTACATTCGGCGTATTATAAATATAAATTTTTGAAGGCTGCGTTAAATATTATATTTATTGAATATTTTAGATGGTCACGTTTTATAAAAAACAATTGATGTTAAACTTTATTAAATACGCATTTTACGCAAAATATACTATTGTTTAAATTTTTAGAAATACAAAAATACAAAAAAAATTAGGTGATAAAATCTGGGTAAATCATATTTTTGCCATTTGAACGTGCCTTTTTTAAATTTTTATTTTACTTATTTGTGGGTAGAATTTAAATCTGTATCTTTAAATATTAAGAAAAAATATCAAAGTAATATCGGGTGATCAAATGCCGTGATCGAAATTATAATATTTTTTTAGTATAAGGTATTTATTTGACAAATGGAAACCCATAAGCTTGAAGTTTTACTCAGGGGCAATAATTTTAAAAATTTTTACACGTTTTTATCTATATTTTTAGTTAATAGTTTAAAAAATATTGATATATCAAGACGTATAATATTTTCTCGTTATTTTATGCAAATTTTATAAGAATTATCCTTTTTTGAATCTCTAAAAAAATATATATGATTGCAAATTATAATAAAAGATTTTTCTTTTGTTCAATAATGTACATTTATGTATTCTCACTTTGATGGAAATCAGTATAGATGGTCATGCATATTATAGGTACACATAGGTTATAATTGAATAATTACATACGTAGAAAAATAGTGAGCTATTGATAAAATTATACTATATGCAACTAATTCTTAGTGCATAATAATTTTCAACTGTAAACGATATTTAATATATTTAATGCTGATTTAATTTTTCATTATAATAATTATAAAAAATATTCTAAATTCATAAATATATCATTATTTATGTTTTTTATACAATAAAAGTTATTGATACTACAACAGATTTATAAATCGACCTCTTACTAAACCCCCTTTTCAGGTCTTTTTCGTAGAAAATGTGACTTCCCAATAAATATTTGATGGCCATGATGCTCTTAATCTACATTATTTAGAAACTTAATATTATTTACACCGACAATGGTTTTTTTAAAAATTATAAACATACTCGTTTTACTATATTGAAATTAATAAAAAAAAAGTATATTTACTTACCTTGATTAATCATCCATAATTTAATTTTCCCTTAAGCAAAATATGTCTGCACTGAGGCTTCTGTAGAAATGAACTTGAATTTCCCGATTTAATCAGCATAAAATGTCAAAAAAAACTAGAACCCTTATGAATATTACTTTCACATAATATTTTAAATATTAATTGCTTACCTATTTTTAAATAAAATTTTTGGATGGTATTTTACGATTTCAAACTATATAATTATACTACTTGTACTTTTTACTTCTATAAATTCAATATAAATCTAAAACATGCATATTTTTGGCATAAAAAAAACTTAATAGTATTTTTTCGCCAAACTTTGTTCATAAATATGTTTATTTGATATCCTATATTCTTTTTTTGTATAATAAAAAAAATCTTTTATATTTTTGTTTTTACTAGTACAGTCTTATCAAAAAATAATTTGATATTTAAAACATATTGTATTTGATGTTATAACGATTTAAATTTTTTCTAATTTATGATAAATATAAGTAAGTCTGTTTTTTTTAATGTATTCCCTTTGTTTACTAGTATTTTGTTTAAAAATCCATAGACAGTGTTTTCAAAAAATAATTTATAGAGTTAGCGGTAAAATTTATATTTTTATGTTTCATGCGTAAAACTTCTGATTACTCAAAAGGGCAAATATTATTTATACTTCTTTCAATTTCATCATCTTTAAAATTTCCCTTGATGCTTTTTAAGCGCACAAGACCACAAAAAAAAATATTTATTGAATTTTAAACAATTCATAATACTATTTTAAAACCATTTTATATTTTTAACCGATAATTTATACTTGCACCGTTTTTTTATATAAATAGTAATATATAAGATGTTCAAACACGTTGTAGGCATATTTGTGGTGAATATACTTTTTATGTCATCTTAACAGTATTGTAGAATTATACTAAAAACGCTCTTTTGTCCTACCTATATAATAAAAATATTTAAAAAGTGCTGTAAACGTGATTTTTTTTGAATTTAAAAAGTAAAGTTATTTCGATGCAATGATATGTCACTAATAAAAGCAGAAAATTGAATTAACAAATTTATATTTATAGAGTGACACATTCTATAATCATAGAAGCAAAAAATATCTTAACTATTGTGCGTTTACATTTAAAATAAACACCAGATATATTTTTATAATATATGCTCACATTTTTAAATAAAAAACATTTAAGAGCTTGATATATGATATTAACCATAGAATTTTCTACAAAAAAGCAGATTATGCCATAATAGCTTAAAATGACAATACAAAGAAAAGATACAAACATGCTCAAAATTCCAAGTAACATACACTAATTATCTGAAAAAGTATGGCAAAACGTTAGAACCGTAAAATATATTTGATAATATGAATAAAAACAGAGTAAAATTTATTACTTATACGTAAAATATACTTGTATGTGAAAATTTATTGGACTGTGGTTGAGCTGTGCAAAAACTCAATATATATTTTATAATTTATATAATTGATTGTAACATTCTCTTCCCGCAAAGCGATTTTTTTAATAAACAGATAATAAATGCCGCTGTGGTGCAAAAAAACGAAAAACGCTGTAAGGCCTGCGAAAACACAAAAAATCGAATTATAACGTATAAGTCTGAATTATGCGTTAAAACAACTTACACGCATCTGAAACGCAAGTAAAAGTGAACAAACTAAATATTAATAATATAAGATTGTCACCTAGAAGCAATGATAAGATTGACTCAATAATAAAAATCGATTAACCATTTTTTTTTAATCAACTAAATTACTCCATTTGTTTAATTTGTATTATGCATCAAAAGAATAGAAAATATATATGAATTTTTGTCGATTTGGAACCAAAAAAGGTTTTATCATTGGCGATTAAGATGTAGTTCAATACCATGAATACTCTTACACAAAGACGAAAGTGTCAGAATAACGAAAATATGCATAAATTAAATTATTATATTTTTTTACTTGCTAAAATTATCTAATGGAATCATCTGGGTATAAATCATGTATTTTTTTTACTTTTTCATTATAAAAGCATTATTTCAAATATATTAGAATACTCTCGCAAATAATGACTATACGGTGCACAGGCCTGATTATATCCCAAAAAAGTATATGATGATGGATAATTGGATGTTCAAATATATACTATGTTCCCTTTTAAAAAATAAACATTCAAATTTCTAAGATTAGATTATATTATTTTATTTCTTTTTTCTAAATTTGTTGTGGTGATTTCTTATTATAATTATGTAACTAATTTCAATCAAAAAACGTTTGCATAAAATAATTCGGTCTCGTGTAGAGAAGGTTAAATTTGTTTTATCTGCAACTAAAATAGCATAAAATACGACAAATGGTAAATTCTATTTTTAAATTCGTTTATACAATTTTTTAAACATAATTATTTGCTTCATACCGAAATATTTATAGGAGAGTAAGTTCCCATATAACATGGCACTTTTTAGGAAATTTTTATAACACAATCATCATTATTTTACACTCTAAAAAATAAATATATACCTGAAATTTCATCAAAAAATCGAAAATCATTTCTGTAATTAGGTCTCACGTTGTAACATTCAAATTTTATTTTTAAAATCAAATTCTATTGAAGTTCGAAAGTTTTGAATAGTATAATAACTCGATGTTTTTGGTTTATGCATCATATTTTAAAATTAGGCATCAGAAAGCTTCAGAGTATAAAATTACAGACTTAAAGCAGAATTTATGGGTATGAGTTATGTTAATTAAGAGTATATAATCATCTAATCACAACTTTATCTTTAAATATAAATTTATGTGTATAATTCAAGAAAATAAATTTATGCTTACTTTCATTAAAAAAAATGAACGTCGGTAATCTTTTAAAAATATCTTCAAAGAAGTAAAACATATTTTATAGAAAGCATGGGCTCCCTTTCTTTAAGATACTTTCCTTTAATGTTTGGGTATCAAATACGAAACACATCTCTATATATTTAAACCTTTTATTAAGTTAATCAAAGAAAACCTTTCAAACCATGGATGAATCTAACTTTGATAGGCTTATAGTGTTAAAAAACACGATTAACCTCTGAATTTTCACAAAAAGGTTTATATCTAGTGTGAGGTATATATAAGATAATAGTACTACATCTTTATACAATCTTGGTTCTCATTAATAAATTTCAGATCGAATCTATAATAACCATTAAAAATGATAAAAAGTGTGATATATTTAAGATCGATCAATTTATTTATTAAAACTAAAAAAAATTCTTTTAAATATACGAAAAATCTAGAAATTCCTAAAAGTTATTGATAAAAATAAAACCTTTCGTTGATGAACAATAGAAAAAAAACTATTGATAATAAATTTAATTAGTCCTAAGAAAGTAAAACAAAAGCCTACTATAGTATAATTATACAATTCTAATTTTAAATCGTAATTAGTTGCATAAAAAAATACATTGCGTATAAATTTTTATAGAAATTTGATTTTAATGTGTTAATCTTTTTTATTATTTTTACAATTGTATTTTAAAACAATCAAATCTGCTTAATGTTTAATTTGTGAATATAAACATATAAAATTAATTCAAGATACGCTTATCTAAAAACCACTATTAATTAAGTTTGCATTTACAAAAATTTTCAGATATTCTTGCCGTCGATAAGCGTAAAAAATTACGTGCAGATATGTATCATTGAAAAAATTAGCCACATTCAAACTGATCTGGTTAGTGGAAATAAATAAATATCAAAAGTTAAAATTCTTGTTCTAAACATCTTAATATTTATTTTTAGAACTCGAGTTTAACATCACAAAACATTTTTTTGTGAATTCTGAAAGTTAATACAACTTCAAAATTTTATTTGATCAATTCAAAATGCTTATTTTTAATTTTTTGATGTAAAAACAGATTTAAGAACCACTAAATTTTGATTTTTAGAAAAATTCATGCTGTTTTAAATATAAATATATTCGTGCAGTAATTTTGTTGTGCGTTTTTTTGAAGAATAAAAGTACGCGCTGTCTGCGTATTTACTATTTTTACGTTTATAATTTTTACTAGCATTAAATACATTATTTTTGAAATCTGATAGCTTCCATTGTTAGTAATCCACAATGTACATACTTAATTTATTGAGAACTTATTTTTTAAAGGAAACATATATATTGAAACTCATAAATTATTTTTATAAGGTAAAAATATAAAATTAATGTTAATAAATGGTATAATTATCAGCTAAATAAATATTTGAATTTGAGATGATTTTTTTTTAATATAGGATATATAGTTAATTATAAGTGTATAATTAACCCTGATGCAGACATTGTCAACTAATAATTTTTAATAACTTCATTTACTCATAACTCGAGTCTAATACACGTAAAAAAAGAAATATACATGAAAAATCTTCTATATAGATTTTTCAAGCGCCTGTATAAAAAATATGTAGGTTTTAGAAATCGAAAAATAAAAATAAATTAAATGTTGGAATTGTAGATTTTCATTACAAAAATGTGCCAATAAGCAAATATAATACTTATACACATTTTTATATGGTTTAATTTTTATACCGCACAATATAGCGTATAGTTAAATAGCTCAAATTTACGCATGTTTTATTATTTCCATTAATTTGTTTTATACCTAGGTAATCTGATCCCCTTTATCGTTAATTGCGAATTTTTTTTTTCTACGATGAATAATTATTTTTAAAAATGCCTAAAAAACTAAAAAGTTGCACTTTGATTTCTTAATGTGGATTTAAATTTACATTTTCGTGCGTTAAATTGACAGATATAATTTTAAATTAAAGTTTACTAAATCGATTTTAACTACGGTCAAATTCACTCAAAATTGTTTTCTGACTTAGCTCGTTAAATAATACTTTACACTATCTTAATTTGTGTTTTTCTGAATTAATTCATAAATATAAGGGTTATTATTGCATGTTTTTAAATCCATAGCGTGCAATATAGACCATTTAAAGATATATAATAAAACTTCGTTACTAATGGTTAAATATACATTTTATTTGTGAACTGTATATTAGAAGTTTATTATTTATAGCAATCTAATTTATATTTTCATTCTGTATGATATTCAGAGCTAGCTATAAATTTGTATTTTTGAATGAAATGAAGACTTTTGAGCACGCAGAACTGTAAAATTGGATGAAATGGAAATACACCATTACTTATTAATTTAAAAATCTAATGTAATTGCAGATTTATTTTTTTATAATCAATATAAGCATCCAAAAAATATATTTATTTTTAAAACATACTTTTTTTCTACACGATAAAAAAATCGCGCTAGATTCAATTTAAGAATATTTATTGGGTAATAAATTCATATTGAGACAATGATTTCTAGTATACTTGAGTACAAATAATACATTCGCTATTTGGTATTATATCCTAAATTTAAAAAGGTTTTTATGTTTTTTTTTAATATAATATATGTTGGTAGTGCAATGATAAAGGCAAAAAATAACTTAAAACAATAAGACCATAATTCTTATAGAATATAAAGCGCAAATTTTCTTAAATTATTGCACTTAAATCAAAATTAATTGCACACCTATTCTATATTTTTATTTTAGGTCATTTTTAGTATTTAGGGGGGTTCGCCTATTTTATTTGATCATAATTTTTTGTAAAAAACAAGCCTAACAGAAATTTTATTATTTATTTATTTATTTACCAAGTTTTTTTTATTTGTAATAATTTAATCTTAAATATTTTTTTAAAACATATACAAATTAATCAAGAATGTTGACGCAAAAAATGAAGTAATTACATTTAACTATTTATTTACATTGATACATCTTGTTCTCTTAGAATTGCCTTTTTAAAAATTAATTTGTCTAATTAAAACTAAGGCAATTTTAATGCCTTTCTTCCGTTTCAATCTTAAGCAGAAAACAAAACTATTTAGTCTATTATTAACAGAAAATATACAAGATTCTTTACTGTGGGCACGAACAATTAGATTGTGTCTCTAAATTACACATTTATTTTAAGGTCTTTTTCTGCGACAAATAGTTATAAAAATAAAAAAAAAATCACATTTGATTCATCCAAACACATATTTCCAATAAAAATGATTTAAGAACTGTCCCTTCTGGGCCAAAACTTACCAGTCAAATACTAATGCATTCACCCAAAAATATACTATGGAGCCTCTTATACGTAAAATTACTTGTTATACGATTAATTAGATTAAAAATCACCTAAAATCATTTTTAGTTCAAATATAAATACATTTGTATCATGTTTATATAATAATTACCTGTTCGTATTTGTATTTTCGTACATATAGCATTGATTTTCGGAATTTCGAAACCGTTTTCAATCAAATTTTAAACTAAAATCGGTAATTTTTCTGCCCCAAATGCACCACAAAAAAATTTTAATATTGAATTCTTGTGCTTTAAACAATATATTGATAAAAAAACGGCATATATTACAACAATTCAGCAATTATATAAATATATTATTTACCGAGAATTTGTTGATCTGTATCTTTTTTATTTTTTAAGGTTATAAGTCACAGTATGTCGATCGGGGTTATTTATATGCCCCAAAGATTTAGATTAAATTTTTATTTATTTGATAAATCAGTGCTTATAGGGCTAAATTTCTTGATTTTTAGAATTTTATACGTATTTTAAGTACTTTTATCATCATCTAAATAGCATAAATAATTATAACAGTAGTACTCGTTTTAATGATAAGTTTATTTTAACAGAAATTGTAATTCCTAGTAAATATCATGCAAAAAATAGCGTAATAAATAAAAAATCCAAAATTGTGCTGTATATAAGGATAAAAACCATAAATTTAATTTTTCAGCTAAATTTGAACCTATTCTTATTCTTTTAAAAATTTCGCAACCCATAAATAATGTATTATAGAAAATGTATTTTCCAGTGTAATTATTTTATATGGAACTAATAACTGGTTTATTGAATATTGATTAAAAAAATCCCTTTTTATATAGCAAGCTTTACACACAATCAATGCTATTATTATTTATAATCATGAAGGTTATAAATAGATCTGAACTAAAAATCTTCTTTATATTTCTAAATAATCAGTATAGAAATCGAATTGAATCAAACTGTTTGTAAGACGTAACATATTTAAAACGCCGTAAAAAATACACATGAAAAAGCCTGACGAGTGTAAAAAGTAAGAAAACGCATATTCCTACAACGACGCTTGAAAAAATATCTAAAAACCTAAAATTTTTTCTTTTCCAAGTAAGATTTATATTTTTTTTAGTTGATAAAAAGAAATAAAAACCTCATGAAGTTATCATTAGACAGAAAGTTTTGTGCATACATACAATTATGTGCTTATATAAATGCTTCTTAACATTGTGGTTTCATAAAATAATGCCTAAAGATAGCAAAAATTCAAAATATAACAAAAAATGTTATTTATAGTAGTTACGAGTTTACTGGAAATATTGTGTTTCAATCAAATAAAAATCGGATTAAGAATTTATGATAACAAAAAAAAATTATCCCGATGTCTTTTAGTCCAAAGAAGTAAGTGTTATTGTTATTTTTATAGGAAAAATTAGCTTTTTTAGAATTTAAAAATATATGTGTAAATTAAATATAAATAGAACCATATAAAAAAGATACCTTAGGCACTGATAAAGATATGATTAAGGGAAGCATAAAAATTCAAATCAAAATAATAATTTAGATTAAGAAAAATGTTGTTATAGGGTGTTTTTTTTAGACTAAGATCCTACTTATACATGCTGACATTTGTTGCAAATGGTTAAAAAACGATTTTAAAAGAAATTTTATATGCTTTGATAAGAAAAAAGGCAATATACATAAAAATATGTAACTATATCAATTAATGCATATATATTCAAAAGTATCACATGTTTAAAAGTCTTTGGTAGGTATTTATAATGAAATTTACATAGAATCAATTTGAATAATATCATAACATTATATATAAAAAAGGTTAGAACAGAACATTCTTTTTTTATATTTTTCATAATTTTTATACTTTATTTCTCTTGAAGGATGATTTTTTTACGCCCCGGGAAATTCCTAGTGTTACCGTTTATTATAAAAACTTAAAGACTATCAATTTTTTGAGTTTTATGGATAAAAAATATCAAGGCGAAATATTATGTTTTCTGACAGTAAATTAAATTTAATAAAAAAATATACAAAATTTAAAGATACTTGCACCAACAAAATAATTGTTAATAAATGAAAGTGAATTATTAAATAATAAATAACGAGATAATATATATTACCTCTGGTAAACGACTGAAAAACACTATATATCATAAAATTAAAATATCTTAAATGTGTTAGAAATAATTTATAATCTACTAATATATTTTTATATTATTAAGGCACCTTTTTATTATTCTAATTATTTGTTTTTATGCAAAGTCTAACAATAAAAACCAATATTTAGGCAATTTTATTATATATGTGCTAAAATAATATGGAATAGATATTTATATGATTCTATGAACTTAATACATATGGGAATATACAAAAATGTAAATTTAAAATACCAGAATATTTTTCTTGAATTTAATACAATGGGAATTATAATAAAATCTCTTATTTGACTTTTTTTGTGCTATATAAAAAGATAAAAAGCATACTCTATTTTATAAATGTAAAAAAGGATAGTACAGGGCATAAAAATAAGATTAAAAACGCGTGTTATAAAAAGTGCAAATATTAATGTTTCATATAAATAAAATAACACTTAATAGTATCGTATTTGAAAAAAAGAAGTAAAACAAAACCTTTAAGAAAAATAAATACTGCCAAAATTATATTATTTTCGCATTTAGTTCCAAAAACACCACACTAAGATAATATGTGTAAATCAAAAGCGCAATATTCTCAACATAAAAATTTATAGTTCGACGAATTTGCTTTTTTAACACAAAGTTAATAAAATATTATCAAACATACCAAAAATTTTGTACAAAAAAAGTGAAATAAAAAAAGATTAATTTTATTCTTTTTTTGCTGCATAAGCACAGTTTTCGGGTGAATTTTTTTGTCATATGAATATGCAGAAAGCACGTAAAATCGTTTGAATTTAAGTTTGATTTGTCTAAAGCATCTTTTATTACCATAAATATCTTTTTTTTTATTTCAATAGAAATTACGAAGCTGGAATTCAAAAATTTTAAGTGCACATAATACTGTAGTGAACTATTTTATATTAGTGATGGCATGAATAGATTCAATTTGTATTTTCGAGAAATTATCATAAAATTTATACATTGATTGCTTATTTAAACGTAAAAATATATTTATGATTATGTGCAATAAATCATTACAATTTTAACTTTTTCATTTAAACTATAAATATATCCATAAAGCACAATCCTAACGACCTGAAATATCTATATTCAATCACAAATTAACTTTCTTAAACCAGTTCAAATATTTTTTAAGCCTATTTTCCAAAATAAAATCCTGTCTAATAATTTTGAGATTCAATTCATAGAGAAATAGATTTCTAAAGTTTTTATAAAATCCGAAATAGTTTTTTTTATAAAGGGTTGAGGTGAAAATTTCAGCATATTTGGTTTCAACTATATTTTTAGAAAAACAAAGGCAATAAGTAAAAACATAAATGTGCAGTTTATTTTTATATATGTTAATATACAAAAAACACTCAAGTATACTTTTTTTATTGAACGCTGGGACCATGAATTTTTTTTTATTCATTGAATCTATTTTTATCGATCATTTTCGAATTATCTTTTTTCCTAAACCGCTTAGTTAAACTAGTCTGGCTAAGTTATTTCCTTTACCCAGTCTAATAATTGTTGTAAAAAATTATTCTTTTCCCGCTTTTTGTGATATATTATTTATTTGATTTATTGGATGTGTAGCGCACAGCTTTTGGCACAAATTATCTTCAGAAAGTGATTTAAATAATAATGTTGGCGTATATTTGTGACTTTAAGCCTTGTTATATATTCTTGTACATATTTTATAGTTCTTGGTTTAGAAGTCTGGCCGAATCCATGGTAATATAATTCTTTAAAACTGAATACATGAGCCTGGACCATTTAATTGTGTACATATCGCTGCCATTATTGTTATTTGTGCATTTATATAAGTTAAATAGTAAATTATTGGTTCCATTAAAATTACATTATGCTTCTGAAGCTTTTAATTGGATTAATAATTCGTAAGTGGCAAGAATTATGCCGCATAGAAAAGAAAAAGGTGATTTGAACACAAAATTCATAAATATAGCCTAATAAATATCCATTGAATCAAGATTATCATATGCATAATTTTGTATAAGCATCATATAAGATACGCATATATGGCATGTTTAATCCTTATGGTTATTTTATATTCAAATTGTAAATAGTTTTTATTTCTTGTTTAACCATCATGTTTTATAGTTATAAGCATGATTTTCTCGGTAAGATTTAAATACATCCTCACACCATTAATTATATACAATTTATCTTTATTTGTATTTCCATAAAAAATATGTTAAGGAGTTAAAAATTCAGGACGAAGTAGAAGCATACATGCAAGCTCTAACACTTATTAAGACACTTGAACTCATCTTATTTGAGAGAAGAAGAGCAGTGGATGAAGATAGTTCTGGTGAAGTTTTCAAAAGATGTATCAAGGAGTTTTGCAATATTCCCAATGGGCTGAACACGTCTAAATTGATAAAGAGAAATTTAACCCATAAATAAATATTAAATTGTATTTAAAAATTTTATTAAAAAGGTTTTATTTAGAATGGCAACTTGAAGATAAATATATATTTCAATTTATTTAATCTTCAATAATTCTATTGTTATTTTATCTATTCAAAGAGGTGCATTAAAGTAAATTAGAAGACTTAAATACACAGCTCATGTAGATCTAGACTATATCGGTGAATTAAAACCATTTACCATATAAAATATAAATTCGTTCTAGTGAGATAGTTTTAACATCCTACATTATATTTAATCTGATAGAGGTATTATTTTATTTCCAATTTCTGTATTTAGATGAAATACCATATGAGGTATTCTTCCATATTCAGATATTTGATTCATTTTCTATAAATTTCTCGATTAATTACGCATTTAATTCATTAAATTTAAAAACGTTGTTTCCCATATATTTTATTTTTGGCTAACCCCCTGTAATGATATATCAAAATTTATATATATTTTTTTTATATGTCTGCTACACATTCAGCACTAATGATAATCAAAATACAATCAATACTTCAAAAACTAGAATCAATATTATGCAGTATATTCGACATTTAATGACGTGTGGATTATGCGGTAAGACGGAAGATGAAGATCAAATTATAAGCAACGAAGTACCAATGTCCGAAAATACAATAGATGAGATGAGTTTTCAACAGATAGAAGATTTTAATGATGATCTTAATCATTTTAGACCAGAAGATACGATTCTGAGGCTAAAATAGGGGCAAAACACATATCGGAAGTAGTAAAAGTTTCTTAATAAATAAAATTTATAAAATTTTAACTTGTTTATCAATAGAATAGTTTTTATCCCTTTTGCGCATTTAATTTCTGAATTTTTAAATAAATTTTAAAGTATTGGCAATTTTAAAGAGTATATCCATTAGATGATGTAAATTATTTCTTGAAGTTGAAAAAAATAGCTATAAAATGTATCATATCCTAAACAATCAAAATTTTTTGTTTAATAATATAAATAACTGCTTTTATAATGAAATCACCATCTTCAATTTTTAAAAAAATATAATTAGTTAAGACATATGTTTATACTGCCATGGTACAAATATTTTTTTGTGAATGCACTAAAAAGCTAGCCTATAGTAGATTTTATTTATATAGCACACCCCCATTTCGTAATAAATAAACGAAGCAAGATGATTAAATGAAAAAATAATGCACGCTTGTTATGCATTTGTAAAGGTTAAAACCTTTAATTTGGAATAAATGCAATATAATTATTATAAAACGAATATTTTTTGGTTTTTGGATTTTTTAAAAATAAACGACTGACAATAAATTTACTTGACTTATATTTTTTAACGTCAACATATTATTTATGGGTTGTTCTGGTTGCCAGCATTTATATTTCACCAGTAAAACCATCTATTCGTATTAGAGAAGATTCGAAAAATACACTTTTCATCATCTTTTACCTATTCCATAAATTTAGTCATTTAAAAAATTATCATTTTATGTGTTTGTCTCGATTATATTATTTGTGTAGATTCATCAGCTTCGGTTGAAATTTATCTTTTTATATATGACAGATGATATGTTGTTCATCGTACCATACCATTTTATATGTAAATTAAAATTTTTATTTCGTAATGTGGAAATGAGGCTGATTTCGCATGCTAGTAAATAACATTTTCAATTTAACCCTTTCCAAATTATTCGGTAAATTTGGTAACCGACATTAAATTTATTTTTATTCATTTTTATTTGTTTGAACAAAACTTTAGAAAGCTCCGTATAACGGATTTGGTTAATTATTAATTCAGCCTAATTATTTTTATAATATTCCCAAATTTATATTTTTCTTTTAAGACTATTACTTCGAGTGTTTTACTCAATACCGTCGGTTGCATATGCTTCATTTGGAATTCATAACACCTTAATATGTAACTTATGGTATTTTGGGATCACGCCATTCAATGTTTTAAGCACAATACTATTTGTGTTTGGCAATTGTGTATATGTCATAGTAAATTTATATTTTCATTTTCTGTATTAATCAAGTTATTCAAACGCATTCTTTTTATTTACACTAATATATATAAGCTTTTTTTATGGTTTAAGCATAAATTTTGAAGGGGTTTATTATGTAATTGGTTTCAAGCATTGTGCTTTGATGTGTGACTGTGGGTTCCTTATCATCTATATTTAAAAAACCAATTTATTTAAAAGTAAACACACCGACAAAGGGGCGGCTACTATGATTAAAAAGATTATCCATAACACATTGACATGACGGGATAAAACAAGAGCTTACGTTTAAATATTTTAGCTTTCCCCCATTATTAGAGAAGTTCCACACTTTTCTTCAATAATATAGGCAATTGTGGGGTGTGGGTGCATTAGATTCCTTCAGCGATGAAATGTAAACATGAATAACCCTTTATCACCATATTTTGAAGGCCGTTTATGAAGAAAAACTCCAATCCACGGAGAATACGGGCGACAAGAGATACGGGGGTAATTTTCACAGCTTGATGCAACTGTTAAACGATAGTCTAAAGTAATTATAAATTTTCTAAATATTAAGGCAAAAACATAAATTAATTAATTAAACCTCGGATTTTATAAATTATGAATATAACAATGAGTTAGGAATACTGATAGAAGCAGGGGTTTCTAAAAAACCATTAGGATGGAAAGATACTTTAACAATTATTCTTCGAAATTTAAGATGTATAGAGGATAAACTTAAGAGAATACGATAAAAATAGCAATAAATACGACATATTCTTTAGATCCAATATATGTTTAATTTCGCTGAAAAAGTGCAATAGGACAAACCAAAATAAAAATAAAATATAAAAAAATATATAATATATAATTCATAGAAGTTTTATACAAATATGTACCACATATTTAACATGATGTGGTTCCCCAATATTATAAAATCCCTTTAAAAAAAAATTGAAGTTTCAAACCAAATCATCGGATGAATTTAAATATAGAACAGAGGAAAGGTGTTGGTCCCATAAGTCTTATAAAAAAGAGAACCATAGAAGAAAATATGGTATAAGAAGAAATATCTAAAAGAAAATAATATTTTTTCACGCAAAAATATTCAATCTAAGTTTTCAGAATAAGAAAATCCAAAGTTCTAATACAAAATAAAATATATAAATTAAAAATAAGTTTTTTTATATTAGATATAATACACGGAATAGTTAATTGTTTTATTTACCACTTTTATACTATACTCGTGAGCAATAAGTTATTTGAATAAAATATGATTTAAAGCTAAAAATTATATTCTTTGTGTATGCTTTTGATATTTACTCATTTTATATATTTTTATGAAGTTTTTTTCTCGATATATTATTGCTGTAATCTATTAAATGTTATTTCATGCATATATTGTGATAAATTACACATAAATAACTAAATAAAAAAAAATCTGGCTAAATAACACATATAAGTATCCATAGTAAAATTTTTTTTAATATTCAAATTATATTTTTTGATATGAGCGCGTGATGGGTGTATTGAATAGTTTCTTTTTTTATTAACACTATAAATACAACAAACTAATTCATAAATTGTACGTTATTTTGTTTATTAAAAAATTTGAAATATTTTTTTTGACTATCTTGATATTTTTACAAACTAAAAATGAACTAATTTAATTTCAATAAAATAAAGGTTCCCAAAAAATTTATTTCCAACTACAGAAATCAACATCTTTAACCTCGATTATCTCAAATAAATTATGAAATAGGGATGTTACAACTTAATAGTGTCGACGTAAAAAAAGCCACTATTTTATATGATTTCTAGAGAGAATATGTGTGATTGGATTCAAATGGTTTTATCGAAGATCTTTTATTTATGGATTAATTTTTGATTTGACTTTTATATTTTATCAAACAGATTGGGGAATACAATTCTTGGAGAAAACTTCATCCATACCTTTCACTATCCCTTCCTCTGCTATATCTTCATCGACACTCTTTTTTTTTCGCAAGACTTATTAGTTCAAGAGGCTTTCTCAATCATATGGTCAAAGGTTTTATTTATTATTATTTAATTTAGCCCATTCCAATTTACAAAATATTCATTTCCGTCAAGAAAGCGACAATGATGATTTTTTTGTACAATATTAATGTGATAGTAATTACACGAGAATTTTAACAGGTGTATAATGATTTTGACATTTTATCGGTTCCTTTAAATTAATTAACCCTTATATTTAGTACTTTTGAGATTATAATATATGTTTTTTACTTTTAATTCCGTCTTTTTAAAAAATATAAGAAAATTTATATTACAATTTCAGTATATATCAATAAATATATTGATTTTTTGCCGAGCCATATGTTATAACTTGGAATGGTGCGGTTCAAAATAACATAGGTCTTATTTTAATTGTTTGGGAATACTAAATGAAGCTTATTACAAACAAAGGCATTAAAGAAGACAGTTGAACCAATAAGTCTTTAAAGAAGAAGATTGATAAAATAATGAGATTTAAAGAAGTTACAACGAAATATGTTCTTAAGCCAATTCTGAATTTCAGCTTATAAAACTATCAATAGCTCAAAATTTTAATTAACCTATAAATAAAATTTTATTTTCGATATTAAAGATTACAGAGATTTTAGAAATCGATTATTTTATCATATAATTTCTAAAATCATAGATTTGCTAGAAGAAATATAAATATTATAGCACCAATGAATATAAACACCTTCACTTTGAAAATTAATATAAAAGCTAAAAATTGAAATATATGTGATCACGGTTTACTGTGCAAAAAAAGTTGTTGCTCTTCAAGTACATAAGCTGAACGTAGGGTGCTAAAAATTATTTCAAACACACAATAAGTCTTTCGAATGTCGATTTAGTTACAAAAAATACATTATGTTTAAAAAATATATCAGCCTGTAATTTATGAATAAAATTTTTGGAAGTAGTTAAGATAGAATCTTGAACAAATAAATAAAATAGCGTGGGTTTTTCTGTTAATTTTTATTATTGTTGAGAAAATAAACATATTGTTGGCTCTAAGTATTTGTTTCTGCATGAGATATTTTTGTGGATTCAATAAAAAAAAGACTAGAGCCAATAATTAACTTTGGCTTATTGGATTTTTTTTCTAAAAAATTCATTTAATATGTGAATTCTTAAGTCAAAAAAGAGAACTAAAATTTATGTAATGTGATAATGCCCAGATAAAAAAAATATACCAGAAATGATCAAATAGAATGATGATTATTAGATAAAAAATAAAGCAAAAAGTATCAAATTGTATAATATATGTATAATGCTATACAAAAAGTATCAAATTGTATAATATATGTATAATGCTATACAAAAAGTATCAAATTGTATAATATATGTATAATGCTATACAAAAAGTATCAAATGGAATCATAATATATGTATAATGTTACACAAACAGTATCAAATGGAATGATAATATCTGTATAATGTTACACAGAAAGTATCAAGTGGAATAATTATGATTAGATGAAAAAAGAAACGAAAAAGTATCAAATTGTATAATATATGTATAATGCTATACAAACAGTATCAAACTGTATAATACCTCTATAATTTTACACAACTAGTATCAAATTGTATAATAGTTGTATAATGCTATACAAACAGTATCAAATTGTATATATCAATGTATAATGTTACACAAAAAACATCAAATGGAATAATAATACCTGTATAATGTTACACAAAAAGTATCAAATTGTATAATACATGTATAATGTTACACAAAAAACATCAAGTGGAATAATTATGATTAGATGAAAAAAGAAACGAAAAAGTATCAAATTGTATAATATATGTATAATGCCATACAAACAGTATCAAATTGTATTATATCAATGTATAATGTTACACAGAAAGTATTAAATGGAATAATAATACCTGTATAATGTTACACAAAAAGTATCAAATTGCATAATACCTGTATAATGTTACACAAAAAGTATCAAATTGCATAATACCTGTATAATGTTACACAACAAGCATCAAATTGTATAATACCTGTATAATGTTACACAGAAAGTATTAAGTGTAATAATTATGATTAGATGGAAAAAGAAACGAAAAAGTATCAAATTGTATAATATATGTATAATGCTATACAAATAGTATCAAATTGTATTATATCAATGTATAATGTTACACAAAAAGTATCAAATGAAATCATAATTCTTGTAACATGGTAAACTAAAAGTACCAAATGGAACAACAATGATAAGTTATTTTTGACAAACTTTGAATAGATTGTGTATTGGGATTGAATTTAAAAGGACCGAAATTAAAATTTTTATGGTATTATTTTATCTGCAAAGTATCTGCTACGAATGGAAATAACTTTCACTGCACAAATATTTGTGTTATTTGTGAATTTTAAGAATTTCCCTCTGTTGTAATATGGTTTAGTATCGGATGTTTTATTTTGAATGCTATTTTTTTGGGCAGATAAATTAAGCTAAGTATCAGAATTTGCTTCTTTATCCTAGACTGAAGGCATATATCCTATTTTACATGTTGTTATATCTAACAAAGATAACTTTTAAGAATAGACATTAGGTTAAAATTTGGAGGTAAAATTTTGGTTATAGATTCTGCACAACTAAAATAAAGATATTTTAAATTAACGTTTTATTATTTTTCAAGTATTATAGTTCAGTTATTTAAATGTTTTGTTGACTTTCAACATTTCCCAGAGAATTAGTTAATTGAGCCAATGCAGCGAAAGATAATGAGCCTAAAATTTGCGATGTAAATCTAAATAATGGTCTATACCATAATTCAGTTAATAATTCATCATTATCCATAAATATGATAATATTTAACATCAAAGATAAAACTATATTATATAAAATTGTCCATTTACCAGATACATCAAGGTATAACATTGACACAATAATGGTTAAGACCCCCGTGGTCAAATAATTCTCGAATCGCGCATCTGTTTGCATATTGTTTGAATGATAATCTTTCCTTACGAAATATAGAACCATTTGTATTACCGGAATTCCTATATTTAAAATAATAAATGATCTTGAAATTTCATGCCACAATTTATTCTGCAAATCTCCGCATATGATAACGCGAAAGTAATAATAACAAATAGTGGCAACGTGAAATACCATTGTTAAATTAAAACATTTACGTGAGAACTTCACGGGCCAATTCACAGACATTGGAAATGAGTGCGGTAATTCTGGAATTTTTTTCAAATGCATGAAATATCTAGCTACAGATCCACTTATTGCTCCCATTGTTAAGATGTAGGTGAATGATGAGGATAAAAACAAGCTCAAATGAATCGATAATGTAGCCAAGTGAACCAAGGAAAGATGATAATATGATAGTAATTCTATTGAATCCACATCAAAATCTTCATCTGATGAATCGTTTGATTCATTTATGTATACAATCCTATTCATTCTATGTGGGTTGTAAATATTCTTCTTGAATTTTATTTCTTGTTTACATGTGAACTGATCACCGATAAAAGACTATTTTTAATATCTTATATATATTTTCTATTATTGGTTAGATTATATTATCAAATCATTTGTAGTCGAATGTTCCAGAGAAAGATCTATTTTATCAATATAATGTCGACAATCGTATCTTGAAATAAATAAAAATAACCGGAACAAAAAATCAAAGAATTTAACAAAAGTAATTTCATGTTGAATTTTAGAAAATTAAATAATTCAACAAACTGTAATTTTATTTTGAATTTATAAAAAATCAAAGAATCTAACAAACGGTAATTTTGTCTTGAATTCACAAAAAAATTAATTATTCAACAAATAGTAATTTCATCTTGAATTTTAGAAAATTATATAATTCAACAAATAGTAATTTTGTCTTGAATACCATAAAAAAATATATAATTCAACAAATAGTAATTTTATTTTGAATTTATAAAAAATCAAAGAATCTAACAAACGGTAATTTTGTCTTGAATTCACAAAAAAATTAATTATTCAACAAATAGTAATTTTATTTTGAATTTATAAAAAATCAAAGAATCTAACAAACGGTAATTTTGTCTTGAATTCACAAAAAAATTAATTATTCAACAAATAGTAATTTCATCTTGAATTTTAGAAAATTATATAATTCAACAAATAGTAATTTTGTCTTGAATACCATAAAAAAATATATAATTCAACAAATAGTAATTTTATTTTGAATTTATAAAAAATCAAAGAATCTAACAAATTGTAATTTTGTCTTGAATACCATAAAAAAATAAGAGAATTTTTAAAAATAGAAATTCTTAGCATATCAAGAATCCAAAAATTGTGTTGGCATCTTATTTTTCATAAAAAACTAAAAATTACTTTCATTTAAAAAAAATTAGACGCTAAGCTGGTTTCTATTTATTGTAATAAATACAATTTATATTATAATTACCAGAAAAAATGCATTTTACTCTTTCGAATCATATTATCACATCCTTAATACATTAAAAAAATTCCTATCACAAAAATTGCTTTAGAAACATTAGTAAACACTCTTAAAAACAAATTTACCAGTTATTATATAAAGTGCAAGTTATTTTATACAATCTTGTTGTGCACAGAACTTAATCTATCGTTATTTCACCCAATCTTGAATCTACTTTAAAGAACCAATAAATTATAAACAAAATCTTGTAATCGATAAATTTATAAAAATTACAATCAATATTCTTTTTATTAATCGATTTAAAAGTTTTAAAAATGGAAATAATTGGATTTTTTTGTGAATGTAACCATTTCTTGATTGTACAAACATCCAATAAAATGACTCTAATTTTAAATGTTAATGACCAAGCCACAGATTACAAGTAAAAAATTTAATTGAAATATACTTTTATAAACCGCGAATGGCTTTCATTTTAATTTTTAGAAAAATGTATTAACAAAAATACATGTAATTTTTTTATTTTACTTTAATAACTATTATTTTATATTACAGAGACGAATACCGCTATTGAAAACCATGGAAATAACATAATTTAGAATAGAAATATATTCCTTTTTAGTGATAGTAAAACAGATGTATCTTAAGTAACTTTCAAGTCAACGACGATAAGTTTTTTAACTGCAAGAGGCAGATTTATATAGGATACATTGGCGTTAGGATTTTATAAGACATGCTATTATATCGTAGAATTTCATTTGAAAATCCGGTAATATATGTTTACGAAAACACTGAATTATAAATTTACATGAATATTTCTCTATTCCATTGAGAAACCAAAGTTTACGAATTCATTTATATACTTTTTTAACACTTAGCAGATTAAAAGCTCTTAATTCGATATATTGTGTTTATAAATAGAAAATATATAAAAACAATTTCTTGTTTTATGTATCGTGCTCAGAATTTAAATTAAATATTCGACATAACGCTTTCCTAATCAATAAACTAAATCAAGCGAAAATAATAAATTACATGCGCTATTGTAAAAAATTTATTTATTATTAATTCTGAGACAAGTAATATATATAAAAATGAACCAAAAAAATAAATTCATTGATTTTAATCGGCCAATCTGCCACATCGAGCAATGTTTTTTGTTTAAACTTCTTATGGCATAAACCCACTTCTGCACGGCAAAAATAAAGCCAAAACTGATGCTTGTAAACCGTCACAAATTAACTGTTAATTGATTTTTTTGTGATTTATATCCAGAAAATATTATTATTGAACACATAGAGCTCTTAACTGTTTTTAAAATAAGAAAAAGTATTTCCTAGCGATTATTATTTCAGCTTGCGACTTTAATCGTTGCAAATTGATTGCTTATTGGACTTTAAAAACATACACCCTTTCTTGCCATTCCTCGATAAGATTCTAAAGTTTCTAATCATTCTTAATTGCACCATAATTATAAGATTGAAATAGTCAACGAATGAATTAAAATCTGTTTCATAAATAAATTTGTTACAGTGTTTTTATTTGGTATAATATATGCGCCTAGATTTATTATATACAATATTATTATAAAATATTGCGGAGTTTTATAGTAAATTTTTGTATGTTATATTATAATCCTCATGAAATGTTTCAATTGATTGCATAATTCTAAAAAAAAATGTATTAGCACATTGAAATTCGATATTATCATAGAAAATTGCGAATTTTTAACATAAATTACTACAATTGATTGCATAATTCCAATTCTAAAAAAACCAATATATTAGCACATGTGAAATTCTGAATTTTTATAAAATATTGTATACTTTATATAATAAATTGTTGCAATTGATTGCATAATTCTAATAAGATGAATGCATTAGCACCTATGAAATCCCTAATTCTTATAAAATATTGCGAATTTTTATGATAAATAATTACAATTGTTTACGTAATTCTAGTAAAAAGAACGTATTATCGCCTTTAAATTTTGATATTATTTTAAAATATTTCTATTTAATACTCACACATAATCATAAAACTGTAAAGATTGCTGGTATTGGATATTTTTTGAATAAATTATTATTGATTATATGAATCTATATAATAAATGCATTAGAGCCTATTTTTGATACGTATTTCTAGAAGATGATCACACATAATCATTAAACTTTTTTTATTTCTAACATTTCATCCTTAAAGAATAAATCGCTGGTATGTTTTAATATCTAATAAAATGAATAAACTTTGGCAAAGATTGATTTTACTATTGTCGTAATTAAAATGTTGTTTCGGGTAAAGAAGATACTTTATAAAAAGGTATTTATCTATTATTTTCTGATGTTGATTTTCCATACTCATCTGACCCCTTAGAAAGGATCACAGCTTAAAGAGTTGTTATTGGAGGTAAACGTGGCGGGATCACTATTTTATATTGAAGGGATCACGACAACTATATTCACAAAAATGTTATAAAGAAATTTAACAAAGATAATATTACTTAGACCAAGTTTTCTACATTTAGATCTTAGAAGCAATTAATATCACAATTAAGTCATTTTAAATAAGGCCGATCACTGCTGACGAGAGTATATGCCTCTTAAATATTTTTTATAAAACATTTGATAAATATATCGAGTTCAATTAAATTAGCTATTGCTGGTCGTGTAAACAAATATTAAGCTGTGCAGGTTGGGCTTCTGCACACAAACACGGGCAATACTACAGTGTAACGCACAAAAACACGATAAAAAAAACATTGCAAGATGCTAATTTTATGCCTTCTGCACTGCTAGTGAAACCAAAACACCGAAAATTATGCAAATTACATATAAATCACCTTTTTTGTATCATAAAATATAATTGACCTTTGTGCTAGTTTAATCATTCACATATATTCCTAATGTTTTTTATATCTCTTCAATTTATTCTTCGGTTAAATATTAAATCTAAATACAAATAACTCAATAAGAATTACCACAAAATTTCATGAGAATACAAAAAAAAACGGAATATTTCTCTTTTTACATATGATCACCTTGAAAAATTAGTTCAGTTTAAGTACATAATAGTAAATGAATTTCAAACAAAAAATATCACATTATTAGTGTGATGGAGTTTTTTATTTGGCAAATTCTGTTTTTATAATCTAAAAAACCTTTTTTTTTTCTGTTTTATATCTTAATGTGTGTGCATTTTGACCTTGGTTTTTTAAAATATCATTTAAAGTAGTATAAATATTACCATTTTTGCGAATCCTCGGCAATAAAACTCTTATATAATAAATTTATGAGAATCTATAATAATGTTTTTCAATATCAGGGACTCTAGAGCAGTTTTAAGACCTTCGAGTGATCTTTTTTGTTGGTTCCCAAAAAATATGAGCCGCATAGAGATTAAAAAATATATTTTTCCAGAATAAAAGCTATTTTTGTCAAAATAAAAAGTCCTTCACATATCTAAAATAAAATTCTTTTTGTCCATAAAAATAATAAATAACTTTGTAAATACTTTATTTTGCCGAAAAGTTTTCGTATAAATCATATTCATAAAGTTTATCTCATGGGCTTAAAATAATTTAGGGTAAAAATATAGCATGATTTCTTGATTCTTTAAATGCAATATCTAGACAAATATAGAGAACAAACTAATATAGATGGCATTTAGCCTTATATTACGGATTAAAACATGTATAATGGGCAGCAAAGACATATAAATTCTCTTTATGCCATCTAATAGCAACAAATAATAAATTAGGATACTAAAAACTAGATTTCTATTTCATAACTTTTTTTAAAATTTAATAGAATATTTTATTTGCATAAATTCCGATGAATTTTATCTAAATAATAGATCTTTTAGCAAGATAAGTATCCAAATTATTCATGAAATAAGATAAATGCAAAGATCTTAAAATTTTTTGGGAATTTAGATTCTATGAATTATAAAATAAAATAAATCATCATAAAATGAAAATTTTCAAACATTCAGGAATTCTTTATTTATTTATTCATTAGGCGAAATACCTAAAATCTTTTTAAAGCACTCAATACAAATAGTCAATCGAGTAATAGATTTATATATAAGAAAATTAAAAAAAATGATCAAAAATTTTATAAAGGTTTCTTCTTAAAGGAAGATAAAATGATTTTTGATCATTATGTTAGTATATAAACTTCAAATTTTTTAAAATATCATATTATGCAAGAGTTACAATACTGTTGTAAAAAAATCATAGTATTAAAGTCTATTTTATGGGCGCTTACATATTTGAAAAAAAGCAATATATGCTTATTCTAGTTTTGATTCAGAAATTTGATGATAAAATCGTTTTATAATTATCTATTCACTGTACATATTTAAATTTTTAATTTTTTTCAAAATGAAATGAATTGAATCACCATAGATTTAATAGATTTTTGTACAAAATACTTTGATAATACCTGTAAATTCTGAATAATCTAAAGAATATTCGATTTTAAATGAAAACTTCAGAGAAAAAAATCACCAAGCAAAATTAAAAAGATATTTAAAAGGAAATAAATATCTTACTTCAAAAAAAAATTAGTACTTACTTCGTAAAAATTGATGTAAGTTCGTAGTAATATATATGTTTACTTATATTTAATGTATAAATTATTTTTCTCGAAATTTATATACGTTACATGGAAGCAAAATCGAATATTTGCCTACTTACGCTGAAAATATAGGATTAATGCACAGTTATAATATAATTTTTGCAAATTCATTAAAGTGGATTTTTAAAAGAATATTAAATATAATTTTTTCATTTTATAAGTCTTTTATCAAAGGTTTTTCTATGCCATATCAAAAAGGAAAGAGTATTTAAGTTATTCTCATTAAATATTCATATTTTTAGCATTTTCAAAATTTAACGATGTTTCACTAATATGCTCTAGTCTGTTTAAACTATATTTTTATTTCATCTGGATCTTTTTATTGCTGCTAGGCAAATCTTTACTCTCGAAATAGTGAATATTATATTTTTTCGTAGTCGATATTTATTTTTAGAATTTTTGTCGTCCTATATTATCAGTAAAAAAAATTAAATGATGTTTATTTATATTTCATGTTAAATACTATTCTAATATGCATGTTTCGTTCGTAATATAATTGTATGTCGATTCTATCAAGTAAAAAAACTAAAATGCGAATTTATCTAAAATATCAATAAAATAATCCAAAAATAGTTTAAAATTTAGGATTTCTTTTTAATTCGTATTTTTTGGAACTCAGATGAAAATTTACCCGTTGAATGTAATACTATAATTCATATTGATACAGTATAATTTTATCATATAAAGAAAAACTGTCTTTTTTTTTAATAATAATCATAAAATATTTATACATTCAGTGTGTTACATGCACTAAAACTGACATGGATGGGTGATCTAGGGTTTGACAAAAGCTATCAGTTTTCAATTATTATTTGATGTTACATAACAAACAAACACCCTTGAAAATAATCTTTTGATATTATTGGAATATAATGGCTATATTATTATAAAAACTGTTTAAATTATACATCATATAATATGAGATATAGCTGGGTCCTTATCAAATATAATAACATTGCAATTTTTGTATAAAAATACCTATATACAAGTTTCAAACTCTTGAAATAGCAGAAGCTCTTTGTAATTTTCAAAAAATATAAAAAAATAATATTATAAATTCTGTACATAGTAAATAAAATCACGGACAAAAAAAAATGAATGATTCAAATATTTGAAAATTAAAAAAATCATATAAATTTTTTTAAGCATAAATAAGGAGATTTTATTTTTTCTACGCGAGTGGTAACCTGTTTTTTACTGTTATAATGAAATGATTTAATATATTGCGGGTATATCCATAAAAACGACTTATAGTCTTGTCATATTTTATGTATATTATCTTGGAACATATAATTCGTTTTAAAGATCTAGATTTCTGCGCCTATTGTTTAAAATTAATCAAGTATCTTATATTCTCGCTTAAAAACCCATGTATCTTCGATGTATATGAAGAAATGAATTGCAAAAACCATAAGCCAATAAAAAAGCTTCAATTATGAACTAGCATGCCTGTAACTCTATGATTTATAAAAACCCATTTTGAATATGTACTTTAGCTTGTTATACAGAATGTAAATTAAATCGTATAAAACTACACTAGCACAAGATATAATGACTTTGCAGAATATAAAAAATTCTGAAATTTTAGTTGTTCTATTGTAATTTAATAAGAGAACCAAATTAAAATTGCACCTATAAATAGAAGTATCTAATCCCCGCAGCGAATATGGATAATATATAAAAAAATTCAACGCAGAATCTTCAATTAATATGATTATATGCTTGTATTATTCTCACTGAGGAATATTTTAATATACTTAAAAAGTTTATTAATTTCGCATAGTTGCAAGTGATATAGATAATACTATATACCGACTCACACCAAAAAACAAACTTTCAGTTTTATAGATACACCGCATTGCAGCGCTTAAACAACTTTAATCTATTTCTGAACCCAAACACAGGTAATAAATCCTATATTTGCCATGATGCATGTTTCCCGAATCTTTATCTAATTTACATGTCATTTTAAATATTTAACGTTTAAAAATGTAACAAGCGTATTAAATTGGCACGTGTATTTCCATTTAAGATGTAAATATAGCCAATTGATCAGAATTTTATATTAACTATTATTAGTTTATAACCGAGAGCTTTTCTTTTTTTATCGTCTTAAACTAGGATAATATTGAATTCGAAACCAAATAAAATATTGAATTTTTTTCACATAAGATTGTTTTTAAATTATAATTTCTTAAATTGTAATAATATTTATATATTTTAATAATAATTGGTTTTTTTCTAGTTTTTTTAATAATTATTATATTTTTTGGGATATTTTCAGGCAATAATCATTTTCGTATGTTTTTTTTTAAAATATATTTGCTTTATTACTATAACACTATCGCAATAATCATGGAAATTATTTAAAAATCACGATTATTTTTTATATAGCTCAACTATTCGTAATAATGGTATTATTTAGTGTGCATTATTGATATTCTTTATTTCACATTGGTACGAATGTTGCTTGTTTAGATTATGTCTTATTGATTTGTTTTATTTATATTTGATTTAATTTATTAATTATTCGATTTCTATATAAATATAATCATTTTGTTTCATTTTTTTTTAATTTATTTTATAGTCTAGCAATTATCCATCCTCAATTTGATTTATATTTTTCTAAAATTTTACAAATTAAAAAATCACACTGCAAATAATTTTTTTATTAGAGGTCGAGATATATTATATCATCCTATGCTAAGCCCATTTTTTAAAATGAAAGATATCTGGTGTTCTATATTATCCCATATTAAGCCCAATTTTTTGTGAAAAAATTATTGGCTAGATATTATCTCTTGTGGCATAACCCATCGTATAAAAAAAATACATGACACTATAATCATGAACAAGGGATAAGAATTGGGTAATCTTTTGATTTTCACACTAAAGTGAAAACTTATGCAATTAAATTGTGTATGAATATTAGTCAATATGTGAATTTGAATCGGCTTATGTTCAACATTTTTTACATAGTCTCAGACTTAAAAAAACGAAATTACCTTACAGGTATTGCTTTGTCTAATTAACAATCGTAAAAAATATAGCGTTTAAAATGCTTTCAAAGCGATAGATTAATCTTGATAAATGTATTTTTTGTCCCCAAAAAATTTAACTCAGACATTAGAAAAATTGTTTTTTTCGGATATACCCTCTTCAGACTCTTTAGGTTCACGATGTTTGTTTTTTGCTTTTCTTATGAATAAAATTTTGTATATGAATTAAAAAACTATACGGGAACATTAAATGGCGCCGCACGCATTCATATCGAAAAAAAATTATAGAAAATTAAATCATGATCTAGAAAGATAAGTGTGGGTATTGTTTACAAATTAAATAGAAAAGAGGGTTCACTTGTTAAAAATATATTATTTTTCATAAAAAAATTAAGATTAATAATTTCAATGAATTAAAATTCTATTATAATCCCATAAAATTCTATAAAGTAAAATATAATCAGGATTATCGGTATGATTTAAATATTAAAGATCCCTATTTAAGATATATAAAATTAATGCCTTAGTGATATATTTTATAGGTTGAAAATCACAGTACAAACACATTTTTTTTATGGGATTAAAAAGCCCTTAACCTAGCACTAAATATCGGGAAAATAATGATGAATTATTATTTATGATGACTGAATTTATTAAAAAAACAGAAAATGATATTCGTATGATTTAAAAGTTTCGCCTTCGTATACAACCATAAGAAAATATCTTGATTTTGTAGAGAAAATGTTATGACAAATTTCTTTTTTTTATTTTATCTAAATCTTGCAAACTTTTTGCTATTCAAAATCTTTAACTCTTTATTGAATCTAACTAAGTGTGTATAAAAACCAATTTGGTCAATATTATATTTAAAATAAACTAAATCTCATGGAAATTAAAATTATATTATCAAGTTCACGGTTTTAAAAAAATCTTTATTTAATGTGGGTGTGATTCCAGAAGATTTATTACGCAAAAAAGCCATTTATGTGTTTTTTTTGCATTTGTGCCAGGACAATAAACAATTTTAACCTTTTTTGGCGCGAAATTGTCAAAAAAATTTATTTTAAATAATAAATCAAATTATTTTACGCAATTATGACACAGTTTTTCGAAAAATGTTCTTTTTATTGCTTTCATCAGGAAAAAAACAAGCCTTATTTTAATTATTGAAATAAGTTTATGAATAATATATATATATAGCAAGGAGAAGAGGATATTTAATCAACAAAAAACCTGGTATATCTTAATATATATTCATACCTTTGAAAAATCTTGTCGTATATTCAAAATTATAACGTGCTCTTTATAACTCGAAGATAAATAAAATTGTAAGCGTTTTTGTTGGCTGCATAATTTGGAAGATTGAAATATTAAATATTTTTCAATAAATCTTGAGTAGGGTTGCAAATTTGAATAGAAATTACTAGAATCAAGAAAATAAATTTCTATAACTAGAAAAGTACTAGTGTAGAATAAACTAAGATCTGTTCATTTTTTAAATAACTAAAATACGAAAGATCGCGTTAAAAACGGGAAATCGAATAAATACATTTATAATTATTAGAAAAAACTAAGAAGATGGATTTTTTTTGATTAGCTTGGTTCAATAAGAATATTCTCAGCATTAAAATCACTATAATATAAAAAAAAAAAATTTTCTTTATAGCACATTTAAGTTTCTAGATTTTTGTCTCTTTTAACCTACTTTTATTTTGAATTAAAATATACCATTATTCCAAAGAAATTAACATTTTACATGCGCACCATAAACTAAATAAATTTCGCTTGTAATTATCTGGAAAAAACTTTATTATTTTCAATAAATATGTTTTATGCGCCTTTTTTGAATTAGAGCCTCAATTATTAACCGAGGAGTCTTTGATCATAGGATTATCAAGATCCTAGTAAATTTATTAGAAAAAATAATCGTAAATGCATTTTTTATAAACAGTAGGTGTAAATTTCACATTAAAAAATCCCGGGTAATATAGATATCACGACTCTATTTCGATTTTATGTTTTTTAGATGTTTAATTTATCATTTATATTTTTATGAGTCATGCAACCTTGAATTTCACCAAAGATTTTTGCGAATGAAAATCAATTTGTCTTAATTATGGCCTGATGACTAATTTTATAGATTCTAAAAAATTAAGATGTCAATCAATATTTTTTGATTTCAAAATACAAAATTAAATAAATTTAAAATATATTTACCTTCCAGGGTTCCCAATAAATACTCCAGGGAAAACACTAATAATAAAAATCATATAATATCGAATTATTACGCCAGCCCCATTTATAAATTTTAATGATAACTATAATGAAACTTTTGCATCTAATAATTTTCAATTTTATGATATTATTTATATAAATTAAAAATGAATATGACAGGTAATATTAATCACAGATACATCAAAATTTTAATTTAAACGTCAATACAGACAAACACCGAACTAAAAGAAGCACGAATACAGAATATATGGTCATATATGCCAGCTTCAAATTTAAATGAATCATTTCTATAAATGGAATGTTTAATAAAAATAAGTGATTGTGAATTTAGACAGGCATAGATAACAAATCCCTCAATTCATGGATAGACATATAAGAAAAATTCAAAAAAATATGTATGTCATCAGTATGATCAATACTGATTCAAATGAAGAGGGCGAAGATCCTTTGGCGCATAAAACGAGTAGAAGTCTTTTTCGAAAATCAAAAGTGGATGAGCTAGTTGATGACTTTTATAGCAATATTTTAGATTGGTTTTCTAATAATATTTACTACGCCTCTGTCAACACCTTAAAAAGATACGATTTCAATACAACAAAATCTGAAAGTTTGACCATACTACCAAGTGTATGTATTAATGCACTACGTATCAGCCCCGAACACACTGATATTTGTATGGGCAACAGTAATGGTACTATTGTTTTCTATAATATAGAAAGTGAAAAGCAGCAATCATTTTCGCAACATAGATCGCGTATAGGCATAGTTGAATGGGTCGGTAATAACGTTCTTTGCAGTGGGGCACGGGACAGAAGTATCAAAATAATGGATCTTAGGGCGAAAGGTGAATTTCTATGTGTAACTAAACATACACAGGAAATATGTGGATTGAGAATAAATTGTGATGGCCTATTGCTTGCAAGCGGCGGCAATGATAATAAACTAATGATACACGATATGCGATATTTAGTTACACCACTAAAGGTTTTTAATGAGCATAAAGCAGCCGTAAAGGCAATCGCGTGGTCTCCAAAAAATAGAAATTTACTTGTAAGCGGTGGTGGAACTGCCGATAAAAGCATAAAAATGTGGAACATTTCAAAAATAAAGTATTCTAATCGTAATCAAAAGAGTTCAGATCAAATAGAAGAGAATTATATCGGTTCAGAAACTGGTCATCTTGATTATGAATTTGCTGATAGCGAAGTAGATGATCCTAGTGATCAAGAAATATCAAGAAGTTTATTTGGTGAGCACGAAGAAGCTTCTGATCCTATTTTCGAGATTGAACGAAATATAATTTTAAATGAGAGAAAATACCTCAATCGAATAGAAGCGATAAAATGCCAAAATTTAATGATCAGATGCCAGTCGGGAATGGATCACGTCATAGGTAATTTTTATGACGGTGATATGGATGCCAATAAAAACATTGAACCAGAAGAAAAGTGCTTGATTAAAACTGTATATGGCGGATCTCAAATATGCAATCTATACTGGACGGGCAACGATGAAATTATTTCAACGACTGGTTATTCAAATCATGATATAAGAATCTATAATGAAAATCTAAAGCTCAAAAAGAAAATGCATGGTCATAGAAGCCGGGTTATACATTTTGCCATTTCAAAAGATGAAAAGTGTTTTGTCACTGCATCCACTAATTCTGAATTTTATTTTTGGAAACTGGATAATTTCGTGAAAAACCAAACAAATAGATTATAGACGCACATAATATTGAAAAAAATTATTTCTGGAAATATTGAACTTTGTTTTAATAATAAATGTATTTTCTAGATTTTTTTTTCAATATTTTTTATTTTTCTTCCTTAATTTCCCCAACAATATATATTTTCTAGGTATTTTACATTTAGTGGCTCAATATATAGTTATAATTTAGTTTTTGTTCTCGAGCACAACTTGCTTGATTCCCTGCGCGAACAGCATATTTATACTTTCGGTTATGTTCTCCTCTTCAAAATCTTCTTCAATACCTCTCCACCTTTCGAGACCTATTAATTCAAGATTATTTCTTAATCCCAAGGTTTGTATATATGCCTCGATCTGATTGTGATATCTAGTTCCTTCAGGAGATAAATTTTCTAAACATTATAAATATTTTTATTCGAAATAATATATTCACATTATAGAATCAATAATTGCTTTTTCGGATTTGATTTTGAATAATCACACTAGGATGAATTATATCAGCTATTTCTATATTTTTATTACGACTTAAACAGAAACATTATAGTGTAAGAGATCATATTTCTGTTTTTTTTAAAAAATATTTACTGGTATTTCTCTCATCTAAAAATAATTGAAAAATGTAATAAAAAGCTTTATGAATCTAAAATTTATATGTTTTGAAATGATTTCAGCAAGAAAATTTATATAAATTTTGAAAAATTAAAAAAGAAGAAGAATTGTCATCAATCATCTACACTATTGCAAATTCGATTTTCGATGAATAATTGGAATTACAATCATTGTGGACTTAAACTGCAGATTTATGACTTTAAGATCTTAAATTTTTGATTTCAAAAGTAGTTAAAAGTTATAACTCTAGCATATTTAATGATTTAAATTTCTATAAAATAGTATAGTTAGTAAATTTTAGCATTTGAAACACTATTTTATAAAATGTATTAATATTTATAATAATCTGAATACTAAATTCCCCCTTTACTATAATTATTATTTTATCTTCACTATATGATCCTCCAAGTGCATAATAATTTTATTCCTCTCTGAAAACTTATGGCAATTATAATTTCTTATATAACTATATTCAAGTGTATTTAATTCTCATTTATAGGAATTATTTAATATTTATCTAAAATTGTAATATTTTTTCCGTATATTATTATAAACCTTAAAATATGATTTTTTATTATTTTAAATAATTATTTTTAATGATATTTCTTGGGTGGTATGGTTGAGTTGTTTACAAGTCTGACCCTGGTCAGGGGTCGCGGGTTCCATATCCACCCACCCCACTAATTTCCGAAACGAATTTACTCTAAAGAAAAATACCCAAGGGGGCGGCCAGTGAACTTTAAAGATAAACCATAAAGCACTGACAAGCCATGAGAAAAAGGAGGTTACTGTGTAAGCCGTTGAACTGTGCCTTCAGAATTGAAAAAGATCCCACACCGTTCAGCAAGGATATAGGTAAGTGTAGAGTGTGGTTGTAGCTTGTAACTTGTAGCGATGAACAGTAGACAGAATCTCATTCCCTCCACATAATGACTGCCGCCTATGAGAAAAGGCCCAATCCACGGTGATTACGGGTGACAAGAAGTGCTGGAGGAGTCCCACAGAGAGACGCAGCAGTTAAGCAATAGTTCCTATGTATATAAAGCGAACTTCCTAAAAAGTAATAGAAGTAAAACATAAATAAATAAAGTAAATTCGATTAGAATTTAATGATATTTCTTGATTTAAAAATATTTAAAAGGTTTCGAAAAATATAATAAGCCTTTTTAATATCAGCTTACTAGCCTTAGCAGACTTAAGATATCTGAATTTCGAATCCTTATCTTTAGTTTTATAATTTTATAAAGTACCATAAATATATTTCCAGAAAAACTAAACAATTATTTATGGCACAAGAGATATGATACACTTCCTCCAAATCCCTTGCAGCTTGATAAAATAAAATGTGCTCAAAAATAAAGACCATAAATAAAAAATTGGAAATGAAAAGATCCATAAATAGATCTTTCAAATGAGAAATATTATGAAGAGCTTAAAATCTCTGATAGAAAATATCCCCACCCAATTCATTTTTCATAAATTCACTGCATCTTTTCTGAAATTATGGTTTCATTCCCCTGTAAATATTTTTGATTATATACAGCAGCGTTGGATCTAAATAGTATATTTATCAATCATAGGAGATAAAAAATCCACTCAATTCCCAGAATTTTTTATAAAAATTATTAAGAATATACTAATTATACTTCCACGCATGGCCTTTATAATGTACTGTGTTGTGGTTTCAAAGATCAGAAACACTACATCTATAAGTATTGAGTTTATTTTTGATCTATTTCGCCTTTTTAAGCGTATAGTTTTGAAATTGTATATGTTTTTGCTGACTAAAATATGTATCTTCTTTGTTTTACTTTCTTCAACATGATTATAATTGACCTAAATTTTATATATTGAACTAATTTCTTTATATGTTACCTAATTTGATATAATGTGAAATTGTGGGTATTTCTAGCAGAATATAGTTTTATTTTTACATTTTTATAGCGTATTATAATTTTTATGCGGCTCAAAGATTTTTGTATATCGTTATCAATGATTGTATCAGTGGATAAAATCGCTCTTATGACTAAAATTCACAAAAATCCCCTGATATATTCCATCTAGTATTTTATGCTTCACCATGATATAATTATTCATATTTTTCATTATTTTTTGATTTTTTTCTATGATTTTTGTTGGAATCAAATCATCTCTTTCACCAGAATTTAGTAAATCACAGAAAATAAATGTTTCATAAATTATGTAAATCAACTGTAAGATGTAAAATATATAGATATATACCTTTTTTCACATTAAAGGTATCTGAAAGAACTCGAAGTAGCCAACCAGATTGAGGCATTATACAAACCTTGGGATTGAGAAAAACCCTTTAATTATTAAATCTTGAACAGAGCGAGGTATTGAAGAAGACTTCATAGAGGAGAAAATAGCCGGAAGTATTATTACGGTGTGTGCACAAGAGATAAAGCAAGTTGTGCTTGTGAACAAAAACTAAAATTAATAACAAATAATTTAGACCTAAATAAATAAATTTAATCTTTATCAGGTGTGATAATGTATCAAAATACATGTATTGATATGGAAGTATGTATATTATCGCATATAACATCATAAAAAAATCGTAGACTCGATGGATATTCTTTGATTAAACTAGTTAACAACGATCCCCAAAAAATTAAATACACTAAAATCATTATGAAATATATAAGAATCAAGCAGAATTGTGAAAATTTGACAGATGAATCATCGTAAAATGACCATAAATAGACTTGGACAGTAATAAATCATCGGATGATAGACTTTAACAAAAATTAATGAAAAATCTATAAATACATCATTTAAAGAAATTAAAAAACACAAAAATTACATTATTGCGTAAATTTATCACAAGATATCCGAATAATAAAGAATATAAAACAATCAAAGACTTATTACAATGCTAAATTGAGAATGGAATTGCATATTCTACATTTCGTAATAAAGCATTAGAAACAATGATTGAATACTGAAGAATAATCGATTCAAATGTTACTCCTTACATTTAGCTTAGGCCTTCAATATTTTGATATTTATTTGCATAAAACCTCGAGTAACTTTAAATTATATTCTAAAGGTGTGAAAATCGTATAAAATACAATTTAAATCAAGGAAGTTGAGATAGAGTCAGAAGGTGTATATAAATTATACGAGTTTACAATAAGCGAAGTTCAGATTTCGTTTATTCTACCATTAGCTGTAATCAATGTGTAAAATTTTCCTAAATAAAAATTTGAATGATCATTTTACGGTTTGTTAATCTTTTCGTAATATCATCCAATCATTATTGATTATATACGATAAGAAGTTGTTTTGTTAGAAAATCATTAGATTCTAAAAGTTGGATATACACAATGATGAAAACTTCAATAATTTCGTAGTTTTATTAAAATAATTTAAATTTCTATTCATGATTAAAGTTTGCTTCCTCTGTTCTCTTGTTGATATTTATAATAGTTAAATGTGCCGTACAAGAATATTTCCCACCCTTGGAGAAACTATTTGTGTTTTACAAATTTCATAAAATATTGATTTAAACTTATTGTGTATAATTATTTTAAAAAAGAAACATGGTTTTAAGTTTGTGGGTGATATACTGGCATAAGGTCATTAGATCTTTCTTTCTTTTGCGGTAAATTGAAAAAGGGAAATAATTTTCAGACTGTAAAAATATGACGAATTAGATCCAAAAACACGATCTCTACAAAAAACAAATAATTTATCTTAATTATATTTTTAAGTATGCCATTATAAATTTAGATATTAATTGAATTCCTTTAAATAATGATAAATTGGAGATTACGATAACAATTTTTCTGATTTGCTTGAATTAATCCATATAACAGCAAATATTATAAATTATCTTTTATATTAAACATACATCGGTTTACGGAATATTTATCTATATCAACAAGAAAGACCTATGAAAAAAACAAATCAAATTCAAAAACTTTTTATATCGCATTTTAAATAAATTACGCATAAATTTTGGACAGCTCTTAACAAAATCATGGGAGTAATGAATATAATTTTGCTTATTTTCCCCTTAAATTCTATTCTTATTGAAAATTTTAAGTTTACATTAAAAATTTGAATTTTATCGAGCATCAAAACAAAAAAAAAGGATTATATGCAGTAAGTTTTGTTCATATTATAGGTACTTTCATTGTAAACATGGCTAAAGGTTTAATATTTTCTCTTATGAAAATTGAACGCACAAAAAGTTGGTTTTTTAATAAATTTTGGCTTATAGAATTAAGTTTATCAATAGATATCTTTTTTTAATAATTTTAGCATTAATTTTATCTTTGAAAATAGAAATGGATAACATTTTTTATTATTTGTGCCGGATTCCTCCCAATCTTGAACAACAAAGCCATAAAAACTGTGCAATATTATTTAAGCATGCGAATTTGCTAACTATAAAATCGAATCTTGTGTTGATGACTGGTTCATTCTATAAAATAATTCCGATTATTATTTTAATGAACGAATTTGCAAATGAAAGAAAATATAAATGGATTATTTTGAATATAGCATATCATTTATATAATAACCAAATTTATTTTATGTAATTTTTTTAAAAAAGCATAATTTAGACTTCAATTATGGCTTTATAAATTATATTATTATTAAAGGGAATTTTCAGCTCATACCCATATTTAGAAAACGTATTTTTATAATTGAAAGTGATTCAATAGAGGAAATCTTGGTTTTTTCAAATAATCCTGGATTTCTTTTTATTTAAATAATTGATATGAATTGGACTATTTTTTGACTTCACTACGCTTAAAATATTTTTTAATCATATAATCTTTAAAAATTATATAAAGCTTTGAACTATAATCCTAATTAAAATGAGGATTTTTTCATAGTTTACACTAGATATTTAAACACAAGCAGCGATATCTATTTTTTGGATTTCACAAATATAAAATAGCATATATTACAATTGATTGCACCTTTTATACATTATTTTAACCACAACACTTATAATCGTGTTTTTATAGTAGTTTTTTTTGGCTTGAAAGCATTCCAAATAGAATATTTTGCTGTATTCTGTGAACATCCTCTGTATTATAATTACGCTTTTTAATTCATAAATCGCAGCTTTAGATCTTTAAATAAACGCATATGTTCATATCAGACATCAATGTTTTTCTTGTGATACAGAGTAAAGTAAACAGAATTATAAATATAGAAAATTTTAGTTCTCATTATTTAAGTCAAAAGATGCCAAAAATAAGTTTTTTATTATGATATTTATCTTATTTCATTCCTTTTCACTATTTAAGAGCTAGAATAATCTCTGAATTTACAAATTAAATTTAATTAATGGAGTTTTTTTTATCGTTTCTAAAATTCAAGATACATGTGTTATAATGAATTCTTTAGAAAAATTAACATCTTTGAAAGTATAGGAAAGGAAATATAATTATGAATATTTAACTAAGCATAACGATTCAGATGAATATTATATTTCATTCTAGCTAGATAATATGAATTTAAAAAACAAAGAAACACAGAGATACAGGACCCAATAGGCATGGAAAATAAATATGATAAATTAAAATTGGATATGAAATTCATCACAGAAAAAAAAACATGGAATTTTAGACCTGATATTTAGATATATGCGTAAAGGGTAATTATTTCGCCTTAAAAAAAATCGATATAACTAATATAGATAATATAAACACAGTCAAAAACCAGAAAATATAAAAATATATTTTCCAGTTCTAGAATTGTCATTAATATACAGTTTTAAGGAAAATATTATATGATATATGGGGGTTTCTTATGGCATGGAAATACAATATCGCAATATATATCCGAAAGAAGTCTAAGCTTATTATTAAATTTAGAAATATGTTCAACTATGGGATTTTAAAAAAAACTTGAACTAATATTTAATAAAATACAAGAATTAAAAAGAGAATATGGAATAGCATAAGATAATCACACAAAAATAATCACCTTATTCTTAAGAACAAATGGGGAATTACTTATTTAATGGCAATACATAATTAAAACCCTATATTATTGTCACAAAGCAATGTAAAAATAAAATTTTGGTGATATTATGCAATAATTAAACGGTTCCTAAAAAAATATGACATGATTGTTGCAAGCATTTTAATATCTGTAAAAACATAATTTTTTTGTATTTCTATTAAAAAAACACACATCTAATACGCATTTTATTTTTTAAAAGTATATATAAAATAGTTGGCATTGTAAATATACCTGAAATCGCGAAAATATTTAATTAGGGCTACCATTCATTTTAATTCTGTTTAAATCAGAACAAAATAAAGAATAAAAAAACAAATGTTTTAGACTATCATAAAAAAATGTCTATTTAAATTGGGCATAATTGTTTAACGTATTTTTATTTTTTTGTGGGTCCTAACATATACATCAAAAATATGAACGCAACATCAATATACCAAAACCTTTCATTTTTGAATACATCCGAGCTTAAAATAACTTAAGGACTTTTTTATGCTCAAATACGATTTTTATGAAAATAAAAACTTTAATAAGCCAAAATATTTTCTATGAAAACACAAAAAAGGACTAACTGGATACATTTATACATTCGAGAGACAAAATATTCTAAAGCCAAAAACAATATATATTATGTAATTAGGATCAAAATAAATGCTTCTGCAGAAGAAATCTATAAAATATTTGAAATGATGCAGGCAATTGAGGTTTTTTAATTAGGTACAGAATAAAAAACAATAAAAAATTATAAACATTAAATGCGCAATTAAATAAAGCCGGATTTTGAAATCGAATTAAAATTGAGCATTTAAATGCACATGTTTTGGCATCTTCTATACATAAAGTTTAATAACACTATTTCAAAGGTGTTCAGTTTAGATTAAGGTTGTTTTTATTTTATATTTTTTTATTCAGTTCAAAAAAATATCTATTAGTTACTTTTAAACTGAATTTGGATCAATTGATCGAGCTTTTCTTTTGGAAAACGAATACCAAGTGTTTCATAGAATTAAATCATCTAATTTGCAATATATAGCAATAAGGGACTTTCCAAATAGTTAAATCTCTTTATATAACATTAATTATTATTTATTTTCGTTTATTAATATTGAAATCTATATAATTTTAATTTAGTCAAAAAATAAAAATTAAACTTGGAAGTAGAGTTTATAAAAAAATAATTCTTGTTTACTTAATTCATTTTTAACGTAAATTCATATGAAAACCTTGGGCAATAAACTTATAAAAATGAAGAATAAAGACGGGTGTTATTAAAACTAATTTTCCATCTATCTCATTTTCTAAATTATTTGAATTTAAAATAGGGTTAGTTATAGGAATTAAACATAGAAAAAAATTTCTGTCAAACGGTTATATATATTTATAACATAATTTAGCCAATATTGAATGCTATGATGATTTTAGCCTGCTTTTTACTATCTTATGGATAAATAAGGGCGAGCAAATGTGTTGTAATTTAAAAATTTTTAATTTAGTCTCAAATAGAAATGATGAATACTTAATTATGAAAAAAATAAAAAACCCAAAATAGAGACCATTATAGATAAATTAAAAGCGAAACTAAATAAAGGTGAAGAATATAGCCCGAGGTTACTCTACTAGTTAACATATCGAGTGCAGGAAAATAAGGGGACATAGACGAGCAAGTAATAATCTAATGCATACTACTATGAAGGTTTTATTGATGGAAGAGGTCAAAAAGAAGTTGAATTCATGGAAATATTAATAAATAATAAAAAGATGCGAGCTTCTAATTTATTTTATATTTATATCTTCACAAATTTTGTTGTATTTTTAGTCAAATCTACGTTTGGATTTTAGACCATGTTTCATTAAATTATAAAATTAGAATTAAATTGTTTACAACTGAAGCACGATTATTTAGAAAACAAAACCAAAATTTGCATTCATTATATAAAAAAATTCTTGACTAATGGCCTTTTATCCTACGAAAACATTCTGGTATCTTCGATAACAGTTATTTAATTTACTAACATGACATTGGGCAAAATTATTTATAATAACTGTTAAATAATTGTATAAACAAATAGCGATATATCTTATACTATAGATTATAAATTTTTTATAGTATTTTCTCTATATGTTCGTAGAATGGTAATTTTGCTAAAAAAAGAATCTAAATAACAATAAAAGCTTCTCTGAACAGACTTGATGCATGTGAAAGTTCGCACAATCTTAAATTTCTGTTTACATTTATTTTAATCATTATTAAAAAGGATAATTAATTGTGATGAAAAATTAAACGGCTCACTAAAAAGCTAAAATTGGATTTTTTGATATGTTTTCAACATCCAAAACAGAAAAATGATATAATTATTGTAATTTTTAAGCCTAAAATATTATGGTAATTTGCCTAAAAACATAATTTAAGATATAAATTTCGCTAATAAAATATACCTATGATGTGAAACATCATTTTTTTTAATATTTACTTATTTTTATAAAATTTGATTATTTTTAAAAGAATAATATTGCATTATTATCCTGATTTACTTACTGATGAACATAAATCTACGAATTTTCATTTTTTTATGCATATAATTAGTAAATAAAGAGTTCAAAGCTCTTTGTTCAGAATTTTGTCGCCATAATAATTTTTAATTGCATTATTTGTGTATTTATGACTTCTATAAGTTAAATTTATTTAGTTTCAGTATATGTGTATTTTTTTTATAGATAAAAATGACACTTACTGTGCAAACTTTAACAAAATCATTATGAAATTCTCATTAAAATATTAATTTTTTAAAAAAATATAGATATTCAATGGAAGGACATTAATAATAAAAGAGGTAGAAAATACAATTTTTGTAAGATGGGATCTTCTTATGAATGAAAAAATATATTTTTTGGAGAAATGTAGAGACAAAGAAAAACCATTCAATTATAATATTTTTGTGAATTTAAGAAATTTTGTATGTTTTTGAATCAAATTTAGGCCGAATAGTAATATTAAAATTTATGGTAATCGCAAAATACATTATTTTTGACCTCATTGCATAAATATTTATGTTTTTACCCATAAAATGCAATTTTTGAATATCTTGTTTCAAAAATATGAGCCAAAGTTCCCTTTTTAATTTTATTTAAATGTTAATCTAAAGCTAAGTCTGAAATTTAAATTTGTTTGTTGAACAATTTTTTATTCAAATTATCAGCTTTAGACTAGAAAAAATAATAATTCAACGCACAAAAAACTTTATTTTCTACCGTAACAAGTTAGACAAAAACAAAAAAATTGTAATATACCTTTATTATTGTGTAGTCACAATGAGTTTAAAATAGGATAATAAAATTAAAAATTTTAAAGAAAAAGTAAAAAATTAAGTTACTATACCATCTAAAATCAGAAAAATACATCCCCTGTTTTTTTTACTACTATAAATTATAATTTTTTCACTTTAATTACCATTTTATTGAATTTAATATTTTATTAACTCAGCGATATTATTTATGTATAATAAACCTTTCATAATAGTTACTTTAAAATAATCATAATTTTGATCATATTTTATTCATGTTTATCGAATTTATTTATAAAATCAGCTGTTTCTTACTGGAATAAATATGCTCGAATATATTTTAGCACAATAAAATATAGATTATATTGCAAAAAGGCTATATTTTATGACTAAAAAACTGGCATTTTTTTATTTATACCTGTTAAACAAACTCTACACTTAAAAAATTGGTAAAAGATTTTATATAAAAGCAAATTTCAAGCAACTCTTTCACAATAAAAATTTTATAAATTATAGCGAATTAGGCATGCCAATTTTGCTTTATATCTGTGTGATAAGCTCATTTACAGAAACATACTATAAAAGCAAAAAATTGACAGTGTATTAAAGAATCTATAAATATTCACTCATACAGTAAAATTTCAATCTGAAAGAATGTTCTGAAAGCATTTATCACGGTAAAAAAATCTTAAATTTATAAAAAGAATTTAATGAACATGAATAAGGTGTCTTAAATACATAAATTTGTATGCGAATGTACTTAAAATTTTTACAATGGCAATTTAAAAAAAGACTTTGCTGTGCATCTTAAAATCAGGCAAATTTTTACTACTTCTATTAAAGTTTTATTTTTCTTAACATAAAATCTACTGATGAAATGATGTATTCATATATGATACAACCGAAGATAGGTTATTGTATAATTATAAATTTAATGTAACACGCTAAGCCAGAATAAAATAATGAAAAAAAGTAAATAATTATTTTATTCTGTAAAAACTTAAGACTATACTACTTATAGATCTTCATTTTGTAGTATAATTGATGACTTCTCAAAGAAATACTGGTTCATGACAAAACATAAAATGCGATGCAATTGCTGGTATTTTTAAATTAAAAGAGAAAACGACACATATTTATATTAAAATATACTTTGTACAAATTTTTGTTTCCTAAACCCAAAACAATCAATTTATTGTTAATTTTAGACAATAAACTATCAATTAAATACATAAATTTTGAATTTATATAATATTTGAACCCCATTCATTTCAAACCATGATTTTAGAACAAAAAATAATTTTGCAATCCTTTATTAATTGCATTCAAATATTTAATAACTTGTGAAGAATGCTAAAGGCCGTAATATAAACATTGGAACATATATAAACTTTAAAAAACCTTTAAAGCTTAGGCTGGAATCTTATACTACCTTTTAATCACATTGGTTAAACACGATACCCAGATTAAATATTATTTTTTGATTTATCGTGAATGTGATATTATGGTTGCACATGTAAAAATAATATTGACAATCTCTTCTGTCGAAGTTTCCAGAAATTAAACGCGGAACTCACAAATTTCTGCATCATCTATAGTATATAATATTAGAGCAAAAATATTTGGTCTTTATTTAACTCGTAATTAATCATATTATATTTTATTCTCGACCAATAAAAAAATGTCGTGTTTACGCAATATTTTCTTATAATTTTATATTTTCAACTGTTTATATGGTATTCAATATTTTGTTTCGAACAAATGAATGGTATTATTTGATTCACATAATTCTTGAATTGTGAAAAAAACAATTACTTATTGAATTTTTAGCCACCTTTGTTAATCGCTTATCAATATGACATGGAATCATCCCCGTGACGCAAAAATAAATCATAATAGAACTTTATAATGTATCTATAGAAATTTGAAAGAGCCCAATTTATAGATCGAATTTTATCTAGTGCAAGTTTAAGCATATAATATATTTTTAGAGCTAATTTGTATCTTTTTATTTTTATAAACTTATAGAATATATAAATAAAAATAGATCCTACACCTCAGATACAAGCGTCTAATATATAATTAATTCGAAAGTTATTTTTTGGATTTCAGAATTAAGCTTTTTTGTTATATTAATGAAAAAATCGAGAAACTTTCAAAATTTCAACTTTTTTGCCCTTTACATGATTATTGTGATTTTAAAAACACGCAAAAGATAGAAAATAATATTGCAGCGTTGTTAGTCTATATTTTAGGTGGATATCATACGAATTTTTCTATGTTTAAAGATCGAAATGGTGATTTTTCAAGTTATTATGACCCAAAAAACTACAAGCCGTATTTTGAAAAAGTGTTATGGTTACTATTATTTGAATTCTTGTTTATAGTTCTCAAATGGTTTGAATTTAAATGTAAGTAAAAAATATTATATGTATAATTTGATCTTGACTTTTATTATGTAGTTTTTCTAAGACCAAAAATACAATCATATATATTTTTGAGCTTAGATAAATATTTTATTTATGTTATAGTTTGTTACAAGTTCTTTTTATTAGTCTGAAGGTATATAACGAAAAAATAGAGAAATTTTTTATTAGCAGATATAGAGAAAAGGCAATCCTGAAGACCAAACATCTTTTCATATTCGGTTTTTCTGTGTATACCCAAGGTTAATAAGGTTTTTTTGTTCTGTTTTCTATTTATTTAAAAAAAATTGTCGGTTTTTTTAAATTCTTAATAAAATAATTACTTTATTTAAAGACTGTTGAATATAAGAGTAAATTTAGGCATATGTAAACTTTGTTATTTGTGTTTATATTCTCATAAATTACGACATTTATGTAAAAAGTTTATATTTTAATCATATAATCAAGATGATTTTACCGAGATTTCAACAAATATTTATTTTTTTGCGATAGAACGAGTTTAAGCACCTTTATTGTCTACTTAACAAAACTTTACTACCAAAGTCTTGTATCTGAGAATACTTTACATTTAAATTGCTTTAATTATTATTTTTTTGCTTTTACTATATTCTCGTGTGTCGGGTATAACAAAAAAATATTAAGAACTCCGAAAATGATAACTTTTGGGATTCTAGAATGAGTATTGCGCACGTATTTGGATATTTAAAGTGTTTTTATAAAGTCTATGCAATATCAGCACAAAAAAAAACCTTATAGGTTTGCAAATTTAGAGAATATAAATTAGGGTGATCTGAACGCGAAATATTTATTAGAACATAAATGATATAATTTTTTTAATATGATTACTTGAAGAATTTTTTATTATTATTCATTATTTATTCAAACATAAAAAGATATTGGTGGATATTTAAATATCAAGTATCATTTATTCATCTATTAATATTTAAAAAATTATCGTAAATAGGAGTTATTATAAACTAAATTTGTCGATGGAAGGCCTATATTTTCATATTAGTTCGCAATCGTATTAAAAGAACCAGAGGATAGAAATAAATTTAATATTGACTTAGAATCATATACTCGTGACACTATAAGACTTTTGTGTTTCTAGCTTAAAAAATATAAGAATTTAGAAAATATGAAGATGAATTATTATATTGTGCATACAGAAACTGATTCAATGAGTTTTTTTATTATCAAAAAAGAATTTACAGGTTCGATTAAAAACTAGATGTTGAGCTACAATTAATGCAAAAATTTGGATCTTACCTGATCTTTAAACATGCCTGCTATGTCTAAAATGTTTCTTTATAGAGGTTTAAGTTATCTTCAAAGATACTAGAGCTTCTATGAATCTTTTTAATCATATAGAGTTGTAAAATATTTTATTATTTTTGATTATATCATTAAGTATATATTTTTTTTAACCTATAAATGTTAAAAATAAATGCATATTGCATTAAAAAATTATGTATCAATTAAAAAAGCATAATAAAATTAATATAAAAAAACTTTAGCAAACAATATTTCTGGGGCAAGTATAAAAATATGATACCTTTATCTAACCAAAAAAGATAATCGGTCTAAAGTGATATGATCAATCCTTTGATTAAAATTTCTGTTAAAATGGGCTTTAAAATGATATTATTATATTTTTATAACACAAAAGATTGAAAATTTTACAATTAAAAGCCAAAAAATTAGTTAATTCGGTGTAAAATAATGATTATTGGGGTTTTAGATCTATATATAGTTGTTTTAAGGTTTTCACCTGGTATTTATATGAAAGTAAAATTAAAGTATGAAAAATTAATGCCAATAAATGAATTTATTTCTTTATAAGAAACCTTTTATTTATAATAGAATCTCTTTTAGATGTCTTTTTTCGATATTTTTGGTTCAAATTTTGTAATGCAAATAATATTCACATTGCTAGTTATTACTATAAAAACTAAAGCTATAATCTAGTGAAAAAATAATATTTATCCATAATCAATTTATATTTAACCCTTATATCTAACGAATTAGTCAGAAAATATCAAATAAGATGATACATAATTTGAAAGTGTGCAGAATGAAGTTGTTTGTTATAACTAAATACATTCTAAAGTTTTTTTCCGCATATTTAATAAAAAAAATCAAAATTATCTTTTTTTCCGTCAAAATTATAAAAATATTTCTTTATATAGCTTTCTGATTTTATCTGGACTTAATATTATATCGGAGAAAATAAATTAAAATTAAGAGATTAAAGTTTTGTAGCTTATTCATGTCTATAGGGTCATGGCTTCAAGTAAACATCACATCATAGTAATAAATTCTTATGTTAATTACCCTTGCTTGTGGAATTTCAGACATTTTGTTTAACTACTACAAACAGGAATATATTTATGATAAAGGTTTTTTTTGTCGTTCATAGGCCTTCCAGTGTTTACTTTATCCCTCACAATTAGCCAGCATAAATTGCCTGTTTTTTTATTTAAAAAGACCCTTGTTTGATGATAATTGTAAAGTTCTAATATTTAAACTGAATATTCTAGATAAAATATTTAATCCATTATCAATAGCCATTACATACTTTACAAATATAAATAAAATTTGGTTTGAAACGCCTTTATTAGGCGAAAATTCATGAAAAAATAAAAGATTAGCCTGGTTTCTGTTTTAAAAATTCCAATTCTAATCAAATTATGGTTTTAAATAAATAAACGATCATAACAGTTTAATTAAACATAAAAAGGCCAATAATATATGTTAAATAATGGTAGAAAGCATATATAAATACAAATTTATGCCAATAAACATATAGTGTAGCTAGTCAATTTTTATACGAAATACAAATGCTATGATCGTTTTTTTGTTATTTAAAACCATAATTTTGATTAAAATTGGAATTTCACAAATTATGTAATATTATATAATTTTATTATTTTCTGTAAAATTATATATTTGGTCGAGAAGCTTTTTCCATTTAGTTATAAAACAAAGAACTTGATGATTTTCGTGAACCCCTAACGCCCAAACAGGTATATATTGTACCATGCTTTTTAATAAAAATGGGAAGTATGTGTCTGCTAGATTAAATAATTGGTATTTAAATGTTTTAAAAAACAATAATAGTATCATTCTTCATAAATGGGGTGGAATGTTGTTGTCATACAATACCATTAGTAGTATATTTAGAAATTGTGGAATCCAAATGAAACATATTCACAAAAAATAGTCGTATAAAAACACTTGAATGTATAGGACTTGATCTTAGAAGATATATAGATGAATATTGTAAGGGTTATGAGCTTAAAAAGATCAAAATCAAATTTGCCATATAGAGCAATATAAAGTTTTGCGCGAGCAAACAATAAAATGAAAAAAATTAGCTCGTTAAGCAATATTATAGTTTAAATGTTTAAAAATTATAAAATTTCCGTCAAATAATCGAAGTGAAGGCTGAAAATTCATGTGTATCCTGAAAATATATATTATTTATAATTAAAAATAATAAAAAACACATTGAAAACGAAATTAAAGATAATGTATATTTATATAAGATTCTAAAAACATGAAATGAAAATTGATATATAAGATGGGGGTGTAATTATCAAAAATTTGAAATGAACTTAAATTTTAAGTAAAATTTAATATTAGAATGCTTGAACTAAACATAAATTTTTTGTATTTTTATAATAAAAGGCAAAAATTACAAGCCATTTCTTTTATAAAGGTACAAACAGATTAAACTCTTTTTCGGATTCCTCTTGTATAGGGCATAATTTCTGTGCATAGGAATTGTTCCTAAAATTCAATTCGAAAAATAAAGCTCTATGAAACTACTTATATTTGATTAAAGCTATATTAACGTTATCAGAGCTGTAAGTGAATATTTTCTAACACATGCAATATTATGACCTTATATTATAAAATTTAGCTTAGTGTAGTATTTTACGTTGCTTTATTTCCCATTAAATTAATCATTCAAAAAAAAATTTATAATATGCAAAAACTGACTTTTGTGACTTACAGGTGTATAATTTTTATATTTATTCTGCAAATTTGAAAAGAATAATGCGAATTTTAAATATCTTTTTACCTGTTTTTTCTGTTATCATTGATTGTTATAGGAATTTGTTTGTTTTCTGAAGTAAGATTTGAAATTTGGATCGGTATATTATCAACCACATTTTATATAATTAAGGAATCAATACTCAAAAAATTAACCTCTCACTGAATAAGTAAAAATTTCAATTCTTTTAATGATGAAAAAATAATTATTATTGACTTTAATGAAAAATTTATGGGAAGTATACAAAAAAATATTTTGTATGCTGAAAATATTTTAGATGACTTTTCTTTTTTTCAAGTTACATGGCATTTTTTAGTTTTTATTGATTTTAGGGGGTTATACCCGTGAAAAAACCATCTAAAAAATCGCAATATTAGATTTAATTATAATCAAATATTTTTATTATAATATTGGTAATTTTATATTAATTTTTATAAAGCCGATATAGGTTCTATTTAATTGAATGTATATTTAATTTTGCCATATCCGAATCAAAATTATAAAAACATATTATGGAAAGATGAAGTGGTAAGCTAAAATGTGAATAACGTTTGAAAATTATTTTTTAAATACGAAATATTGTAGTAAATTAAATAAGCATCCGTGATTTATATTGATTATAATGATTATACCATAACTATTATCAAATATATAAGAAATATTCATTCCTGGAATGTTTTTCAATTCTTCCCGCCTCTTTAAATCTAAAAATTCTAACGATTTTATAAGCACTACAATATTCGAATATTAAATTCTTGTAGATACCTTTTTTTTAAACTTGTTTAAATACTAAAAAATAAATATTCAAAAACATATGGAAAATTAATTTACAAAACTTAATTCAGTAATATTTTACAAATATATTTTTTATTACAAATTATGTGGAATAAATTTTTCTATATTTATTACACTTATATTTGACGGATATATTTTCATTTACGGTGATACTTTATGTTTATCTATATTTGAATATAAAGAAAATAGATCTTGAAGTTTAATAGATCGATAACCTTATTCCACCCTAAAATAAATCAAAATATGTATTCTTATCACAAAGAAAAATAAAAAAAAATTCAAGCAAAAATAAATCATGCTGTATAAATTTAAAGTATCAAAATTTATTTTTAGGGATCTACAAAAAAGATTTTACAAAAATAAATAAAACTGCGGGAAGTCTATATCACATTAAAAAAATTTATATTCGTATTAAAATAGTCATTCCAGTATAAACCCATTGCATATAATTTATTTGTGATGGGTTGGATAAAATACATATCTCCTATGATTTATATTTCACATTTATGTATTTAATTGAATTTTTAAATAATTATTTCGTATATTTTAATCTTTGTGCATAGGCTGTTGACTTACTTGAAAAATACACCCGCCTTTAAGATTATAATTTCTCTAAAAAAGTTATAAATCCAAAAAAAATGAATTTCGTATAAATTTTTTAGTGTTCCAAAGATATATATTATTTTGCAATTAGAGATGCAAATTTCGAATTCATGATATCTTTTCTTTAAAATGTATTGCCATAAAAGTAAGGATTCTGTCAACTCCTAAAATTGTAGTTTAGAATAAATAGTCTTTAAAATAACTATTTAGGCATTTTCAATGCATTTTTTATGTAATTTTGTTTCTATCATTTTGTGATTAAAAGCTATAGTGGCCGGCGCGTATTTTAAGGACTTTAATGCTTTTAAATACATGAATATATTATTCTGCTCGTACAGTTATTATTATTGAGATTATTTTTAGAAAAAAAGAGTTTATTGAATTACAAATTTTTTTGTCAACACTATTATTCAAAATCTAGAGTCTCATAAGCTCTTTATGGTAATAAATACACACATAATTTGAAAATTTTTTTAACTCAAAGAGCAGATTATTAGATATTTTTGTTTGATTGATTGCTGTTTTCCCAAATATAGCAGTCAGATATTTATGTTGAAAGGTAACTAATGTGAACTACTGACTATAAAAATTTAACATATTTAGAATAACATTACATAACTCAAAGTCGTTTTTAAATGCACTTTATATGTTTATAATTTTTTTAACACAGGAGTGCAGATTATTAGATATTTTTGCTTGAATAATAACAGTTTTCCTCCTTAAATAGCAGTAAATTTTCATGTTGATCGGTAAATAATGGGATCTGCATTATTTAAATTACAGGAAAAGGTTTCTGATTTATTTTTAATTTGAAATAATTTAGGTGCGCAAAAAATAAAATCTCATCAAATTTATTACGAAGTATTTTTTAGCCCACAACACCAAAAAATAGCTTTGGGATAAGAAAATATAAATTTTGGAATTCAAGTCTTTTTTGATGTTTAATGCGTGAATGGCTGTATCATTTTGTTGAATACTTAAAAATGTGAAATGGTTTGTGCATTTAAAAATTATTAAAAATTTAGTTTTTATAATTACAGCATAATATTTCAAATCCAATACAATTCTCAAATGATATTATTTGCTAGAATATCCGCCAATTACATAAAAATGCATACGTATTCAAGAATCATAAATAATGAAGTGTATAGCACAAAAACTACTCGCCGAATTGGTTTTTCTAAATTTATGTTTACACCAATGGCATTTGTTTTTTAATTGACGTGATTATGAATGCGGTGAATTCATATTTATAATGCTTTCTTTCTAATCTAAAAATCATTAAATTTTGGTATTTGAATCTTGAATATGGCCCTATATTGTAGCCTAGGTGACTAAATTATATATTAATAATTTTTCATATTGAACCGATTGGTTTTTTTTGGAATGCTAAATTGATTCGACTTTCTATTTTTGAATTTATAAATATTTGACTCGACCAGCAAAGAAAATAAAAAAATATATTTTGATATGAAAATTCATATTTTTTTTCAATTTAAAAAATGGAACTACTTATTAAAAATATCTTATTGTTGGTGGAAGGCAATATGGCTATATTTTAATTTTATATTATCTTTTGTATATGTCACATATTCGTATTATTTTTGGTGCATTTAATGTTCATTTGCAGTAAATAAGTTTTTAATTTTCTTTCAATAGATAATTTACCTCCACATAACAAATATTCCGCATGTTATTTAAAAAAAAGTGATCCGAAAACCATTTTGAGAAATATTATCTTTATCGGGAAATAGTAAGAAATTAATGTAGAACAAGCATCCATATAGATAAATTTTCTTAGAAAACACATTTAATTTATTATATATGAAATAGAAAAGAAGTTTTATGATTGTTAGAAACTTTATTTTCAACAAATGTGCTTGGATCTTGTTTTCTAAATGTATAAATCGATCCAAGAAGATACTATTTAAAAAATAAAATTCAGCCGACATTAATTATAATCATAATTATTTTTAGTGATTCTAATTAAAACGAACGAGCCAATAAAATGTTTTTTCTTATCTGTGCTATCATGACGGATTGAGTAAAAAATGATTTGTGTTTTAAATTGGTCATTTAATATAAATAATAATACGAAAATCTGAATCCAATGAGTTTCCAACGGCAAAATGGCATAGAGAAAGAATATATTGGCAATGATGATAGAATCCCGCGAAAGGAAAGAAATGGTTACAGCAATAAATACAGGAAAATGAATGGTTCTTATGAAAGATACTATGATGATACCGATGTGCACTACCAACCGAATATAGCACATGGAGAAAACGGAACTGAACATACTAATTTTGAGATGCTAACACGTGATGACTGTGTTTTCAGAAATTATTCATACGGGGATAACGTTCGAGCTACTCCGCATTATTACGGATCAGCTGATCTCGCACAGAATGATGGATGTGTAGATTCTAATTCGAATGAAAATTTATATGAACATAATCGAAGAAGCGGTTACTTAGGTGGTTATGGTGATAGCGGGGTTATCATTGACGATCATCATCCAAAACATTTTAAAAAAGACCCAGCAATACAGTATATGAGTAAAAAATCAATTTCACCTAACACTTACACATCTAGAAAAAATTTTTATGAAAATCATTATAATTTCGATGAAACATCGCATTCGAATTTCCGAAACACGACGTTAGATTATTATGAAACTGAAAATATAGATAAAAAACACGCTATTGGTAAAAAGAGCAACAAAATTGCAATGAAACAAGAAAAAACCAACAAGAGTATAGATTCAATGTCAGTGAGGTCTGAAACCGAAAACTCTGATGAGGATCATGAAAATATAGCTTATAAGAACGAGAATATGGTTCCTAAAATTAATTTAAGGGAAGATTATATGAAAAATTATAGCACTTCATATGATGGCGCAAGAAAAGATGATGATCAATATTTAAAACAAGAAATAGAAGAAGGTTATACCGGGCCTGCCGGATCTTTTGAGAATGGAAATTATCCCCAAAACTCACATGCATTTAACACATATAGACATGATCAAGCTACGAATGGGGCACCTAACGGCTATAATCCTTATGGAGGAGTCGGTGATGGAAACTTGGAATATCAGTACCATCAAAAGTTCGATCAAAGCAACCCCAATGATATGAAGGATAATGAACCAATTTACATTAATCCTCAACAGTATTACGATGCTGATTACCACCAAGGATATGGTTTTGACAATGGTAGTGATCAACCTTTATACGTAAATGTGAAACAGTATGGTCATATACGCAAGAGGAAAGTTCGTAGGGACTATTTAGATTCCTTAATGCAGACACAGGCCAACTCCGGATATCTCCACGAAAGTAGACATAAACATGCAATGAATAGAATGAGAGCGTCTAGTGGAAGATTTTTGACCAAGGAAGAAACAGCAGCCTTAAAACAGAAAGAAAAGAGGGAATTAGAATCAGAATGTGGGGTAGATAGTGATACAGGCAATTATTTATAAGAAATTTTTAAACAAATTATAACTCTAAGTTTCAGTATGTAAATAAATATTTTGTTTATTAAATAGACGTCCGAAAAATTATTCTTTTATGATTCACAAATACAAAAAAAAATTTAATATATTGCCTCAATATAAAATTCTTTTATTTCTAAATATTTTAAAGCAAAGAATATCTTACCTATTTTTAAATACTGCTATCAAATTCTATTGTTAGAGCTAAATAATAAAGGATTTATTTAACTATAAGTAAAAAGAAAATTTGAAATTTTTAAATTAAATCAAAACTTAGTATCATTTAAAGACACGTCAAATAATTCAAATCTCAAATATTTCTTGATAGCTAATAAAGGAAGGTATTGATAAAGCGAAATAATATATAAAATTTCAATTCCTATCACTTAACAGAAATAAGTGGTTAACTTTTTAATTTGAATATAATACGGGCAAAATATTAAATTTTTGTGATCTTGATTTTAATACTGCAAAATTCATTATTTATTCACAAAAGCTTAAACTATAAAGAGTATATAGTTTTCAAAACCAAATATAAAAATATAAATTACGTAATAATCACATCATAATGACACATTAATGTAAAATAAACTGATTCCAATACACTATATTAATGAATCGAATAAAAAATTCAATGTCTCATATCATCATGACGTAGTAATATTTATAAACTGATTCCAATACACTATATTAATGAATCGAATGACTAAACTTATGATAACTATATCATGACACATTAATCTAAAATAAACTGATGCCGATACACTATATTAATGAACCGAATAAAAAATTCATGTCTCACATCATCATGACAAAGTAATATATTATAAACCGATACCTATACACTATATTAATGAATCGAATAAAAAATAGAATGATAACAATACGATGGGAATCCTTTAATTTTTGATAGAAAGTGTTTTTATAATAAAAATGGTTTTTTAATCTATAAATATATGTACTGGGTTTTATTTCCCATTCTAAATCGATATAGTATTAAAGTGAAAATTATACCTGTACTTTATCAAAGAAAAAGGCTCTTCCGTCTATAAATTAAGGTGTTGGGTATTTAAATTGGAGTTCTAATAAGTTAAGGTGTTGTTTAAATATTTTAACAATTTAGATTATCTTTTAAATATGTACGATAGCCGCCTTCTTTTTTAATTTAATTTTCTAAATCCAGAATACAAAACAATTTTTATTTTTGCTAAAAAAAAATATCTTATTTATTTTATATAACAGTCGTATATAAAAGAGCCGAAAATATCAACTGAAGCAGAAGCATGTGTATAAAAGAATTCACAGTGAAAAATACTTAAATTATTGGGTCTTGAGAAGAAGGGGCATAGAGAAAGCTTGTAAAAATGCAATAATTATATTAAGTGTTGACCAAATCCACCACATAAAACAAACTAAATTTTGCAAAAACAAATATAATTGGTCGAAAGCCGGATTATACTATAAAAAACAGAAAATAATTGTGTGATTATTTTTTTGTGATCCAAATGTGTAAATAAATATAAATACAAACGTAAAATTGTTTTATTTAATTTTTAAAATAATTTATATGGAAAAAAACATGCAAGGAAATAGATAAAAACCGAAAAAAAAATTTAAGCCTACATTAAATTCTAGTCTTCCTGATAAAACATACAATTTAATTGGGTAAAAGACAATATTTAAATCAAGTAAACATAAAAAATAGCAACTAGTTATAATTTGTTTATAGAAAAATGTTTTTTTTTAAAATCAACTAAACATAAAATATTGATAAATCCGATACAATATAAATTTAAGGAAATGTATATTTATTTATGTAAAATTTTAGACTCGGAAATTACGGTTCTAGTTTATCTGATTATCGTGTAACCAGATGGAAATAATATACAGCCTAAATGGATTTGAAAGCACATATATCACATAAAAACGACTCGCTGTGTCTATTTTTAAATAGAATACTGGATAGACGAGAGAAGAAGATCATATATCATTTAAACAAAAACATGTATCATAGAAAAAATAATTTTGGTTTCTGTTTTATAGACTACGGAATAAAAGTTCAAATTATATGATGAATCGTTTCCATACTATAATAAAAATAGGGCGATTTTAGGCCATTGGTTTATTTATTTTGTATCCCTAAGCGACAATGACTACCCAAATATAATCTCTTTTTTTTTATTAATTATACCCGTTCGATTTTTATTTGGTATTCGAATGTTTTCATATAACACAATAGACAATAAATCATAGACTATATTTTGAACCAATTTGGATTATATCTAAATATTGGACATTTAAACAGAATTTTAATTTTCTTGTCTAATTTTAATTTTTATAAAATTTTTTTGTGTGATTTTTTTCTTCTATAGGCACACAATGAATATTCAATAATGACCTGAGCTATTTGTATATAAATTTATTATAATATAGTGATCTTTTTTAAGTATTATTGTTGTATTTTTACAAATATAATATAGAAAATAAGATATTTTATTCTTTTTACATTACACAGCATAGAGAATTCATAAACGATATAATTTTTTTTTAAAAGTTCATATTTATTTTAATTCTAGTAATTTTTACTAATAGTTTATTTTTACCTATAATTTCTTTAAGAAAAAGCGCGAAAAACAGTAGTTTATCTAAAGAATTTCTCTTCCTATAAATTTTGACGCTAGATTGTTTATATATTTTTTATTAGAATTATAATGATCGAATTTTATGATCATTAAATAAAATAGGAGCATTATAAATTTCACAAATTTATTAAGAAAATTTTTTGGTAGCTGTTTCGTACTTTGAATATAAAGTTTGTGCTTTTTTTTATTTTCAATATTTCAACATGAATTTTTATAATCATTTTAGAAATTTCGGTAGGTTGTATAATGATGACAAAATTTTTTTATTTGTAGTTTAAAATTGAAAAAGAAGTTACCGAAATAAAAACTTCATTGAATTTTCTTTTTTTTAATTTAAATTGTGATTCCAACCATTTTTATTCTCTGTAATCTTTAACTTCCCCTAAATTACACTTAAAATGAAAAAATATTTTATTGAGCATTAGGTAGTCTCACATAATTCGCATTTTCTTCATTTTTTCTGATTTGGTAACCAAGCCCAACACTCAGAAACACAACCAACAGAACAACCAAAACCTTAACAAGATTAGTTCCACTCATCAAATTCTTTATTCCCGAATGAATTCGAGACCATATACTTCTTCTCCTTTCTTTTTTAACTTCTTTTTCCGGGCTGTCATCCTGTTTATCATAAGTATAATCGTTCATACCACTTTCTTCCTCATTATCGAATATTTCCCGATTACGTTCATAACCCAAATTGTTGCTAGTTTCATTTCTGTATTCGTTGTTACTAAAATCGTTCAACCTGTTATTTTCTCTTTTCGGTATAGTGAATGGAGCAATTATTATGCGGGGCATAATTCTTTTTTGCGGAAAATCATCATGGAAAACGTGGCCGAACTGTGGTGTCGCTATGTAAAATGATCTCGATACAACTTTGTTTACGATGGGAAAGTTTGCAGTGACATGCGCTATTGTAGCGATTAATATGATTCTTGTGAAATTGACACTCATTCGTGTTTTATCTTATCCTTTCAGCTTATATTCGACGATAATCTGAAACTGGAATGGTTTCATGGTGACTAGTTGTGATTGATAGCTGAGATTTTGAATAATTGGTTAGAGATTGATAATAATTAAATTTTAAAGTACTTTTTTGGGATTATTATTTTTACTGATTTATTTATAGTTTTATATGAAAACTAAAATCTAAAAAGGGTTTATTTTGATTTTTTGTGTAAAATCGAATTGGCTTTGTTACAAAAATACAAAACAAAATTCAAGTATGACGTTTCTTTTTTTAGTATTGAAATTCGATTGGCTTTGTCAAAAAAATACACATAAAAAATGGAATTTACAAATATTTTAGCATTTTTTCTGGTTTTGTAAATAAAAATAACACTTTAGGAGAAAAAAAATTAATATTACTATTTTTTTGTGTGTTGAAATACGATTATCATTATGTAAAAATTATAATAATCGGAAACTTTTGTCGTGCATAAATAAAGCACATAGGTTTCCATCATCTATGAAACTAGCAATTTTAAATTATTTGCACTATTTAATACGATAAAATTTTTAGGTAGAAGTTATTTTACAAATTATACCTTTTGAATTTTATTTTTTTACTAGTTTTTTCTAGAATATAATAATTGGACATTTAAAATAAAAAAATGATATTTATTCGAATGATTAAAAGCATAAGCACGTTTAATGTATCTTTATTATTTAAAAGTATTCTATAAATTATTGAAATAAATATGTATCGTTGCGTTTATGGGTTTCGTTTTTATTTTATCGGCATGTTTTTTAATCAAGTTTATTACTATAAATCCAAACTATATAGAGTCGGAATCATAAAAACATATTATTTATGAATAAAATATGTTGTTTTAAGTTATAAACTCAGTTAAATATCGTTATTTGATTCTTTTAGTTCAAATTTTCATAGGAATTGTCCAAAAAAGGATCATAATTTTTTTCGTTAGGGGTATTAAATTGATTCTAAAATCAATTGTGTATACTATCTGTGATATTTTTTGAACTTATGGCAGATATATTATTCACATATAGTTAAGTTTTTATCTAATTTGGCGCTTTTTTATTTATATGACTTATGTGGATATATCATCAATTGATAAAATCATTAAATATTTTTTTTTTGAATTTCTCCTAAGTTTTAATATTGATAAAGGCATTATATGTACACCTTTTTATTAGTTAAGTACTTCTTGTTTTTCATCATGGTAAAAAATCAAGAAAATAAGTGTAATTATGTTTGATAAAAAATCATAGAGCTGGTATTGTTACAGAGGTCAACTTAAATATTTCTTATTATATTTAAGCAAAAAAAAATATTAAAATTGTATTATATAGATAGTTTCCATGTAGCGTGTATCCGTAATTTCGAGCTTAGTATTATATAAATTTTTTACACAATTCGATGCACGCAAAAGCTTTTATATCTTGTATTCAAAGCAATTTTTTTGATAAATAGCTATGTTTATTAAAGATGTTATATTCTTATTCAAGTGTTGTGCACTCGAAAATTAAATCAAAAATAAATTGATGATTTTTATTAAAAATTTTGCTAGCAATTGTTGTGAATAAAAAATATCAAATAAAGATGAATAAGTAACCGAAAAGGTTTAAATTATATCGTAACTTAATAATAAATTTCATATTAATTTTAACATATTATATAAAGAATAAATAAGTATTTATAAGGTTTAAATTATATTGTAACTTAATATTAAATATCATATTAATTTTAAGATATTACATAAAGAATAAATAACTATTTGAAAAGGTTTAAATTATATTGTAACTTAATATTAAATATCATATTAATTTTAAGATATTATATAAAGAATAAATAACTATTTGAAAAGGTTTAAATTATATTGTAACTTAATATTACATATCATATTAATTTTAAGATATTACATAAAGAATAAATAACTATTTGAAAAGATTTAAATTATATTGTAACTTAATATTACATATCATATTAATTTTAAGATATTACATAAAGAATTAATAACTATTTGAAAAGGTTTAAATTATATCGTAACTTAATATTAAATATCATATTAATTTTAAGATATTACATAAAGAATTAATAACTATTTGAAAAGGTTTAAATTATATCGTAACTTAATATTAAATATCATATTAATTTTAAGATATTACATAAAGAGTAAATATTTTTTTTAAAGAGTTTGTTGATTTGTATTATAGCTTAAAACTGAATATAATGTTAATTTCAGAGAATTTTCAATCCGAAAAATTTATAAATTACTAAACATATCTATGATATTCAACTGGGATGTCGAGTGAAGTAGAATCATATGAATAAACAATAAGATTAAGGGGAAAACTTGAATTAATGGTCTTTAAATGAAGATATGCACAGAAGAACGGATTGGAAATTATAGACATTATAATAGATATTACCCAAATATCATAAAATTCAACCAAGTTTTGATCATAAATCTAAGCATTTAAAACCAAATTAACCCAAACAAATAATTGTTGCTTCGGGGGTTTCCCCTACTCTGTGTACAAATGCAGAACGCGAATAGTAAAGTACGACATAACATGGGATGATGAAGACATATAATGCCATAAGTCGCATATTAAGGAGTTAGAGGTTTCAATCAAAGAAGAACTATACACTCAAACAGTAGGATTGAGAAAAACACTTGAATTAATGAGTCAAGAAAGGAAAAGATACGTGAGAAAGGTCTAAAAGGATTGAGAAAAACACTTGAATTAATAAATCTTGAAAAGAAAAGAAAAGATGCGTGAGAAAGGTTTAAAAGGATTGAGAAAAACACTTGAATTAATAAATCTTGAAAGGAAAAGATGCGTGAGAAAGGTTTAAAAGGATTGAGAAAAACACTTGAATTAATAAATCTTGAAAGGAAAAGATGCGTAAGAAAGGTTTAAAAGGATTGAGAAAAACACTTGAATTAATGATCATGAAAGGAAGGTTGAATTATTGTTCAAATTTTTCTCATAAATCAACCAAAGTTTTGCACCAACAAATTCTAGACATCAAAAACCAAATTAACACATAATAAAATACATATCTGAATTTCAGCATATTTGTCACGAATAATTTTTAAAGAAGCCTACTAAAAATTCCAATCTTTTATTTACCCATTTGTAAATTACGAGAAATAATTTTTTAGATATTACAAACTAACTATCAATCATAATAAAAATAAAATGAAAGATTATTATGAGATTTTAGGGCTTAACCAAAATGCAACACAAGAAGAAATAAAAAGGAAATACCATAAACTTACATTAAAATACCATCCCGATATCACAAAGTGTGATGGTAGAAAATTTATGGTGCTAAAAGAAGCATATGAAAAATTGTCTTGTGAGTGTACACGAAAAAGTATTGATGAAATGTTGATTAAATGTGAATATAGACGTTTCAGAGATCCATATAAAATAGTTTCGGCTGGTGATTTTTGCAGGAATATCGAATGTGCTTGTGGAAATGTTTATGATTATCAAAATTTTGATGATGGTTTTATTGATTGTGAGTCGTGTTCATTATTTTTGAAAGTAATTGATGAAAATTTTTGAATGTAATTTTTTATAATTATAATTTTGAGATAAAAAAATATGGGATTTATATTTAATTATGGCACGAGAAATGATGAGGTAAATGCTTTATCTATAAAATTGGTTCTAGAATAAACAAAAGCTGAGAATTTAATATTACCACAAATAATAATAATGTAAATTTTTATAGCTTCAAAATTGGTTCTAGAATAAACAGAAGCTGAGAATTTAATATTACCACAAATAATAATAATGTAAATTTTTATAGCTTCAAAATTGGTTCTAGAATAAACAAAAGCTGAGAATTTAATATTACCACAAATAATAATAATGTAAATTTTTATAGCTTCAAAATTGGTTCTAGAATAAACAGAAGCTGAGAATTTAATATTACCACAAATAATAATAATGTAAATTTTTATAGCTTCAAAATTGGTGCTAGAACTAAACAGAAGCTGAGAAAATATATTTAATGTCCCAAATAATAATAATGTAAATGTTATAGCTACAAAATTGATGCTGAAACTAAACAGAAGCTGAGAATTTAATATTACCGTAAACAATAATGATTCAGAATTATAAAATTAAAAATTACAAATCCCGTTTCAAATAACTTCATCTATATTTATTATATATTTTCTTTATATACTTAAAAGAAAACTCATTTGTCAACTTTTTAATTCTCACGATATATTTGTACAAATTAAACTTATATTTTTCTGAAACAATAGCAATTTTATCATCAACGATATAAAAAATTCCATTATCTTCGTTGATTTCACTTATTTCAAAAAAAGCTTTCAATTCATAAATTTCATTTACAAACGGTGCAGCATAAAAAATATTAATTGTCATTGTAAAATTATAGTAAAAATCATTGTCATCTGTTTTCACTATGCTTTTTTCAATATAATTGTTCTTGCCTTCAAATCCAATTAAATCAACATTTATAAATGTTTCTCGTTCATTTTTATATTGATATACATTATTTAAATCTTTATTGTATTCTAAATAATACTCAATATCTTTTTTCTGAATTAAAAAGCTTTGTGTAGTGTTTTTTCCTAATAAGCTTTTATGGATATTGTCAAAAAGATTTTCTTTTTTATGAAATACCTTTGTTTTACTTAAACTTTTTTCGAGGCATAAATTCAGTTGAGTTTGCGTATGATTAAAAAAATATTCTAATGTATTTTTTTTTGGTTTAAATAAAAGTAAAACTCTATCAGTGCTGAATTTTATGGTGTTCGGAATTAGTGGTCGGGTATTTTGCAATAGAACCGATTGCAAAATGTTTTTTACATTCCTATATTCCACGACAGACAGGCTTTGCGCTTTCTTCTTTATATATATTATATCTTTTATTTGAAGATCTATTGAAAAAAAAATTGGTTTATACTTCATCAATGCACAATTTATGCAACAATTCTAATTTAAAATTGACAAAATTTCCAAATATAATTTTAATACCGGTGGTTTTGGTATCAAACAAGGCAATTATTCAAATAACCTTGACACAAATCAAAATACATTATTTTTTGTTGTATCTAATCATGAATTTATTTGAAATCGTGTATTCTATATTGGTTGAAATATTAAATTTGATAACATTTACTTGGGTTTGATCTACCCTGCTTAATTCGCCCTACAATTTGATGACTAATTCCGCAGGCTTTATATTACAAATTTATTTTCAATTTTTAACTATTTCAAGCTCTACTGGTCTAGTGGTAGAACGGGAGGTTGCCAATCTCCAGGTCCGGGTTCGATTCCCGGGTAGTGCATTCTTTTTTCTCGATTTTTTAATACAATAATATTTTTTTTGGGTAAGACTATCAATTCAAAACACACAATGCAATCTTTAGCTAAACTATAATTTTTATTTAAGATATTATCTAAATATTACCAAAAAAGGAAAATTTTAAGTGTATACAAGTGAAATTAAGGTATCATATATAGAAGTATCCAATATATACAATCCTTTTTGATTTATTTATCATTGTATCACTCGCTTTGACTGCAAACATAATGTCTTAAGGTGATAATTTTCATTCAACTACTCGAGATAAATTCTAGAAATTTGAGCCTCCAACTTTTAAGCAACAGATATATTTTAAAATAAAATTAAAATTGAACATGATTGAAAATATAGTATTTTTGTTGCATATAGGCTATATCAATGAATTTGTAATATCTATGCAAGTTATGAACATTGTATTTAATTGGTGTGCATTAAAAAAAAATGGCTCGTGATATTTTGAGTGAAACCCTTGTTAATTTTATTTAAACAATTTTTGTAAAGAATATCTATTTGAAAAATAGTTTTGTGTCTTGCTCAGTTAATCAATTCCTATGTTTTGCTCGGTTGATAAAGAGTAGAAAACGATAAGATAAAAATATCCCATAGATAAATTTAAATTATGTCATAGTAATCTTACTTATGATTGTAAAAAGAATGAAATCTACACCGACCAAAAATATTCTAAAAATTACGCCTTAAATTTACTTACTTATGATTGTAAAAAGAATGAAATCTACACCGACCAAAAATATTCTAAAAATTACGCCTTAAATTTACTTACTTATGATTGTAAAAAAAATAAAATTCTGCACTCTCCAAAAATATTTTACAAATTATGCCTTAAATTTACTTACTTATGATTGTAAAAAGAATGAAATCTACACCGACCAAAAATATTCTAAAAATTACGCCTTAAATTTACTTACTTATGATTGTAAAAAAAATAAAATTCTGCACTCTCCAAAAATATTTTACAAATTATGCCTTAAATTTACTTACTTATGATTGTAAAAAGAATGAAATCTACACCAAACAAAAATATTCTAAAGATTATGCCTTAAATTTACTTACTTATGATTGTAAAAAGAATGAAATCTACACCAAACAAAATTTTTTTTTAAATTATGCCGTGAAATTACTGCCTTTGATCGTAAAAAAAATAAAATCTATACTCGCCAAAAATATTTTTTAGTTTACGGTGTAAAATTACTGTTTTGTAATTACAAAAAAATTAACACTACACAAAAAACTAAAAATATACATCTATATATTTCAATGTAGATATGATGGCTCAACAAGAAATCCAAATATTATCATATTTGGAATGCCTGAACAAATATCATATATATTGTTCGAGTATATAAAAAGTGATAAAATCCAACCAATAAAATTTATCATAAACATCTTTAAAACGAAAAATTTGACATGATAGACGAGTTGAGACTAAATTTAAGATTTAAAAAAAAGACAAATTGCATTTATTTCGTTGAATATTTTAAAAAAAAATTTAAAGATGTTCAAAGGTTTTAGAACCAGTCAACTATCTCAACAACCCTCATGAACATCTCATCATTCAAAAATTGATTTTGTTACATGAAATACCGTTTGAAAATAAAGTAAATAAATTTCTGTGCCAAAATTTGTATATTTTTCTGATCATTAGCTTTATTTTACCATAGATCTTTTACCAGTATGTTATGTATTACTAGCAGATAGGCGGCATTAGTTTACCTGTGTATTTAAAAATGACTTTGAGTATTGTAAATTTGAACATTTCACGCGTATAACATTCCATGTATGTTTTATTTTTAGTTTTATGTAATATCACCTATTTACACTGGCTTTTGAAGCGCCAACACAGTAAAAAAATTAATCTCTACAATGTAGCTGGATACACACACGGTTTTCGTGTTCTGTGTATATTTGGGGTGATAAATAAGATTTTACCCATTTTTTGGTAAATTGGATTTTGTCGGATCAACATATTTTAACAATATGTTGGTATTTCCGTAGTATAATCTTTATTTTTAGCTAATAATTCTTTCTGAAATTAAAATCATATTGCAATCAAAATTTGTTGTTTACAATAAATTAACTTTTAAAATTACTCAAATATAAATGTTTTTAATAAAATTAAAATAGCATTCATTTATTACTTGTCTTTTCATATAGTTCAAGTATTAGCCCTTAGTTTAAAAATAAATTCCACTAACTAGATTTAACCTGTAATCTTGTTGTTCAATATATACTTTTAGATACTTTATCTAAATTCAAATAACGAAAGTTGTTGTGCCCACGTGAAAATATTCTAAAACCTCCACAAACGATTTAAAGTTTTCTGTCCACTATTAAAAACAATAAAAAGGATTTTATCGGTACTAAACAAAGAAAATATTTTTTTTATATCTTTATAGTTTCCCTTTATAACATACTAAATTATAGCGTAGGCAAAAAAAATTTCGCGATTTTGGTGTAATAAGTAAACTCTGTCCCTTTTTTGAGAAAAACAAATCCAGTCATGTCACTTATGTATACTTTTAATAGATTATCTGAATTTTTATAATAATTTTGAAACTAATCAAGTGTTGATTTATTTGATTATAATAAACCATAGTGTGTAAATTTCAATCAAATAATTTTAAAATGTCGTAATCCAAACTATTTTTATATTGTGTTTAAATATTGACTAGAACCTTACATTTTATTTGTGATTAATTGATATTCCACTAAATTTGTATATATAACTATAATGAGAAATAAATAAATGGTTTTATACATAACATATTTATAATTTGAAAAGCAAAAAAAAAAATTAATATTTTATTTATAAAAAGAAACACAATAAAATAAGAAAAAAAAAGATCCAGGTTATATAATTCTCATCCTATAATTTTTTGATTCAACACATCTTTTTCAAAAAAAGACAACTTCCACCTAAATTGCATATTTTCATGTACATGTTCAATCGAAACACCATACACACAAATAAATTCAAAAATAGTCTCTAAGATACCTCTAAACAATGCAAAAAAAGCTGTATGTCTCTCATCCTTAACATGTTTAAGAAGATAGAAATGATCAAAACTAATATAAACTTGTTCTTGTGATTTATCTATCGATATATTCACATCAAAATCCAAATATAATTTAAAAAAATTATGTACGATATTTGATATTTTGTCTATGTCTTTTTCTGTTATCTTTATTGCTTCTGTTTTTATGAAAAAATCATCTGCTAGTCTTTCTCCTAGTTTTTTACCGGCTGATAATATTGCTTCAGGTGTTTCTAATTCTCTTATTAATGATGCGTATAGATACGTAAATAAATGGGTATTGATTCTTTCCTCATTGTTGAAATTCATTTTTGAACGGGTGCAATTATAGTCTTGATTTTCAAATCAAGCAAGAAAGCAATATTGTCTTTGCTAATAATACAGCAATTTAATTTGAAATATTTAGAATGTAACAAAATAAGGATACTAAATTTTTAAATGGACTGGATTTGTGTGAATGCAAAATATATCAAGGATTAAAAATTTGGTAGCCTAAATCCACTTTCATGTATCCATAACTATTGTCATCTATATGATTTTAAGAAAACTTTTAATTACTGTAGATAAAATAATAAATTTCTATGTTTATCGCTGTATTCTATACTTGGATTGATTTATTCTAATTTTCGATAAGGATTAATGAATCTTGCGATTTCTACAAATAATACAATATTTCTGCGATGAACGCGTTTAATATATTCATGCTAATTAATTTGCATATATCTGCGCTCGATAAATATTGCGTAATGTATAAAGTGGCGATGATTGCGTAGTATAAATATTTGACCTATAATTTTAAAGTCAATCGATAAAAGGTTTGTATCGTCCTCACACAATGATACTGATAAATTATAAAAGAAATAATTAATGTTGCTTTACTACAAGGGACACATCAAACGCTGTTAGGCCAACCCACTGAGAACAAAACGCTCGTCTTTAAAAATATACTTGGTTGTCGCACCGAAACAACTTGACCTGATTGTCGAACGCATGTATAAGCAATCAAAGCCATATTAGTATGATGGAATCTTTTTTCATAGCGGAGACCCGATTGAAGTGGTCAATACAGTTAAACTTTTTTTTCGCGCAATGTACAACGGTAATTTTTATACATTTTTATTCGAACTTGAATTCAATACATATAATGATCTATTAATAATTTGATCCTAGCGTACAGTTTTGAGTCTATAGCTTTATCATCTAACCAATATACGATTGGATTTCTTCTAATACAATATAATTATAAATTATACCTTATATGAATTGATAATATTCTAAAATATCCAGAAATAATTATAATAAATTATATATTGTCATTATAAAAAATGTAAAATGTTTATTTAGTGGGCCGTGAATCACAAATTAATATAACAGCCTCATCCCTTGAGCCAGAAAATTATGTTAAACACACTAGATCACCAATATAATTTTCATATTTTTTACATTGAATAAAATACGTTTTTACAGATGTATTTTAGCTTTGTCAATTATATTTATCTCATAAAAACGAATCAATACAATTTTCTTAATTGTTTTCATCCTATAAGTAATTTTTAGAGATATATTTTCTGGCTAAATGTTGTTTTTGTATAGTTTTATATTGAATTCTAGGCGTAAAAAAATTATATGCAAATCAATCATGCGGTTTTTATTCAAAATTTTATGGGATAATGCAATATTTATTGGTGGTGATGATTGAGTAATGTTAATATTCGAACTTCGATTCCCAATTAAAATAATTAACAGTTCAAGTATTACTCGTGTGTGGGCATTCCTAAATTACACAACTGGTAATTGATGCCGCCTATCTACAAGGAATAAAGCAAAAGCTGCTAGGCAGCCCACAGTAAAAGATAGAATTCTGTTTAAAAATACCCTCTATTTTCCTGCAGAAACAATTTTATTCGATTTTCGAACGCAAGTGCAAGTCATAAAAGCAATATTAATATAATGGAAATATTTATCCGCAGCGGGGACCCGATTGGCGTGATCAATATACTTAATTTTTTTACGAGACATTTAATTCATTAAAATACAGCAGAGACAAATTACGGATATAATTTTAAAGTAAACCTTAATTATTAAATAAAATTCAATATTATATTGTTTAGTAACTTAATCCACAAAAAAAGTGCTAATTTTTTAGGTATCTACAATCAATTGTATGAAGCTAATCGCAAATAAATCTTTGTTTTATGCCATATTATTAGCCAAGTTTGCACTTTTACAAATTTAACTCGCGAAAATATACTATTTTTTTGATATATGTCCGTTTTTTTGAAATAGAAGTTCTTTTTTAGTTCATGTTGATTTTTTAAGAACATAGAACTAGTTTCATTTTTTTACTTGAAATTTATTTATTCGATTTTCTTTCACCACTATGAGTGTCCATCAAACTTTAAAATTTTATGTATTTCTTTGGTTTCTATCTTGTATAGTTGCAGAAAGTGTTTAATATCACTCAGTCTGATTACATCTGTAACATAAGTTATAAAATTTGGTTATAAAAAAATATAAACGTAAGTTTCTATATGCATTTATGTTTAATTTGGGGACCGGATGCTTATAAAATAAAATATTTTTATTTTTTGGCATTTCAAGTTTTCCTAAAACTAAAATATATTCTATTTTGGTTTTTTTTCTTTCTATTATTACTAAATGGCTTAAAATAAAGTATTTTTTGTTTTTCTCTTGTTTTTAATATAGAAATTCTGAGAAAATATATTGTTTGTTTGCATATAATACTTAGCTACGCACAGATATGGCTTTACAATTTCCATTTTATAGCATTAATTTATACGATTAACACTTTAAACGATCGAATGCAAAAATACATTTTAAAATACTCTGTCTAGAGCCTTGAAAAAATTACAATTTCCATGAAATGTAGAGATAAATACAATTCTATTTCATATAATTATGTATTTAAGGCATCTGAAAAGATTAACACAAATAAATCCTAATAAATATAATATATTTAGATATAATTCCATTCGATTTTTGGCTAAATTTTGATCCATGCAATATTTATGCTGTTTCTTACTCTTTTTTTGCATAAAGCCTAGATATGTATTTATTTTCGGGCTTTGCTTGCACATATCACTTGTGGTAAAAACTCATCAAATCTAAATCAATTAAATTATGTTTACTTTGTATTTAACCGCATCTGTTATGTATTTTATAGTTAATTTTATTCACCAATAATAAACCCCTATAAAATTTAAATAAAACCAACTAAAATTATATAAATGATCAATATATACGTTTTATATGCAAAATTATATTATTTTTGACGCACTTTCGTATTGAATATACATGATAAAATTAGGATTAAGTGAACCCGTCATTTATAACTTAAATTTAATATTCGAATCATTTCATCGAAATTCTATTATAGCCCATATATTTTTCTTCATAAATTTAAGTAGAAAAAGACAAACAAATGTAAAAATACCTGGTAATTTTAAGATTTTTATATTAAGCATAAACAATTTATTAACCATCATAATATAAATAAACTAATATTTATCTAATATCCGTTTTTATAGTACAGATACAGCTTACTCTTGTTTCTTATATATTAAATGTTTATTTTTTTTTAATCTAGCAATATAAATAGTTTTCTATTTGACTTGGCCTAATTTTATGGGTGACTACCGATTGACGCGTACTCAACTGCAATAATAAAAAAAAATTTATTCCTTTTCTTATTTTTTGGTAAATACGTAATAATTCGTTATTTCTTGATAAAAATATAAAAAAACTCAGTAGCAAAAGAATTTGTTTATTCTATCATGCAACGTAATTTATATGCAAATTAGCATTTCTAAAAGTATGTAATTCTTAATCAGGGCTTTTTAATCATTTAATATTTCTATAATGTATCATCATGATATATTTTTTCTATTGATACTACTTATTTACCAATGCTTCTAAAATTTATAGATTCTCATAATTTTACTTTTCTGTAACTTTTTATTTATTTTTGATATTTTCACTGTAAATACATCATCGTAACCCAATTTCTGTTACAATTGGTACTTTTTATTCGTGTTAAAAAACTTGAAAAAAATCTGAAATAGAAAAATCGCACATATAACATATCAAATAACTTGCTATTTATTAAAAAATCAACAATTTTTATGCATTAAAATATAAAATTCATAAAATTTGAATTATCTAAACATGAATTCTTTACTTAGATAAAAATAAGACATAGGTTCATGTTTCCTTTAAAAAATTGCTAAAAATTTATTTTTCCGACAATATATTTTAAATCTAAAAACGTTTATATGAATTATTTTTATTTTATAAAATAGATCTTAAATTCATGCAATTCTGTGCCTTTTTCCGTGTTTTAAAAAGAAAATTTATCTAAAAAGAACCTATTTCAGTATAATGAAATGCATGTGATATTTTTAATATGTATTTTTGCATTAAATACAATTTTTACGGTTTAAATTGCTATATAAATGCTTATATTATACGCTAATCAATCTGTAAAATGTATTTTAACCAATTAGTGTAAATTCGGATAATATTTTTTTTAATTTTTTTGCAATGATTATGGTCAAATTTATTTATTTAACTTAGAATTAATACAAAAAACGGAATGATAGTAGTATAATATATGCCATAAATGATCATGAAATATTACTAAAAATCTTGAACTAGAGAACTTTAGAAAGCCGGGCAATAGCATTAGGCAAATAAAAATTAAAAAACATAATTCTACGCAATCATCCAATAAAGAAAAACTATACGTTAAAGGATATGAACTAGGACGCAGAGTAAAAAATGTAGATTTTAAATCAGAAAGAATCCTCTTACAGCTAATAAAATCATAAGTGCAAAAAAGAGAACGATCACTTAGATTAGCAGCAATAATAAAATTTTTTAAAGAAAACGCGACTCACCTAGTCTTTATAAATAATTTTTTTTAAAGAAAAAATAGTTATCCTTTAGCCTAGATATTCTAGAGCTTGCATGAAAACAAAAAAAGTATTTATTGTGGAAAATTAAATCTAAAAATCTTCGACGTGCATAGGAATTTAACGTTTAAAATACTAGAAACTTCGTATTAGCTATGATATGGAAGTATCGAACCATCAAAAAACGCTAGATTGTATTTTATTTCGACAGACACACTTTCTTTGAAGAAAGATCAAGATACATTTTCTGTACCGATTTTAGAAAAAAAGATGTCTACATGGCAAGCAGATATAAAAAAGTTCTTGGTCAGGACTATACAAGAAGACTAACGAGATAGTAAGATGTCTTCACTTCATAGAAGAGAAAAATAAATTTCTAAAAAAACCAAGTAGACCCGTAGACACACCTTAAAATAAATGATAGGAAGCATATGTGCAGAAATCAAGATAAAAACGAGAATAAAGGCTAAATAAATTGTCGTATCACAGATTTTATATTTAATTATATGATAAAAAAAGAGCTGTTTCATTTAGATTGAAATTTATGTGGTGAAAATAATCAATATAAACACATTCGAAAAAAATTGTGAAAGTATGATCTTCTGGAATCTAAGCTGTGACTAATATATAAGTGAAAGACAAATAATATCCTATATATTATAACTTTGAAGGGATAAGGACACAAATTATACAAGGTGCCTTAAGGAACTCGAAGTCGCAAACCTTATCAAGATAAATATATAAACCTTGAAATTGAAAAAGTAACTTGAATTAATATGTCTCAAAAGGAGGTGAAGTATTGAAGAAGACTTCAGAGAGGAGAAGATAGAAGAAAGCATAAATACGCTATGAGAATAGAAATCAAGCAAATTGTGCTTGAGAATAAAAACTACTGTTATAACCATTAATTTAGTTGAATAAATAAATTTAATACCTTTGAATAAATATATTTCATAGGTGACTGCAAATTATACCATACATCATAACATGGAATGGTAAGATCTCAAAAAAATAAGTCGTATACAAAAGAAAAAGAATTTCTTCGGAAACGAAAGTGTACGTACAATAAATAGAATAAAAAAAAACGCTGATTAGTATATCTTGAAAAATGAAGATGTATTGAGAAAATTACAAATGGTTAGATAATGTAAGAAATATTTTACATGTGTTATATAAAGAATCTAAAATTAGGCACGATTAGTCTTAAATGCCTTAAATTCAGATAATCATTAAATTATTTTATATATACCCATAGTATAACCCAAAAAAGCATAGTAAAGTAAATTTGAAAAGTTGCGCGTAAATAAGAATCTTGGCTCATTTAAAAATAATAGTCCTATATTTGTTGATAATAACTGTGCGGTATTTTTGATTTTGCAGGCAATCTTGTACATGTTGTTAAATCCGTTCATCTGTATATACTTCAACCCCATAGTCTTGAAAAATATGCTGTATGAATATGTGTTCATTTACAGCCGAATACTTTTGATTCAAGTCGACTTCTCCTTTTCTTGATTTTTTTAGCTTTTTAATATGTATTTACATCATTAGCAGATTTTCGTCCTAAATGACACTTATATCATGAAAGAAAATCTAAAACCTTATAATATATATCTGAAGTTTATTAATATTGCACAATAAAGTGTAACTAATATCCAGAACGATCAAATTGAATTCAGAAAAATTAAAAAAATCATATTAATATGAAAAAAATACTAATTTAAATCGTGTAAAATATATTCGGGTATTTAACGATGATGTATAAATAAATTTTTACTTCTTGTATCTCCTTTACCGCAAAAATTATTTATTTAAAAACTAAAAGTTTCTGAATGAAATTAGTATCTATATAATCTTTTAATTTTTTTTATCTTTAGTTATGGCTCTTAAGTGAACAACTAAAAATAAACTTAATCCTTAAATTGTTTTTGATATTGCCAATTTTATGCTTGACTAGGAAAGATAATATATATAATTAGAATTCCCATTTTTACACAGCAATTTAATAACATTAAATAAAATTTCTCTGAGCCCATAAAACGCAAAAAATTTAAATTTATACAAAAGATAATTGGTTAAAATATTAATATCAAAACTACCAAAATGTGGTTAGAATGAAATTATATGACTAAATTAGCGAGTCGGCTATAATTTTTTGTGAAATTTACGATAATCGTACCGATATTTATATATACATACTTAAATTCTAATTGAATTTACTTTTTTTTTATTGCTTTATGGGAAATTTGCTTTATACTAGTAGAAACTATTGCTTAATTGATGCGTCTCTCTGTGGAGCTCCCCCAACACTCATTTTCACCCGTAATCACCGTGAATTGGGTCCTTTCACAGAGACGGTCGTCATTATTTGATAAGAATAAGATTTTGTATACTGTTCATCACTAAGAGTTACAAGCTACAACCAGACTTACCTATATCCTTGCTGAACGGTGTATGATCTTTTTCATTCTAAAGGAACAGTTCAACGGCTTACATAGCAACCACCTATTTCTCATGGCTTTATGGTATATCTTTTATTTTTCAATGGCCGCCCCCTTGGGTATTTTTATTTAGAGTAAATTCGTTTCGGAAATTAGTGGGGTGGGTGGAAGTGAAACCTGCGACCCCTCGCACTGGGGTCCGACTTGTAAACCACTCAACCATATCACCACACATATCTATAAACTAGTATTTTTTAATGCAATTATAGATGAGAAAATAATCAAAATTAAAGAATGATCCGATAAAATATCGTTTGTAAAAAAACGAAGAAATATATCACCGAAAGTCTAAAATTCATTGATATTATAAGCTATGCTGTCCTGGATATCATATAAATGCTATGTGTATTTTTAAATTATTGGTCTAAATATACTTGATCTTGAACTTAAATAGACCAAATTGATATCTATATAAGATTTGTATAAATAATGTATGGTTATAATTTAATTTTCTATTGAAATAGTTAAAGTTAACTGGTTTTTTTTGTCAAAACAAGATTTTGTAAAAAACTAGACTACGAGTTCTACTGAAAATTTCCGCGTGAATTAAAATAAATATCTATAAAGTAAATTAAGAAGATATTTTTAGGAATTCTGGATAGAAAATAAAGGTTTTTCAGATTTTTGATGTATTTCTATAAATTAAAAATATTAAAAAATATATAATAAAATATTGATCTTATTCTAATTATTTTAAGATACTATTTTGTGAATCTTACTTGAATTAAAGGTTTTAGGAATTTTCAAATTCATTTATCACGAGGCAAGAAACTTCTAACTAATGAATAACACAGAATTCTGTCGATAATATTTTTGAAAAACACGTCAAAGAGCTGTAAAAAATCATGGTTTTATATATATAAGATAGGATTATATAAGATTTCTTCATGTTTTTTTTATAAATTCTTGAGTTATAGTTTTTTAATATTAAGAAAAGAAAAAACAGTTGTGCTTGTCTTTTATTTTCATTTTAATTTTACAAATAACTTCTTTTGTCGTAATTAGCTGTGTGAACTATTCATCACAACTCGAAATGTATTTTTTAGAATATCAGAGCTTTTATTTTCTTATGCTTTTTTAGAACTTGAAAAAGGTTTTTTCATAATAATTTAGATGTTTTTTTTACATGGGCAAAATATTATACATAGATATTAGGAACTATTTCATTTGTAACAAACAGATGAATGTAGAGCTAGTGGATTTTCTATATACACTGGTAATATTCATACTTCACGCTCTATTCACCATATTTTTACAAATTATGCTCATTTAGTGGTCCCAGTTTTCATCTGTTAGATTTCTTTTCTGTATTTCGAGCATTTAAACTAGATCAAATATTCTTTTTATCACCGATCACAAATACCAATGTAGCTTTTTTCTATATTAACCCTGTCGAATATAGAATATAAGTTTTTAATATATTTATGTGGGTCAATATATTGTTTTTTTGTTTTAAATGAATTTTAACACTGATAGGAGATTCTGAAGTAAAAATATTTTGATATGGATCTTTACGCTTCTAATATCAAATATGATGTATTGAAAGGTTTTGTTTGGTTTTTTTATTTATAAGGTGCTAATATAAGAAACACCTGGCTGTTTATCTTAATATTTTAATCGCCTTATGAAGTTTTATCACAATATTTATCTGGTTCCAAGGAGATAGTCGTTAATTAATACATATATCTATCAATAATATATTTTATGTATTTGGGGTAGTTAGTACAAAGATTATTTATGATTTTCATATGGCATATCAACTGAAAGGAGTTAGATTTAAAGTATTGAGTTAATGTTTTTACAATAAAATCAAATGTTTTTGCTCTTATATATTTTTTTTACTAGGAATGCAATTTGTAAATAACACTAAAATTATTTTTTCTTAATAATTTTCATCTAATCAAAAGAATTTTTCAAGATGAATTATTATTTTATGGTGGCTCGATATAGAAAAGCACATAAAAGTAATAATTTTACTTTATAAAACATAAAACTTCCAAATTCAAGCATTATACCACCGTCTTCATTATATAATTACCACCATTTTGCCATTTAAAAGTATAAATGCTGTAAAATAAAGTTCAAGGGGAATAAAAACGATAAGAAACGAATTATAATATAGTTAATCATATTAAAAGCCAATATTTTTATGATATTCAAGTAACACTCCACTAATCAAAGGTGTAAAAGTCAGGTGCTGCTTAAAATCATGATAAATGTTTGTTTGATATTACTTTTTAGCTTGGATTTAGAGATTTATACTATTTACTGATTTATAGTGAATTTTTTTGATTTATTTTGTTTTTGGTTTTAGGGGTAATTTTTCTATCCGTGGTGCATATTTGTTAATTAAATATATTCTTGCATCGAAATTTTAGCACTTTATTTGGCAATTCAGCAAGCCATTTTCATAAAAAATTTTTTTGTGTTTTTTGCAACATGTTTTCAGATCTTCCCCTCATAAGTACAGAATATGCTCAAATCAGTGTTCTAAAACAAAGATAAATTATCATGAAATTTTTGCCAATTATGATGGATGGCTCCAAATTATTCAATCTAATTAGCCATATTTGCGATTTTAATATTAATTCAGCAACACTCTTTCGTAACAAACATAAATCCAAATATTTCTTTTAATCTAATAGTATATGGTGTGCTCTTTATATTGTTCTTAAGCTTCATGGAATAAAATTTAAAATTAAATATATTGTAATACTAAATAAAATAAGCTGGTTTCGATAGTTCAGTATACATTATCAGAAAAAAAGAATATCAACCTCGTAGTTTGGTTTATTTAATCAAAACAATGCATCATCTATATTTAAACATCTTTTTAAAAAAAAATTGACGATTATTATCTTCGAAATAGTATGTTTTTTTTGAGTCACAGGCTGATATTATTAACTAAATGTCAATGGTGCCTATTTTATTTAAAAATACTTTATAAAACTATTCAATATATATGATGCACCTGTTTTGCAAAAAAAATCGAAATATACGCGTGATTTATAATGTAATGATGGAATTATAGCTGTTTTTTTCTCGCGGTTTGTCACAATTTTTTTTTATAAATCATTGCGTTGTTTGTTATTAAATAAACTATATTTTCGTAAGAATACACTTTCGGATGAATGTAGCCCCATAGTTGTTTATTTTGGTTTTATATAAAATTTATTTGATAGAAATTGAGACAGAAACGCATATTGGTCTAATGAGTTACGCTTACAAGATCAATATTTTTAGACCAAATGAATTAATTTTTACAATTATATACAAAATATAGATAAGTGATAAAGAAAATATCAGTGATTGTGATGTGTTTCTAAACATTTTAACAAAATTTGTTAAAAGTTTATAGAATGAATCCGATTATATTTTGAAATTCTATAACTATGCCTAAAACCTCCGAAAAAATATGCCATAACAGCTGTTTATGCATAATTTATTATATATCGTGCATACTTGAGTCTTGTATACTTTTATAATATAATTTTCGCTGGTCCCTGAAAGCCATTATAGCTTTTAGATATTACAAAGGCATTTTTTCTATCCACTAAAATTCATGCGTAATCAGTCAAATTAATGAAAAAAGAATACATGAACTTTAATTGCTAAAAAAATTACAAAACTCATATTAATAATGTTCGTGAATTAAAATAGTGAACTTTCTTGTGTATTGCAAGATTTAGCGCTTAATAATGTGCCTATAGAATCAAATATTCCTTCAAAAATGGAAAAAAGATTGACATTTAGATCTCATAGTTTATAGAAAAGGATCTTTTCGCTGTAAAATATACTTTATGACGTCTTAGATCCATACATATAATTGTATTAATAACGAATTAAATTTTTCTTAGAAACGCCTACATGCATGTCTGATATTTAGCTCATATGATTTTTTAACGCCTATAAAAACCATATAACTTTTTACTTTTTTAATTTTTTATCTTAGCATTCGATTCGAACATTTTTATGTAGAAAGCTATAAAAAGCAAATATGTAAAATGTAAATAAAATAAAAGGTTGTTTACCTAGTTAAATTGATCACATACATTAAATCTTGTGCAATTATCATATTTATATAAACTTTCAATGGTAATTTAAAATTTAAAATGTAAATTATATCTCAATAACAGATTCAAATAAATACATCGTAAATATTTAATTTTATTGTATTTAAAAATAGATTTTTAGATATAATAATACAAAATTTAACCATCAAAACTAAGTTCCTAGGGCTCTACGTAGTGTTTATTGAAACAAAATCATGGATAAATTAAGACATGCTTATTTCCTAAAAAAAAATATAAAAAGAATTGGGATTTTCTAGATCACGATAACAAGAATTTGAATTTACAAAAAATTTTGCCTATTTTTTTAATCTTATGCAAAAGATGAAGTGAACGTTGTGTTTATATTTTTCAAAAATATTAAACGATCATTTATCTGTTACTTTCTTTAAATGGATTTAGATCTTGCTGTATATTTACAAAAATTCGCATAAGCTAATACGGTTTTCGAATAATTTTTTGTTTAGCTTATAAGCCAAAAAGTAATTACATGCGATCAATAATGTCATAAAAACACGATAAAAATAGGAAAATAGTTATAAGAAAATAAATATTTCCTCTAAAACTACCATCAATTTTTTTTGCGCGATAATCATTAATTTTTTAAAATTTTCTTTGGATATTCTAAATCCTTATTGTTCAGACAAATTTTTATCAAAGCTTATCGATTTATGTTAAATTTTGAAAATCATCATAGAAAAGTGAAAAAATACACCTTAAATATGTAGCATAATTAAAATATATAATTTCTACTTAATAAACTGATACTTATTAAAGACTTTAATTTTTTTGAAAGATTTATTTTAATTTATACATATTTCTACAAAAATAAACTATAAGCAAACAAATCATTTTTAAATAATCCAAAATCCATAATATTTTTTAAAAAATGAATGTAATATAGCATTAAATCAAAGAAATTTCTGTTCTTTAAGCCATACTATACCCATATTAATATTAAAGATCAAATTTTTACGATTAATATTCCTTTAAAAGAAATACCTTTGATATTTAGCATATTGAATTCGGAATTTAATCTGTATAAAACCAGCTATTTTCATCCAAAATGCGCACGGTGCGAATACCTTTCTTCAGATCAAAAATTCAAATTGATTTCAAGGGGTAATTTGCATATAATAAAAGATTAATCCTTCGAATGTAGGCTCTGCTTACACGCTTTCAGAATTAATTTGTGAAGTTGAATAAATCTATGGTTTTTTTATATAATTCCATGATTTTATCCATTTAGACTATTTATAGAAATCAAAACTTGATAAATGCATATATATAAAGATAACACAATAAATCGCTTTTCTAATAATTCCTTTGATTCATAAGTTTTAGCTTTAAAATTTTCTCTTTTCATGTGTTCACCAGTGTATATTGGTAAATATTAAAAAATTTAACTTAAATATCTACAATTTTTGCTGTTGATTGAATATAATTTTGTATTTTTTTTGTTCTTATAATTTCACATTGAGTTTTCGTAGTTGCAAAATTATCGATAATATAGTTTTTTAAGTCATTTATCCAGTAGAATTATAATTCTAAGGTTTTTGACTTTCAAATGTGTTATTTAAAAAAATACTATAAATAATTACATAAAATTAATTGCCAGTAAAACAAAAATGCCGAATAAAAATATATGGTTCGATGAATCCAATTTGAATTAGAATTGGATGAGACGGAGTCTAGTAAGAATTTTAATAAATTCTAATTTAAAGCCCAATTTGTATTTTTATAAAATTGAATTTCTTCTTTCTCAATATGATGTGAATAAATGTAAAGATATAGCTTATATGTAAAATAAAATGGTCAATATACCAAAAAACCATATAAGTACATTTTGAATTAGTAAACAGCTTTTAAAAATTTAAAAAACAATTTTGGGCGCTAAAAACCTAATATATTTATGTGCAACACACCCATAGACGAAAATATTCCAGATACTTTATGCCTTTTATTTCGGAATATTTTTAGATTATAAATGTTTTGTGTGAATGTGAAGTCATGTATTTATTTTTTATTTATTTATTTATTAATCTTATATCGGTATTTGTGCACTTATTAGTTATCATTGTTGTAAAATGTGATACAGTGTACCCAAAAAATCACAATTAAGAAAAATAGGTAAACTAAAAATACGAAAGCAAACAAAAATTGAGTTTGTAATGTTTTTTCAAAGAATTTTCGTGCGCAATATATCCAACAAAAAACTTAAATATATTTTTTGCCTGTTTTTTTAATTTCATTATATAATGCTGTTCTTAGCCTGGTATTTTTAGTTTATTTATGTTAAAAAGTCAGTTATACACACTTAAATGTATTTGAAAATTTTTATTTAAAGAAAAAAAGAAAACATGTGCAACACTATATATATAAAGACCATAAAATATTTTTTTAAAATAACACTGGCCTGTCTTTACATAGATTTTCTTCTGATAAATGGCGTATTCTAGTAAAATCACATAAAACTAACACTAAGAAGTATATGTTTAAAGTCATTAAATTACATCCTAAAATAGAATGTAATAGACATAAAATACTACAAGTAGTATATAATTAGCTGAATATGACAACGAAAGCAGAAGCATATTTTTAAAAAATAGAGAGGCATATCGTGCGGATTAATAAAATTGAGGGGGTAAAATACAGCCTTAAAGTTGTAAAGATGATTAGATTGAAAGAAGCATGTTTAAATCTACTATTATAGAGAAATAGAAGATTTTACGAAAAAAATAAATAAAGTGAAGAATTATATAGCTCACTAATACTAAATAAATAATATTGAGGAATTAATAATATATGAATTTCATTTTTAATGTAATCTTTTTTTCGAATTATTATTTAGAAAACAGTAATATTTTCCAATAATATATTTAGAAAAGGGGTATCTCTTTTCTAGCCTGCTTTATTTGCATAAATACTGCATCTAATTATTCGAATGATACAACATTGTAATTACTTAGCATAAGTATTGCATAGAAAAATATTTGGTTAATTATCGAACTTTATGGATAATACATATTTCAGCGCAAAAAATAATTGGTTGTTATATATTTTTTAATATTAGTTTTAGTAAATTATACAATACCCAAATTAATTAGATCATTTTGCGAAAAAGGAATGTTAAGTGTAATTATAAAATCAGAAAATTTTAAAGCCCCCAATTATTTTTTATGAAAGGCTGTATTATGGGTATATATTCGAAATGCGGGTTCAAAAGCAGCAAACTTATGCAGAAAATAATACATAATCCTTCTCTTGCCAATTCAATAGTAGATAGAAACATTGTTAATTACAGTGATCTCTTCTTAAACTCTTCGTGTTTATATTTAACTACAGAACTAATGAAATCCCAGACAGTCCGTGAAGCCATCTATTATACAGCAAAATTTTCTTTAAAAAAACACAATAAACATTATATTAATGAATTGGTAGACAGGACAATCACTGATTTTAATCTAAAGGATGTTGAAAATACATATATTAAAAAAATCACAAAAGGCAATTTTTTGGGGTTATTATGTTGTATAGAACTAGTGAAGGAGAAAAATATTTTATTTATTGATCTTCCAGTTCAACCTTGGATTGATTATATTACAAGACTAGATTTCGTATTAGCTTTGCAAAATATTTCTCAAAGAGATGGTAAAATAATAATATTGGCATTAGATATAATTATTATGACTGAAATACATATACTAGATAAATATTTATGGATAAGGGATGAACAAACCTTGTTATTAGGCGATATGAAGAGTCTAATTTCAAATAAGATTTACTACTTTCACACAGGCGATAAAATAGCATCATACCAAAATGTGCAAGATCCATCAAAAAAAATCGATAAAAAGGTGAAGGATTTTTATGACTTATTTGAAGTATCTGATTATCATGTGTTGAATGTTTTAGAATATAATAACGTCGAAACAAACGAAATCAAACATGAATCTTTTTGTAGTTTTAATGATATTAAAACTCTTTTGGAGCGTTTTTTTGTGATAGAATATAGAGCCTGGTACTATAAAATTTTATTTTGGCTATATTTATATGTTGCAATGCCCGTATTCGGCACAATTTTGATTTCAAAAACGAAAATAAATGGATCCCTGTATAGCCTCATATTGAAAAGTTACCCCACATTACTCAATATTAATAGAGAATTTTGTATGAACTATATAATTTTCAACCGTGTTGTATGTTTTACAAGCGCTGTCTTTTTTCTGTTTGGGCTTCTTTATTTTTCATGGTTACAATCTTTAATAAACGATGGAAAGAGCAGATAGATATCGATCGCGAGAATTTTTTTTATACGCCATTATCATATATAATCTATATTTATATTGTCAATTGGCTAGTTTTTTCCCCATCATTTATTGCTTTCTTTGTGATGAGTTATGCTTGGGGTGTATCCTTTAAAATGCCACTATTGATTTTACTTTTTGTCCTTTTTATGCCAATAATAATGATAACGCTTGGAGTTTTCATGTCCATATCAATTTATCCGATTCGATTTTACATGGGTTTAATTGTTATTATGTTTTTTACCATGTTTTTCCCTGCTCATTGTTTGATATATCCTGAATACTATTCAAGAATTGATAGAAAAGATTTTATATTTCATCTTATGCTTAAATGTTATGGATATGTGACTTTTTCTATGGTGTATTGGAGAGTTTTTATTCATTATTCAATATATAAATTGTTTATAAAGGAAATTTTTGGAGAAAACAATGAGTTTCGGAACGTACTGATGGAATCATATCATTCAAACTATCAAATTCCCTTTTCTATACCATTAATATCCCAAGAATTACCTTTAGAATCGATATATTATATATTTTCAGGAATAATTATATCAAAAATATTTTTCATAATTTACTACTTAAGGAAAAGCTTTAGAATCCCGATTAGAAATACAAGATAGAAGTTTTAAATGGATTTATTTATTAAAAAAAATTTCTAGATTAAATCATCATATGTCTTTATAAATTTTTTTGGTCTATATATAAAAATACTTAACTATTGTAAAATTCAATTCTTAACAAAGTGTAGAGCTTTTAAGAAGCAAAGAATAAACATTTATTTTTTTCCATAGATGTTTTCTGAACAAACTATTGTGAAATGAATTCTTAAAATATTATACAGCACATTAAAAATAATAAACATTTACCATTCCTCACATGTATTTCCTAATCAACTATTCTGAAATATAATTCTTTGGTTATTATAGAGCTGATTACTGATGGAAATAAAGACATTTATTCTTCCTAGCATATATGTTTCAAATGGAAAATTTTCAGGCAAATTAGATTTAACTTATAAAATTTTTACCGAGCAGAATTTAACATTGCTTCATGGAAATTTTTAGCTTAGTATCATAATATTGTGCAATGTTTATCTATCAAGACTTATCTTTTCAAGTGTTTTTTTATAATCATAAAATATTTGTGTATTTTTATACTCCTTTTTACATTCCTAACTCTTTAATTAGCTAGTGGGGTTCCAACATAATTTTTATTGGCGATGGTCTTTTAATATAAAGTTATTGGATTTTTTTATGGTCGATTGGTTATATGGCGCTATAAATAAAGGATAAAATGATTGTTATAGGTTAAATAATAGTGAATGGGTATTTTATGAGGATATTTTAGATCTGAATAATAAAAAAATTAAGATTGATTTCTATATTATATACACATAACCAAAAATTTTCAAAAATCCAGTGCAATTTCCTAGATTAAGTTTTATGTGTGTGTTGAGAAGAGTTAAGTCGGCTAATGGTATATTATATAGTATGATTAAAGAGGGATTTATTTTTAGTTTAACATGTCCATGAATATAATTTTGATGTATTTTATCCGTAATTAAGAATCAATCTTAAATATAATAACAGATTCTAAAGCAAATACATTTACCACCATATTTCTACGCAAAAATTCTTGGATTTACTTTAATAGTCGCTAAGTTAATTTTAAAAAAAATTATTCAGCCCAATCATTTATTTTTTTGAAATGTTGCCATCATGGAATCAATTCTTAAAGTAATTTTGAGTTCTCCAAAAATATATCTTTATCTTGGTACATTAACAATTATAGAGCCCACAATTTCTTAGAAAATAAAAATTATGAAATCTATTTTTTAGGTGAAATTTTAGAAGCTTTTCATTAATATATGCCATTTTATGTTGCAAATTATGAAATCAGACATTATTATTAATCAAATCAAAAACTTATCGCAAAATATATTGTTTAAAAGTAATTTGCGCCTACACACAAACAATAATATATGAAAAACACTTATGCTGATCAGTTTTGAAAAGAGAGAATGTATGTAAGAGGATCGAAAGGTGCAAAAAAAGAATAATATGGTCTTCTTTTGTGTGAAATAACAAAATGATTGAGATTTAAGAAACAAAAATATATAAATAAAAGGGAATTTTGTATTTTTTATAAAGGAAATAGATGTTCATTTTTGCCACCATTATGAATAACATTTAAATTTTATGTTAAAAAAAGCTAAGGCTATTCTGCATGTCTGATAAAATTTTATAAAAATTGGAACGGATCATCTAGGATCATAAATGTAATACGTAAATCAACTAAAGTTATTCTCAAGTCTTGAAAAATATTATATATTTATATTATTAAAGGTATAACTGGTTCTTCTTTAATTATAAGATTATGGACTATACCGGCTAAAATTCTTCTAAAAGTTTGAGAAAATGCTATAATTATTTAATATTATTAAAAATAGTAAATAATATGAGAGAAGGTCTTGTTTTCGCTAATCTGAAGATTATCATTATAAATCGCCAATAAAATTATTAATGCGTTTAGATAATCATAGAAACCAAGGTTTTTCATCTGAGATCGATTTTATCTAGTTAAATCCTTGTATTAATAAAAAATGGCTTTAAAAGTAATTTTTTATAATAAATAGATGATATTAATTTGACATTTCAAATCTTTTAAAAATAATTTATTTAGATATGCAGGCCGTTATATTCGAAAATCAACCATAACTATATAAATTATCATTTATAATATATATAATGAGGTTCATGTGTTTGTCTGCCTGTTCGATTATCTTTGAACACATCCAAACATGAGATGCTGTTTAACTGGAATTACGATTAAATACTACCACAAATAGCATATTATATATTCAAATCTAAAATGCTAAGAAATATGAATTATAGAACCAATAATTCATCAACTGCAATTTGCAATTAATTTATTCCAAGCTTAAAAGGAGAATCAATATATTGAAATTGAATACTTTTAAAAATTTATTCTATAACTTTCCTCAATCAAAGAGTCGACAGCGTAAATAATTTATAAAAATAATGAGTATTTATATTCGAGATACCTTTCAAATTATATTTAAATTGGCAATTTAATCATTCTTGATAAATTAGACCATATATCAGTAATGCTAGTTGTGGTTGATCAAGAATTTCAATTTTCATAATTTTAATCTAGTTCATATAGTTAAAAAATTAAACTACTTTTTATAAATTTCGATAAATATGTCGAAGCAAATTTCTTTATTTTTGTTGTTTTTTTTCTTATAGTGGGTAGATAGGTTGGAATTATAGCTGAATATAAAGCATTCGAGAATTATATTAGAATAGAAACAACGAGTTCTACCAGTATGTCTCATGCAAGAAACTCATAATTCGACAAGAATTTTATAATAAAAAAATAATAGATGATAAGAACATAAATGGTAATATGCACAGTTATCGTGTAAACAACGTAGCACCTGAAGAACAAATAAGACAGATATTTAAAGAGGAATTTATGAAATTTCATCTTTTATAATTAAAAATATTGCTATAAAATTTTTATAATCACTTGATTATCATCAATTTTTCATATATTTCAATATATATTTTTATACTGTAGATATATGAAGTAAATATGATTCAAACTTAGATTGAAATTCGGATTTGAATGTGGCAACGAAGGAATTTAAATCTAATTTAGTGTGATTAAAATTTGAACAATTCAACAAATTTGGTATTATTTTGACACCTTGATCACCATAAAAATGATTATAGCATATCTAGTAAAACACCAAAACAGATTTAAAAAGGAAATATGACGGCTCAAAAAATTATAAATACGAACAATATCAGTAATTTATGATTTATTTTTCTAAATGCTATTTTATTCTAATTTGTTTTTCAATAAGTGTTAGTTCGTGCCATTCGAATAAGATAAAATATGAAAATATTGCATCATTTAGTTATTTGATGTTTGGCGATTTAGTGTCTTATGAAAAGAACTTGAAAGAATTAGACATTGAAATCAGTAAACAATGCGAATGCCTAGAAAAAATATGCATGGATGATTCTAATTATTCGTTCTTATCGATGTGCGTGAAAATTTTTCCGGATAGTCCGAATAAATCTATTGATTTTGTACTGACAGCAAACTCTGAAATTGATATCATTGAAACAGAGGCATGTCATGATTCTAGCATTTTTTTGGGCAATTTAGCAAAAAGGAAGTACGGAATGGAATCTAATCCATGGAAAGATCTGAAAACATCCGATTTTTTGGAAATAAAACGTGAAAGTAGCTTAAAATTACAAAATAAACTAAAAGAGTATTTGTGCTTTTATAATAAGAAATTTAAATGGGAGCTGTTATTGGAATTAAAATCCATAAAGAAACCTATAATTGAACAAGTGGTAAAAAAGACAATATTTTTACTTTTCTGCTTATCGTCCGATAAAAATATCATTTATAAAAGGCTATTCAAGCTTTTAAACCATCATAAATATAAGAAACTCAAGTTTTTTCCTATAAAAATAGTTGAAAAAATAAGAGAAGAAATATATACCCGAAATTTGAAGCATGCAACCGATTTTAAGATATCAGATACATTCGACAATCAACTTTTAGATTTCGCTGAGGAATTAATTGCAAAATTGTACAATGATACAAGCTTTGTCAATAAAACGAAATCAGATAATATGAATGAAATAATATACGTTCCAAAAATTTATAACGATATATATTTGAAAGGAAACGATGGTCTTCAGAATTCAAATTATATTTTAGAGGAGTACATTAATGGCTTAAAAAAATATAAAAACATCGATATGAAAAAAACCCACGCTGTTTTTATTGATTTTGATTGGAAATACGAATTAAAACGAGGCTATGTTGATGGACCTGAAATATATTTGAGTAACTTCAAATTGTGCCTTGATTCATTTTACGAAACATTCATCGATAAAAAATCTGATTTTAATATTGTAATGGTTTTTATGGTTGAAGAAATTACACAATCTCACAAAAAAGAAAGTATAACATATGAAAAACTATCAGAATTCTATAACGTATTTGTGAATTTTGTTGAACAACATAAGCATAGTGGTTTTTTGCATATTTATAAATATCAAGATATGAATCATGACTGTGATGTTGGTGATATTTTAGTATCTATTTTCGGTTGATATAATTCTGTAAATAGGATTGGAAATTGAATTTTAACTATTTATGACAATAAATATTATTCTTCGATTACTTATTTTAATAATAAAAATATTTATGTAAGATGATTATAGTAGAACTCTAAAACATATTTTATAATTTTTTATATATATTTGACCCTTAAAATTACTTTTATATAAATTTATAGTTTTTACTTAGAAAACTTTCATTTTCAAGCAATAGAATTACAAAGGCTTTTTTCATGAAATATTTTGAATTTCTAATCTATCATGTTTGAAAATTATTATTTTTATATCACAAGGGAATTCATATAAATTTTACGTATTTTTTCCAACAATATTCATTTTACTAACTTTTTTAAAGCATAATAACTTTTTTTTGGATTTTCATAACCTTTTTTTTTGCAGATTTATTGCTCCCCGAGTTATATAATTCAAGCAATTGTTTTGAGTAAGGTGATACAATGATGTATCTGATACAGCACCAAGAAAAAACTGCAAAATTTCATCTCTTTTAATGTAAATACACACTTTTAGTATTTTTACCATAATTGTATATTAACAGTTAGGAATGCCGACTGAAACAGAAACACATGCACAAACAATAGAATTGAGAAAAAGACTTGAATCGATAAGTATAGAAATAAGAAAAATGTCAGGTTAGATTCTAATAAGATAATAATAAAGAATATTAAGCAAAGTAGTTCGATAAAACAATCTAAGTTTATTGGCTAAAAAAATAAAACCATAAATATAGGTTTTAGCATTTGTGTATAAATACAGATTTTCTTGGTTCTGATAAATATACATTTTAGGTGTTTACATAATAATGCGTATTTTAGTGAATGTTATAAATATATGTTTTTTTATTTTTATATATTTACGAAAACATGAAATATCCGCTGGGGCGGTCTGTTAAAACCCGAAAGAAAAACCATTACGAGCAGAGAATAAATTAGGATACGACTGTGCAAAACACCAAAAATGTGTCCTTAAATTATATGAAAACTAGTTCGTCGAGGAAAGATATGGGTAAGTATATAGTAGTTGTGGTAGCATAATTACCAGCGACAAAAAGTAGACATCTCATATTACTCCATATCGACTACCGCCTGATGCAACAGGTCTGATACACAAAGATCATGCCGGTTAAGGAAATATGATGGACCACACGCGGGGTGCATCAGATAAGCAATAAATTCTTGATAGACGTAACATTTCTTCCTAAAAACAAGTTATATATGAGTAAATAAATACGTAAATTCGTCTCCAATTTTATTATCTATATAAAAATACATTTTAATATTATTATATGAATATATTTTTTCAGTATTTCCCTAATGATACTGATTTTATTGGTTCTTAAAAATATTTTTGACAGTATTTCATATAAATATATGCTTGTCTATTTCTAACTTGTCATTGGTCTACAAGTGTAAGGCAGAGATTATACCACATGTCGCAACGTGGAATAGTGTGGTAACACAGTATCATAAAAGGCACCTGAAAGAACCGAAAGTCAAAAACCAAATCGAGATGTCTGTCCAAACTATATATGTAAAAAACCTTTTTGATCCCGTAGAGATTGAAAATAGGATAGGATCAAGGAATTTACATTAGATATAGATAAAATGTGTTCATGGTAAACAAATCCGACTAGAGGTGAAAAAAACATAACACTTGTAATATGAAAATTAATACACAAATAAATTTAATTTTTTACTCCTTATGAATATGATTTTTAGTATTTATATGTCTAAACATATTTTATTATCCTATAAATAAATAAATTTTGAATAATTTAAGTGTGTAAATGTATCCTTATTATGCTTCGTTCAATTTGAATTATATTATTACATAATTGGTAATCTAATAAATTATGGTAACTATGTTTGAAAAAATCAAATAAATTTAATTTATATATTATTGCCGTATGACCGAATTTATAGTTAAGCATAAAAAACCATCTGTTAATCTGGAGTCTTCTTGTGATTTGCAGATATAATAAAATTAAGGAATAATTCATGTTGAATAAATAATTGCCTTTATTTCTTTTTGTAAAAAAAATCCATGAGCATAAGAATGGAATCTTAATGGCAATATATTACATCTTTAAATCAATTATGAAACTAATTTTTTATCCAATAGAATGGTTTCTAAAAAAGTGTACTTGATTGTGTACACAAAATATTAAAAAAGAGCACAAAACTTCCAAAAATAAAAAAATAAGAGGCATTTAATTTGTAAAAATATTTTGTGCTGCTTGTATGTCCTTTAAGAGCTCTATAATATGTTAATTGTTGAAGATAATCTTATGTACCTTTATTCTATCTATTTTTACATGAATTACCTAATTCAAGTTTCTATAGGAATATTTTTGATGGACTTGTGACTTATAAACTTACAATTTCATATTATTTTTTATAAGAAAAAAATGAAGGAAATTGATGAGGGGTTCGATTTAAAAAAATATCAAAGTTCTTATATTGTATATATGAATTCGAGTTAGAAGTTAGCTCTCTCCTTTTTCTGCTAGTATCTCTTTTAAGAATTTGAATCCTGGTTCACAGTAAATATTGATCAATAAAATTGCTAAAATATCGGTAAATATAGAATCCAACGGTGTTATATTGCAGTGAAATTCCTTTCGGATAATTCTTTATAAATAAATATGGTTTTTGTCGAGTATAAACAGCACTTTTCGAATTCAGTTACAAGCATGTATTTTTGTTGCTTAAATTGTATATTCACATAAATATTTGAATTTGTTCTTCATAATTTTAAGAACACAAGCAAAAACACGGTTTTTTAAATAAAGTAATTTACCTAGTTTCTACCGAAATAGTCCTTATGAATTCATCATTTCAATCTAGATTATTCTTATAAATGAATCGAATCTTATTTTTTTAAGATTTTAATAAGTATGACTTTATATTCAAACACCATATTTTCTGTATTTGAATTTTATTCATCAACACAATTATATACCCTTAAAAAAAAATACAATCTTAATGATACTATAAAAAAGCATAAGACATTTTAAATCACATATTTAATGTTTCCTTCGAGCTATAATATTTTCATACAACTTTTTAAATAGAATATTCCCATTAAATTTTTATTCTGGATATAAATTTATATAAAATATAGATCTTTTCTTGTATAAATTTTATTCTAAGAGTGATTATATTTTATCACCAGTTTTCCAAACAAAAAAATATGGAAAAATTCATATCATTTTAATTTAAAGATAAATAGCCCAAGATTATTTTTTTTCTTAAAATTTAAATTCTTGAATTTAATTTTTGATAATTCCGTACAATAGAAAATTTCAGCTTGGTTTAATAAGATTTTTTACCATTAGTTTGGTATCGTATGACAGTAAAGAAAAACTTTTGTTTAACTAACGCACCTAAAGAATATATATGGTTTTTATGTTGTATGCACATCTACAAAGGTTTTAATGTTTTATAAACCAAAAAATACGTTAAGAAATTATCGAATTTATAAGTTAAATAATCGAAATTCTTTGAACATAAGAAATAAAGAAAAATTACGTGAAAATTATTTGATTCCAATAATACTGTGAATGATTTCCATGATTTAAATAAAATATACTTAATGTGATATAATAATTATATTATTATTTACGTCTAACATTTTAGTGTTATAATAAATATATGAACTTTTAAGATTCAGAACAAATCTACTTTTTATTTTGATTCAATTAAAATTAGCGAATTTATTTCCACTAAGGGGTAGTAAAGCCACTGTTTTTATTTCATTTACAGGTATTTTATATCAATTAAATATCTTTTAACCTGCATTTCTTCAAATTTTATGTTATATAACTGATATTTGAAAGATATTATAAATTTTTGTGCTGTAATATACATAAAATAAAAATCTGTCCTGTGATCATGAATTTTGTGGCAAAAGTGTGCTGAAAAATACATTAAATACATCTTTATAGATTTTTAATTAAAGAAAATCAGACTTGATAACATTTAAATTAAAATGCGCCCAAAAAGTAACAATTTTTTTTACATTGCTTCTAAAAAAACCATCCTGCTTAAATATATATGATGCATTTCACAAAGACAAAATAGTAAATTATATTAAAAAAAATTTAACCAAAGAAAAAATTACCGGTATAATATATATAGTTGCAATAAAATCTAACATAATGATACCAAACTTTGCCGTAAAAAATCATTAAGCATTAGCTTTTTATCTATTTTTCAGCTCAAAAGATATAAGCACATATGTGATTATTATAAAATACAGTTTGAGGATTCGAAAACGCCTTGTAATGAATAAAAACATTATGTATCTACAATGCATTTTTAAAAACCTAATCACCACCAGATATATTTTCATTATTGTAAACCTATTATGGAATATTTATAAATGATGCTGCATAAGAACTTATTTTCTTTCATCTGTATGAGTTAATAATTTCTTTTACGTTTATTATCTGAAATGATGAATATGTGAGTGGTATAAGAAATGTATTAGAATTAATTTAAGAATACCTTTATAACTAGAATAAGAAATCATTGAATTTCGTAAATTTGCAAATGCTATTTTTATGATCATTATTTTTTCGTAGTTTCTTGGTAATTATATTAAACCTTTGAATGACCATCTTATTTTTTAAATTTTAAAATACTATTTTTATTGATCATGATACTCGCATAATTTCTTGGTAATAACATTTAAGCTTTGACTAATCATGGTATTTTGTATGTATATACTATTTTTATTGATCATGATACTCGCATAATTTCTTGGCAATAACATTTAAGCTTCGACTAATAATTTTATTTTGTAGTCTATCAATGGTCATTTATCAAGTTCTGATCACACATAACTATCCGGAATTTCTATAAAATTTCAATTTAAAAATAGTGAGCTGATTATTTAATACAAAGTAACCCCAATAATGTATTTACACCTTTATATATACAATAAATTTGTAAATATTTACAAAGTAAAAATACTTTAAAATTAGCGTGATTTGTTATCCCAGAACATTTGGTGATTTTGTAATGTCAAAAATATCTTAAGAATGATCCTATCAATTCAAATTCTCATTAAATTAATTAAATGATGACATCAAAAACTAATACAATAATAGATTACTAAATTTCTGAAAAATTAAAAACCAAGGTATCTAATGATTCATTAATGTTCACAAAGAAATTGTCAAAATAATAGAAGAAAAATAGTGTTAAAAATCACTAAGGGTGATCTTGATGATTAAATAATGTTCACAAAGCTTTTCTCAAAATAATAGAAGAAAAATAGTGCCCAAAATCACTAATAGGTGATCTTGATGATTAAATAATGTTTTCAATATCACTAATGTAATAAATCAATATATTTGCTCTTTGGATTACATAAGTAGGGAATTAGCAACTATAAATTTCGAAAGTAAAAAAATTTAAGTGTAGTGTCTTTTCTATTAATTATTATTGCTAAAAGCTATCTGCTATATGTATTAAAGATTTAAAAATAAAATGTGATAATGTTTTGAATCTAGTCTAAATATCTATTATTTTACAATATTGTCGATATGATATGTTTTTTTATTGGTTGATAATATTTTGCGTATTACGTGTAAGCTAATCTCGATACAAGAAAACATTTTCAATTCTATTTGTTATAATTGGCTTAATCTACTGCAGCCAAATTCAACTTAGAGATATGATTTTGAATTATACGATTCGCTTGGAGATCATAAAAATTTCAAAATTTATCAATAATAATTAAGATAAGTTCGTCCAATTATGTTGATCACAATTTATAGATAGAATTCGACTTTCTTATCTTACTTTGATTTTATTGAATATCGCAACATTTTATTGAATAGTATATTTATTTCTTTTTTTGGAGGTCAATATAGAGCCACATAATAAAACTAAACTCCTTTTCATATTTAATTTATTATATTATTATTAAATAAGAAAACTCCCTCCTTATATATTTTTTAATCAATAGTAATCTTGTGATAATAATATCTGTCAAATTGGCAATTCCAATATATATTAACATAAAAAATTCAATATTATTAAAAAATTCATCCCTTAGATAAAGAAATAAGTTGTTTATTAAGCAAAGATGATAGCAATATTTTTTTCAATCATGGCACTCCTGAGCGGATTTGTCTATTTCTTTGGTTTGATCTCACTTCTGGTAAAAGAAAAATTCGGTCTTTCCGAACCTCTGGTCGGCACATTATTCGGAATGCTTATTGCTTTCATACAAAAATCGGAAATATTAGAAAGATTCGTGATGTTTATTGGTGGATCTGAATCTCTGGGGAATATTTCAGAAACTGTTTCTTTGAATGAAAATCATAAAATCACGTCTATTGGAACTTTTATGAAAGAATTGTCCAGGATTGTTGTTTCTATGCAGGTCATTGCTGTTGGTTTGGCCGTACCAAAAAATTATATGTGTAAAGAGAAAATGAGTCTCTTTATGCTCCTTGTTCCGATTATGATACTTACATTCGTCGCTTCAAGTTTTTTGGCTTATATTATTTTGGATGTCCATCCAAATATTGCTATGATTATTGGTGCATGTGTAACTCCAACAGATCCTGTTCTAGCAGCTACTATAATGAAAGGAAAGTTCGCTTCGAAATATATAGCAAGCCATTTACGAAATTTGCTAACCGTTGAGTCTGGCGCTAATGACGGGCTTGGAAGTCTTTTACTCGCATTTTCTCTTTTTAGTCTGCAGAAAAATAAGACTAGATTTGTTCTTAAAACAATTTTTATCGATATTATTCTCAGTATTTCTATCGGCGCTGCTCTCGGTTACTTCGGCAGAAAAGCACAGATTTTTTGTAAAAGAAGAAAATGGATCGATAAGGAATCAATTCTCGTTTCAATGCTTTCTCTCGGTATATTTGTAACTTCTATAACCGCTCTATTTCATAGTGCTGATATTCTTGCATCGTTTGTTTGCGGAATGTTTTTTTCATGGGACCAATCCTTTATCAAAGATATAAAAGATAGTCATTTAATCGAAGTTGTCGATCTCTTAATCAATCACGTTTTCTTTATACTGTTCGGATATCTGATAAACTGGAAATCCTTTCAAAACAAATTTTTAATTTACATCTTCGTTGTTCTTTTTGTTCGTAGATTACCCTTCTTCCTTGCCCTTAAAGGTTTCGTATCTCAGTTAAAAAGTTTTAGAGAAGCTGTTTTTGCGGGATACTTCGGCCCTGTAGGTGTTGGGGCTATTCTTTTCGCTTACCATGGTTATGAACAAATGGCTTCCGCTAAATTGCCGGGAAGCGAAGAGTTCCTTCCCCTTATCCAATTTGTAATACTTGGATCTATTGTTGTTCACGGTGTTGCGGGCCTCGTTTTAACAAAAATTATTGGTAAAGATAAGGAATATAATCCAGATGACAGTGAATATGCAACAGAAAGTAACTTCACAAACGAAGAAATGCCCCAGCGCCTTAAATAACACCCTCATGTTTTACCTCGAAATAAAAAATAATAAAATCTTTAAATATACTTATTATGTTTCTAAAATATTTCATATTTTCTCCTATAACTAAACAAGGCAAATATAACGATTGTGATGCAATAATCATGTGTCGATTAAAAGCAATTCTTTAAAATTTTAATTTAAAAATTGCGCTTTCTTTAAATAATCATGGTTTTTTATCTAAAACAAAAAAAAAATGTATACGTGGAATAAAAAATTGAAGGTTTAATGTTATACAATAATAAAATATGCAAAATTTTCCTTTTGAGATTTAAATGAAACACAAAATTGAGGGTCATTAACGTTTTTTTTTTCATTTATAGAAAAAAATATTAGCAATAAAATTGTTTAAACCATGATCTCATCAGATAAAATGATTTTTAATCTCAAATAAATCATAAGAATACCATCAAATCGCCAATTATTAAAATTTTAAATGTAAAATATTCATATAAACAGATAAGAATTAAAATGATAGTGATTTTTGCTTAATTTTACAAAAAAGATTGAAATTATAAAATATTCTTTAAAAAAAGCATGGAATACATGTCAATATATATAAAATGCTAAACACGTTACTATGTTATAAATGGAAATATTCTATTAATGTGTTATAGATTATTGATTGGAAGCATTAAATTTTAATTTTTTTACCTTGAATATAGCATCAGCTTTTTTTTAAATATAAAATCTACGCTAATATATATAAAATGTAAAATTCAAACATATTAATAGTTCTGCGGGAGCCTGTAAAAATAAATAAGTAACTTTTTTCCATTCAACGATCATGAATCTATCACTTTAAATCAAAAGACTATTTTAAAGCGTTATAATGTTTCATATTTTGTTATTTTCCTTCTTGTTGTTACTTTACGTTTTTCCCGGAATGCTTTAAATTTTAGATTTCTATTATTTTATATGAATTTAGTAATAATGGATTTAAAATCAATGCATAAATACGTATAAAACAGTAAAATATTTTTATTAGAACAGACGCATTCTATCTATAAAATCTTTTTGCTATATTTATACTTTTATTAAGCTTATATCCTTGAGATGATCATTTGAGATAAATATCGGAAATCGGCGTTTGATACAATCGTATAGAAAATTCTCAATACAATATGCAATATTAAAGTATTCATAGGTTAAAGATATTCAATAAATGTGTATTTAAGTAAATTTTACGAAAAAATATGACCAATGAATTTTACGCGCTTGCTATATATTTTTCAATTTAGTTTGTGTATTTAAACCTGGAATTCGGATATTTTTATAATCTATCGGATTTTATACTTTATTGGTATAGAACTATGTCAGTTTTGTATTATACATATAATATTTTTTTCTGTGTTAAATTCTTACTTGGCAGAAACTATTTAAGAATAAGAATTTTATCGGTAAGTTATCAAAATACAAACAAAAAACGATTCACACATTAAATCGTGGAGAAAAAGAAATGAGGGTACATTTATTTGTTATTCATACTTATATTTTGTTTTCATATCATATAAAATGTATTCTTTATAATTTATCTTACGGATATTTTTTCTTTATGTGTAACTGAAATTTAAGTAATAGTTAGTGTTTCATCAAAATCCATTTTCCATTCTTTGATCCTTATACTATATTTTGTTTTTCATATCTTTAAACTGTATTTTTTTTTATTTATCTTACGGGTATTTTTTCTTTATGTGTAACTGAAATTTACATAATAGTTAGTGTTTCATCAAAATCCATTTTCAATTCTTTGATCCCTATAAATATAATTGTTTTCATGCTTAGTTTCTAATGGCAGATTCTAGATGAAATGAGCAATTTTATCTTGTATTTTTTAATCAGATATAGTAATGATTAATTCTATAAATTTCAAAGCTATTATTTATGTAATAATTCCTATGAATTTAACAGAAATTTAATTTTTTGATTTTTTACCAGTAAATTACACAAAATGTTATTATATTTAGAAATGTTGCATCCGTTGTCACAAGAATAAAAGAAATAAAAAATTATATTAAAAAAATATAGTAACATCAATTTTAAGTGGAACTCTTATACCATGACTTGTCTTTTTACAAGAGCAAATTATATTCTACCCCTTTTTTTAATTGATGAATTTCATTCGATCGCCCTGTTACATTTAATATCAAAAAAACTACCCATCAGAAAATTCAAAACTACTTGATGACACATAGTACTAAATTAAATTTGTGATTTAGTTACAAGTTCAAGCAAAAATATATAAATTGTGCAAACGAAGAATGGTATAGGATCTTATAAAAATATTTAAACATCAAAAAATATTTATAATCCCCAGAAAGGTAAATTCTACAAAGATTTTTTCTCATAAAATTAAAATCAATAGGGCCTTTATATCATATATATTGCTTAATATGTCGACAATTAACATCATAAACCCCTTTTAATATCAAATCACTACAAATGGTAAAAAAAGGAGTATTGTTCATTTAAATTCAAAAGGGGAAGCTTTCATTATGCCTAACAAGAAACCAAGCACATTTCATGTACTTTCAGATGATGAAACCATAAACCGATACGGAAACATATTTAGCGATCCCGATATTACTTTTTCGGATTCCACAATCGATAGCGATTGTATTAAACAACAAGATATCCCCAAGAAGATTGATACCATCGATAAGAAGGGGGCATTTCCCTGTACATTCTGTGATGCCGAAAGTTATGATGAAATAGATTACATTGAAGAGTGTATGGATGAGGAATCACGCGAACAAGCACAACAATTGGGTGTGAAAATGCGGAATAGATTTGATATGCCGGAATGCGCTAAGTGCTCTAAATATATATTAGAAAATCTTGGAGTAGATGAATTTGCACTAAAAAACAATGATTATAAACTGGGGGATGTGTTGGATTATATTGTAGGCGATGATAGTGGTTGCAAAACTGTGGAAATTAGCGGTAGTATCAGTGAAAATAATCATGATTATATGAAATTTTCAGCGATTTCAGAATCTAGTATCAATATACAAACACCAAACATAAATGAAGGTAAATTTTATAATCGCGAATTCGAATACTCTACCAAATCTGTAAAAACGAACACTAAAGATTTCGTAGAACAAAATATATCGAAAAACGAATTAACTTTGGAAACCAATATAAATGATATTGTTGAGGTGACAATAAGTCCACAAAGAGATAATTTAAACGACGAACCACAATCCGAAGTCTTTATAATAAGCACATCAGATCATGATATTGAAACACTAAATAATTTGAAGGGGGATAAACACTTTTTCATAAGTACCCAGAACCTTGATGAAATATCTACAGGAAAAAATGGTGAAGAGTTCAAACAAATACAAGAGGAAATAGAATTGAACTTACCGACAGAAACGGAATCGATCGAAGAATTGTTAGAAGGCGTTAAACAAGAGGTGAGCTCTCATGAGTGTGATGCTACCAGCAATAAATTTCAAGAATCACAATTAGGTCTGAGTTCAGTGAAATATGGAGCCAAGAAAATGGATGTGGTTTTACCGAATTTATTACGGGATGACACTTTATGCTTAAAAAATTTCAAATTAAAAGAATCAAAGGATCCAATGCTTGATGATAACGGATTTTTAAGTGCATCTGCTGCAGATATAAAATCCTTAAATAGTTATCATGCATCTTCCACTGCCTTAGACACTTTCTTCGACAAGAGCTTAGATGCCATCTCTCTCATTTCACTAGATACGAGTGGAAAGGAAGACACAACAGCAAAAAATATAAGTCAAGAAACGATAAAATCATCAAAACTTTCATTCAAAGAAAATGATGTTCCACAGATGGTTACAACTATATTCCAAAAAACAAATGAGGATAATAACTCCAAATATACGCATGATACTGAAATACATCAAACTAAAAATGAGGCAAGAGAAACAATTTATAGGCCATTAAGAAGAATGGATGATATTTTAGAGGAGCACAGGAAGAATCTTAAAATAAACACATTTGTTATGCAAGACTCATCATTGAAGCTAAAAACGAAGAAATATGAAAATTACAAAAAAGTTGATACTAATAAAACTAGAGAAGATTCTAAAAACAGTGATGTAACAGAAAAGAAGAAGTTTGGTGTGGCATTTGGTCCAAATAAAGTAGAGGGAGATGCTGAAAAACTATTAATTGAAGCCGAAAAAAGAATTCAAGCAGAATCAACGAATCCATATAATCTGCAACAGGCACCAACATATGAAGGAAATCGAGTTCGTAGACATGTATTAAGACATTTTGAGAAGAAAAGTTTCATTGAAGATCTAATCAGTTTCAATGACATGAAACTGGACACTATTTATGGTAAATTTTATAAAAAAGGTAGATCTGGATCATGGCAACATAATTGGTTTCAATTAAAAGGAACAGAACTAACATGCTATAACGGAAAAACTAGAAATAAAAAAGAGATAGATCAATCTCCTGAGATAGGTAATGTAGAAATTAAACTAAGCTCAGGGGATGAGTATTCACTTACAAAGAAATATTCGATAAACATACCCGATTTTAAAATTTATATAGCTAAAAATCTTGATAAAAGAAAAAGTTGCATGGGAAAGATTGCAAACAAATTAAGAATAAGAAAAAAAGATGATGATCTAGTCGGGCTTGAAAATATTCGAATTGTAAATATTTTAAACCGTGATAAAGAATACAAAATAGCATACTTGAATATTTTAAATAACAAACATGAGTCATTTACTATACCATTTCTTGAAATACATATGATTGAAAATTCTGAGAAGGGTGCAAAATATTGTTATAGATTTGATGATATTACATTGTTTTTGAAATGGATTATTGCGATAGGGTTGAGATCTGGCAAAATTGTATGGCCTATAGACTAAATATGAAAAAAAGCAATAAATTATGTTATTTTTTAATTTGTAGTTTTTTTATTAATAATTTTTTATTATTTATGAATTACTATCATTATAATTTTAAACTTCAATTTCGTTAAAATAAATTATGTCACTGCAATAAAAAATAATAACAAAAGCAAATGTAAACATAAGTGTTTATTGGGAAAAGTATAAATGCCATCAGTATTTTTTCCACTCTATCTAATGCAAATACCCATTGCTTATCTACATTGTTTTATGTAATCCTAACCTCTGTAAAAAGTATATTTTAAATTTTAGTGGTGCATAAACCCAGATAAGATATGATTTATGGACTTTTCTCTGTATTTGAACTTTGATACTTAAAAGATTAAATTGCGACATTTAAAGATTTACCATAAAGATATACGATATCGAGTACCCTTGTAAAATATTTTACTGTGTTTATCGTTATTTTTTGATTGCATAATTACAAAAAATGTATTTTTTTAAAAACATGCAGCTATAAATACAGCGTTTAATTTTCCATAAAAATTTATTCTTTATTATGTTTCCCATCTAAAAAATAGTAAAAGAGAATATATCATAAATTAGTAAAGTTTTGTTTTTTTTTTACTTTTAGTACACAATTAAAGATTTTATTGAAAAATTAAAACAATCGATAGAAATAAACAGGTCCTATTATATAATAATAATAGTTCATAAAGGTATTTTCTTGTAAAAGATGTAAAAAATATTAAAATTAAGTAAATTTAATAAAAAAACATTTTATAATGGTATTTAACTTTAATTAGATAAAAAATAACAGAAATATGAGATTTAATGTCAAATTTTTTTTTATGGTGTTTATATTTAGGCTAAAAATGATAAGGTTAATAATTTATAGAAACAAATTTTATAAAAGACATTTTCCTGGCATTTGATCAAAAAAAAGGTAGAAATTTGTGTATTTAATGTTGAAATTTTTTTTTTCTGGTGTATATATTTCAATTAAAATGAGAAATATATACATATTTAATTTAATATAAACAGACATTATAGAGTAAAAATACTAAAATTAAATGTACTTAATGAAAATGTTTGCAAAAGGTAAATTTATTACAAAGAAAAAAAAGAAGCTTAGCTAATTTAACTAAAATAATTATGTAAACAAAAATTTAAACAAGAAAAATTAAACACGAGTTTTGGTGAATAATTTTTTAGTTTATATAAAAACATATGCATTCAGAGGAGTTTTTTTATTAATAACCAATAAAATTATTTTTTGTAATTATTGAAATTTGGCTAAAAATAATCAGAAATACAAATTACGTGTTTTATTTTTTTTATGACTATTAAAATAGATAAATTAAAGGAGAAAACAAAATTTTAAAAAACGAATAAAATAGTCTTTTGTACCATTTGTTAAAAGTATATCTTGATACTTAACCCCTTTAAACCTTATCATCGAAAATAATCTAATCTAAGCAAAGGTATATAAGAAGGAAAGAAAAATGATATAGAATGAAACCACTTTTTATTATACTAATAATTTGCGCGATAATTTTCGGTTTAGTAATAGTTATTTCGTCCATAACGTTTGTAAGAGTTTACTTATTTCCAAGTTCAGACGATGGTGACGAAGAAGAAGATCATGATGAAGAAGAGCACGAAGAATAATACAGAGCCTAATATTAAAAGATCAATAAACTTATATGCACATAATATTTTAAATGGTAGTATATTTAAATAAATGAAAATACAGTCTATAAATTATTTAATTTATAAGTTTTAATCGGCTATCTACTTTTTTTTTAAGCTTATAAAGCTTTTCAAGAATATTCATTTGTTTCATTTCGGTTTCGCGTGTTTTTAAAATAAACGAGGAAAGGTTAACTTTATTTCCTGTGTGAATATTTCGAATATCTTTGATCACTTTCGATTTTATATTTCTTTTACTGAGCACAGTTGCCAATTCTTTTAAAAACATTTCGAGGGATCTAAAAAAATTAGCCGATAAAATTTATGGTAAATATGGGTCTATAAATGTAAATTTTCAAAATAAATATATCGTTTTTAAGTCTAAATTTTATAGAAAGAATTATTTTAAATATGATTTCATAAAAAAGATAGAATGAACTGTGAAAATCCATCATCTGATTTATTCCCATTATTTCCAATAACTTGATTTACCTTTTTTCATATGATGCTTCATAATTTGTCATTTATTCATCAAAATTATATTTTTATTTGGGGGCATAACCTTTTCATTGTTCAGGGGCTAGCTATTTACCAAAAACTGAAAAAAAACCATATTGGAATATTATTTCATCATTATAATTGTAAAATTTTACAACTTTAATAAAATTTTGTAGGCTAAATAAATTCGAATAATTTATAAAAAAATCAGTGCGCAAATTTAGCAAAAAAATACATAGAACTATATATTTCAAACCTAAGAATTTATAAATACATATATATACAGAATATTAGCATTGATTAAAAATTACGAAAGTATAACAAAAAATTGATTGTAAAATATCAAAAAGATTGTTTACACATATTTAATAAAAGGGGTATCTAAATATTTACTAACTTTAGAGATATAATAGATATTTATTGCAAAGATAAGTATATTTGTATCCAATGAATTCGATAAAAAATTAAATTATTTGATGCTTTTAATCCGATAAAACTATCAATTATCTTAATAAAGCGGATAGATGTACTAACTGTAATTATAGTGGCGAATTAGTTTGTCCATATAAGTAATAGTATCTTATATTGTCAAAGAATAAAGATCAGTACTTTACGCTTGATAGAAATTGTAATTTTATAATCCGAAGATGGGATCTGTTTCGGCGGGTAGTATAATTTCGTTTTTTTTAATTTAGAAATTTTATTTCATATAAAATGAAAAAAAACAGCATTCATAGTATGTGTCTGTTAGTTCCAGAATTTGTTTTTTTAAATAAATACAAGGGGGAATGTGGGGTTAAATTTAGAATGAGGGGCTATTTAGTTATAGTGTGTTTAGGTTGTATTTTAAAAAAAAACATACTTGGATCATGATTATTTTTTTGATAAAATGAATAAGTCATTTAAACTAGGATCTACAAAGATTCTAGAACAAACTAAAAGCTGTAAGGAATCAGATAACCTTGTATAGAGCCAGATTTTCTAAAATACTTTGATTCTAGTAAAGAAATATAGCAGAGTATATTTTTTATTTATGAGTTAAGTTTCTTCTATTTATGATTTCCATCTACTGTGATATAGACAATCTATTATAAATATTGCACAACTACTAAATGCGTCTTTTGACACCTTTCTCTCCCCCTTTTCATCAACTACTGTTCTTCAGTCAAATGATATGGGACCAAGTGTCTTGCGAAGTGTAAGATCTTGTATGTATGCTTCTACTAAATCTGATTTTTTACTTCATAACCTATTTTCTACGTAATTTTGTAACTACCATCCCAAGTTATTACATATGGTAGTAATTTTGTTTTAAATTTGTACATTAAACAAATTTCATGCGCCAAGATGACATACTTTCTATATTTGTCATTTCAACTTCAGTTAAGTTGTCAAGCTAGTTGCGCCTATTTCAATACACGTACAATATTTTCTTTTTTATCTTATAAAAAATATCATGTCTATTTTTTTGGATTAGTATATCCGTTTAAATTCTGCCATCTCGTTTCGTTTTTACATTTTCGTTTTCACAGATCTCTTGTGCTGAGTGATTTGAGTAAATAATTATAATTTGACGCGATGAATCGTGCTTATAAATATAGAAAATAGTAAAATATCATTATCACTTTATAACATGGAATCATAAATAGTATAAATTTAATTCCTAATTACAAATATAAATCGCATTTTCTATGTAGAATAATCAATTTATTATTATTCTAGTTTAATTTATACTATTTTATTGAGAAAAAAATGAAGTCCTGGAAAAGAAGTAAAAATAAAAATCGAAAATTTAGTAAAATCAAGCATTTAAACAGCAAGGCATTTTTTATGAATAAAAAAGGTTTGAAAATTTGAAGATAATATGTATAATATTAAGGATTTTTTAATAGTGCTTGATGATATGTAATCGAATTCTAAAAATTTACATGCTTTCTACTCGGAAAATACACTTTATAGGCTTTATAAAGTCAATTTAGGTTGTTCAAACTAGTTTTATTCTTTAAGAAATATATCCAGAAAAAACCAATAGAGATTTAAATGGGTAGAAACTCTTGTGAGGGCTAATAAAAAACACATAAGCTTTTTACCTATTAAAATAATTTGATATAGTAAAGACCAATCATTTTTAATAAAGTAAATCATCAATAACATTTTTTAAGATTAATCAAATAAGAATATTTGAGTTAGAACATGTATTTAACATGAAATTTGATTTATGGAAAAATTATATTTTAGCTTTAAAGTTATTCAATGTTTATAACACAGGATTTGTAAATTTATAAATTCATTTCTTATATTTGTCTATTATATCGAAAAATTTAATTTAAATTCAAGTATATTTAGAAAAATTAAAATTTATGATTAAACTATATCTAAAGAGCTTTAAAATTAAATTTGTTAGGGTTTAAATGTTGTCATTTTTTTAACATATTTAACATTTTTACAAAAAGAAAATTATACTAGATTTTATAAGAGTTACAAATAATTTATTTAATAGGAAATAAAGTTTTTACTGATTTTAATCACGGTTTATTCATGGTATACGATGAAAAAAAAGTATTCATATCTTTTTAAGCTTCTTATTTGGACACATTTTATTGCATAAAATGTAAAATCAAATAGTATTCTATTTAATCTGCAATCGATTTTTAAAAATTTTTAATATAAATTAAGCATTCTATTTCTCTTGATATTAAGGCTTCACGAATAAAATACGTCTTTAATTTTTTTATAAAAATAAAATAAAAATCGTTTGTGTTAAAGGTATTATTTTATTTTATAATTGTATAATCCTAATTATATGCCGATATTATGAGCAAAAAAATCTTCAAATTATTTTAAAAATTAAATCTAGTTTTATAAATAAATAAAAATTTGTTCTGTTTTGAATTCGCCAAACAAAAATCATGCACTATAAATTTGAGTAAGGATTGATTCTACATAATTCTGTGTATTATTTTTAAAATTTATTATTCTCGATGGAATTGACCATAGATGTATTCCATATCATTTTTAAAAAAAATCTTAAAAGTTTTATATCTATTTTCTATAAAAATTCAAATTTTCATAATTTATAAAAACATAAATAAAAAAACACTAGTAAATGATGTAAATATGAGTGAAAACGGGTTTATAATAAAAATTTATACGATTTCAGGACACAGCACGAATTATAATTTAAAAAAATTATCTTTTTAGTATCTAGGCTAGCATGTATTTATTTGTTTAGCATTAAAACACAATTATTCAAATGAATTATTACTAATTTTGTATTTATTATCATAAAAATTTGAATATTTTATTAAATGCTTAAACTTAATATTTTTCAAATGAATTATTACTAATTTTGTAGTATTATCATAAAAATTTTTATATATTATTAAATGCTTAAACTTAATATTTCTCAAATGAATTATTACTAATTTATTATATATTCGCATAAAAATTTTTATATATTATTCAATGCTTAAACTTAATATTTTTCAAATGAATTATTACTAATTTATTGTATATTCGCATATAAATTTTTATAGATTATTCAATATATAAACTTACATCTTTCATATATTATGACATTATAAAATATATAAGTTAATAACTTTATTTTAACATATTTTTTGTTTAAATCACAAAATAACCAACGTTATTTAAATAAAATTTATATTATATTCCTGCAAAAATTTTTTATAAAAAATATTTATTAATGTTTATGAATGTATATCGAAAAATCCAAATAAAAAAATTGATGTTTATTCAAATAAAAGGCTTTTTATTTCTTTCCCCATGTGAATGACCATATAATTATACTTTTATCAACCCATGAAATGCACCATAGTCTTCATATTTTTCAAAAAAAAACATCAGAAGCAATTTACATCATATATTTACATGCCTCAATAAATGATCAAATGCAACAAAATATCAAGAAAATATATATTTTATCATGCTCTGTATAATAGGATATGTGTAAAAGAATTTTTTTTTAGAAAAAATAGAAGATCAAATCATATTTTAGAATAAATATCTATATTCTATTGAAAAGGTATAAAAGATCAGAATAAATGTATATGGAATGTTTTTTTTTGCTCCTTTTATCAATGATATTATGTGATAAAACCTATATTGTAGCACACAACTAAATTAGTATCAGATATAAAATTATGCACTGGGAATTTTATATTTTATACAATATCTTGAATTTATTTGAATTTTTTCATTATTTTCATTAAAAATCACAATTAATATTAAAAAAAACAACGTAGATTGACAAAATTCGTCAACATATAGCTTTATAATGCTTCAGCATAGTTAAGTAACCTTTTTATAGAATTTTTAACTTCAAAAACGAAAATATAAGAAATTTTAGGATCAAAAAATGTTCTTTAGCTTTATAAACGTTAAAGTATGATATCGAGAAATACAAAGAACAAAAATATTCCTTTAAAAAGATTAATGGCTATATTTTATCATAAAAATAAATTATTATGCACATTCAGCCTGTATTATATCTCTTAGAATTCAAGATCAACAAATCTAAAAAATAATTCATATAAATCGTGTATAATCATACAAGAAAATTTGGAACACAAAATACCAAAGTCGTATATTAAAGAGTTAAGATTGTCATAGAAACGATGAACATATACAAACAATAGGATGTAAAAAAAACTTGAATTGATAAGATTTTAAAATGGTAGATTCATAGAAGAAGGTTGTAAAGATACACATATTAAATAATTATTATTTTAATATGTTATATGGGCCAATCTAAATCTTTTTTAACAAATTCATATAGCTAAAATTTGTAATGGGAGATATATAAATTTGTATAAAAATCGACAAATGAATTTATTTATGTTGTTCTATAAGTTCAAAGCATGTTTTCACTCATTATACCCTATAAATAAATTGCACATATTAAAAATATTATCCTAATTTTTGCATATTTATAGATTTTTTAGATAGTGATAAAACCACATATGATAATTATCAATAAATTTAAACATAAGAAATTGTGCTATTTATAAGTAAAATGCGTGTTTTTTGTTTATTTTATAGAAGGTACAAAATAACGACAAAAATAAACAATAAATTTTATTATTATTTAAAGTGTATAAAAATAAAAAATATATTTCCCATATATTTTAGACATTCGAAATGTCCCATAAATGGAAAAAATAAGGAATTTGTAGAAATATGTACGTTTAACTTATAAAATAATATAATTATAAAAGTAAGTTGTTTTAATCCAAAATTTCTCTATATATAAGATAATCTATAAATAACATATTTTTTATCTTTTTTAATTCTATGTGAAAATTATTAGAAACGAAATGCCGTGTATGAATAGAATAGTTTGATATATTATATTATATTATTTTATTTTATAAGACAAACAACTTATTAACAAAATGTTTATCTATTTTCATGGTTAAACCAAATATTTTATTTCTAAATTTAGGATTAAAAATTATAAAAAGTTATAAAAATGATCTTTTAATGAGAAAGAACAGTTTTCTATGATGTTTTTATTTTATGACAAATGCTACATCGCATTATTAATACAAATTTTTGTATTTTTAAATGTTTTTATCGCGAAAACAGTAGAATAAAATAAATTTGTGCGCAATTTTATGTTTCGTATTTTACACTATAAAAATTACAAAAAAAAATTATGATGGTATCATATTTTGTTTGTATATACATATATTATCATATAAATATTTTGAAACCGATATGCCAATAAATTCCTACCTATGAGACGAAAAAATATTAAAATAAATATATAATAATGCAAATTGCATATTCAAAATATTTTTCTTCTGAGTTTAGCGTATAAATACCACGCTGAGATATAAAAATATTCGAATTTTTGTGAGATCTACAATATAATTTTATAACAAATATGATTTCATAAAACAAAAGGCACAATAAATTCAAAGAAAAACCAAAAAAATATAATTTATGTATATAATAATGTGAATTTTATATTAAAGGCCCTAATTTTTTATATTGCGATCTTTGCTGTAAAAATATTATTGAAAGCATTTGAAGTCAAGCCGCAATTGAAAAACTTGGAATTTTTATATTTTTGGTGCAAATAGTGTTTAGATTATATAATTACTTTTATAAGCAAAATAAATAGTAAAGATATATGCAATGTATTATTCGTTCAGATTAATGTTCTATTATAGAAATTTAAAATTGGATCAATACTTACTCTTTCGGCATTAATTATATTTCAAAAGTAACAAAAATATAACTTCCATATCATTATCTATTATATAACGAGATATTATACATAAAAAATATCTTTGAAACTAATTATATATCAATAATTAAATATAACTTTCATATTATTATCTATTATATCACGAGGTATTATACATGAAAAAAACTTTCCAACTTAATTATGTATCAATAATTAAATAAACTTAAATTTGCGATTCATTGAATGTGGTATTATAAAGCTAGATCAATAATTGCTTTCTTGTTGTTGGTTATTTTCAAAGGTATAAAATTATACCTTCTATCTTATGATATATTATATTATAAAAATATTGATATATAAAAAATATCTTCACATTTTAATTATCTGCCAATAATATAAAATAGAGGTCATTCCATATATCGATTTTTTTATTTCTTCTTCCCCCACTATATATTTATTTTTTAGTAATGGTTAAAAAGATATTTTATCCAGCAATAAATGACGAAGAATTAAAAAGTGTTTATGTACACATGGATGGAAAATGTGAAGACTTTCTTGAAGACAATATTGTGGATCTTTTAGGAGGGCCAATCACAAATGATGATAACCAAGCTAGTGATTTTAAAAATGAAATCCAATATTCACAAAACGAAATTAAAGATTCACAAAACGAAATTAAAGATTCACAAAACGAAATTCAAAATTCTCAAAACGAAATTCAAAATTCTCAAAAAGATAAAATAATTACTAAAAAAGGTAGAGTGCATAAAAAAGAAATAAAATTAGTTAAAGATAGATTTATAGACACACCTAAATTAGATTTTGGGCTAAAAAAAGTAAATCTCGAAGATGCACTAAAAGGATACAATATTGTTGAAAGAAACAAAGAGGAAATAGTATTAACTTTCAATGCACCAACATTTAATATAACAGATGTTGATATTTCTAATAAGGAAACTAAATTTCGTAAAAATAAGCAGAATAAAAAACCAGAAGTTAAAGATCTTATTAAATGTTTAAATCGTTTGAAAACAGATTATGTTGAATTAGAAAAAGAATTGATGGATGATAAATTGGAATTAGAAGAGGCTGAAAATATTAAACCGAAAAAGAGAAAACAAATCGTGTGTAAAAATTGGGATGAGTTTTTAACTACAAATAAAAATAAACCGAAAACATTAGGGTTTAAATCAAAAAAAGACAAAAATTAAACATTTTAATTAAATACAATGAATAATTATAATTTAAAAAGTACGAATATATAGAAATTTTAGAAGGTTCTAATAAAAATAAAAAATTGATTAAACAATAAAACAATCGCTTTATATGAATATGATTTATATAAATTTCATGATTAAGCAAATGAAAATGATAATTAATTGTTTTTTATTTTTGGGCTAAATTTATGGTTATGATTTTAGTTTTTGTTCTCGAACACAACTTGCTTGATTCCCTGCGCATACAGCGTATTTATACTTTCGGTTATCTTCTCCTCTCCAAAGTCTTCTTCAATATATATCCTCTTTTCGAGACCTATTAATTCAAGTGGTTTTCTCGATCCCAAGGCTTGTATCTATGCCTCGATCTGATTCGTGACATCTAGTTCCTTCAGGTACTTATTATGATATCGTGTCACCACACCGTTTCATGTTATAACATATGGGGTAAAATGAAAATTAACTAACTATAATTAATCGTATTTTTTATTTATGGGTTAAATTTATAGAAGTAATTTTAGTTTTTGTTTCCAGGCACAGCTTGCTTGATTCTCTGTACGCACAGCGTATTTATACTTTCGGCTATCTTCTCCTCTCCAAAGTCTTCTTCAATACCCCACCTTCTTTGAGAACTAACTATAATTAAAACAAATAATTTAAATAAATTTAATAAAAAATATATAATTCTAATTACAATTTATAAGCTAAAAAATAATATTTTAAATCCATATAATAAACCTAAATACTTTAATGAAAATAATAAATTCTTAAATTAAAGTAAAGGCTTGCAATAATATTTTGAAATTTTTCAATTAAAGTAAAGGCTTGCAATAATATTTTGAAATTTTTCAATTAAAGTAAAGGCTTGCAATAATATTTTGAAATTTTTCAATTAAAGTAAATACTTTAATAAAAATGCATTTTTAAATTAAGATATAGGATTTAAATAAATATTACAAATGCTCATAGTAAACATAAATACTTTAATAAAAATTAATGTTAAACTAAAATAAAGGATTTAAATATAAAATTTTAAAATGCTCAATATAAAAATAAAATTGCTAAATTCTTAAATAATAAGTAAGGCGCTGTATAGAATAATACAAATAAAGAATTTGGATAAAATAAATGCTTTATTTAAATATTGAAGTCAAATTCTATAAATACATATAGTAAATTCAAAGATAAATACATATAATTCAAATTATATTTCTTAAATTATATATAAAAAATCAAAACTTTAAAAAAAGATAATAGAAATTGATTAATTGTTTATAATTTATAGTTTTCATTACATGGAAAAAAAGAAAGTTTAATCAAGAATGCCATTACACAAATCATAAAAATTAGCACGTTTTGCAGACCCACAAATAATTTTCTTTTGTTTTATTTTTCCATAAACAACATACTTTTCATCAACCAATAGTTCTATATCTTTGGTTTCCATTAACATCCAAGCCGAAGCATCACTAACCAAATAGTTAAAATTATTAAAACTTTTTCTACATGTAACAACAAACATATTTATGTTGGGATTCGGATACGCTATAAAGTCTAAAAAAAGTCTTGTTTTCTTTACTGGAAACTTTGGTGATGTAAGTGTCAAACTTGTATCAAAAAATGAAGATAAATCGTCTTTTTTGCTTAAAACTTTTATTCCTTTTAATATATTGAATTTTTTTTTATTTGGATTCATTTTAATCGGACTTTTAATCTGGGATTAATCTTTTTGAATTCTAGATTTCCGTACACATTTTAAATTACAGGCAAGGTGCATGGATAACATAACGAATTCAGATAATAATAAATTATATTATCTTTAACCACATATATTATAAACAAAAAAGTGATTCTTTGTATACTATGTCCGAAATTCATAATGAATAGCTAATATTTTGTGAGTAATTGTATATTTCCAAGAGTAAAGTAGTTTTATATGAATCACACCAAAAATCTAGATATAATAGTTAAAGTTTCATATAAATGCTATATATTCAAAAGTAAGAAATTTATATCAATGAAATCAAAAATTCTTGCACAAAAAGATAATACTAAAAATTTGTGTGCATTTTCAACTGTAAAGTGTTTTTATATAAAATAAATAAAAAACCAAAGACATATACAGAAGATTTTAGCGATAATTGTAGGTACTTTGAACACCAAAATGAATTTTTAATAAATTAAAATAAAAATCCCTGTATATTAAGAAAATAATATATAGAAATGTGTTTATGTCCAACCCAAAGTGATTTTAATTCAATGAAATCGAAAAAGTAGACATTGAAGGATACTTTTTTTATGAATATAAGTATTAGAACAACAAGTGATTTTTTTACCAAACAAATCATTAATTCTAAATTTAAACGATCAAATCATAGATTTATGTATTTTTATCGATAACCAAACACCCGAAAATACGTTTAAGATTCAAATTAGATACCAAATTTGCTGATCTTTCCAATCTATATTGTACTTAATCATGTGTTAGGACTTAAAAGCAAAGAAACCTAATGTATAAATAAATTGGTTTACATTAAGATACTAAATAAAATAAACAAAACGCTACACAACAGTATGATACAGAAAATAGATTCTGTAATTAATACTATTACCGAAAATCAGTGTAAATATATAATTTTTGTATTATTTGTCACCATTGTCGTGGTTTTACAAAATATCAAAGTGTTTTTTACCACTTTCCCCTTAAAGAATTAGTGGTAACTACAAATATTATACTTAAATAATTTATTATTTTAGCTATTTTATTTAAGCTATTGACGAAAGAATTGTTCAATAACTTCGTGGATAGATCATATCAGTTATTATAAGCCGATATTCATCATATTTTATTTTTTTAATTATGGAATAGACCATAGTAATAATATAATTTGAAAAAATACTTCCGACACTATAGTTAAGATGTATTTTAATTTAAAAGACAATAAATATTTTTAAAAATAAAAATCAATGCAAGAGATTGTAATAACATTGTAAAAACCATAAAAAACATGCAAGTATTTTTTAGTTATTTTGCAGAAAATGTCAACATAATAATATACATATATCATGTTTTATTTATATGATGATTGTGTGAGGTGTAAACGATTTAATTTTTGAAATCGTAGTAAGCCATAAATAAAAATTTGGGAAATATTAAAAAATATCATTTACTTGGGCAAGATACTCAGAAGATGAGTAAAAAAAAACTGTAAATAGATAATATTTGTATTTAAATTCTCCAGAAGTGTATAAATGCTATTAAAATTAACTAATTTATATATTTATTTGATATAAGTTAAAAAAATAGATATTCATTTTTGTTATATATTTGTATAATGTAAACACCATTTATTTGCAAATTATATGGTATTCATGGCAAAGACCCGAGGTTTAAGTTTAAATACAAATGAAATCTTATATTATTACAGGAAAAAACGATATTAAATTATGGATTCAAATAAGGTTTTAATTTTGGTTCAAAATGAGTAATAATAATTTAATCTCCACGAATTTATTTTAATATTGCTTCTTTGGGATTTTATCGCGCAAAACACCCAATATTATGTTGTTATCACTTGTCTTCATAATTTTTTTTTTATCCAATAAATAAATTATCATTATATCTAAAATTTATTCAATTCAAAATTTTAGTCGTTTTTAGTTTTTTAATAAAACTTACATTTAAATTGTAAATATTCTAAATTATTGAATAAACCATCACCCGCAAATCCAAAACTAAAATTAATCATGTATTTCACCAAAATGAATGCCATATTTATCATTAATATTTTAAATCTATATTAACATCATCAGGATTTACTTTTGAGAAGTTATAAATGAGTAGTAGAAAGTAATATTATATTTAAAACATACTTATAATTAAAAAATAATTGAAAATTTTTCAATACTTATAGTTTTGTGACTTTTTAACGTGTAAATGTCCGCCTTTTCATAATATTTCGTTAATTTAAACGTGATTTTCTGAACAAGTTATTTATTGCTGCTGAAAAAATACAAGTTTCTTTAATAAAGTTTGAATCATACTAGAATCACCATTTTATCACATAAGTAAATTCTTTATTGTAAGATCAATTAGTACCTCTATAATTTTATTTGATATATAGAACCACTTGTATCATATCTATTTGAATTAGTCTATTTATTGCGCTCGAAAAAAGCATGAAATGCAATAAATTGCAGTGTAAGATTTTTTTTGATAGTTTTAAATAACCTCAAAGTACTTAACCTAATAGAAATAATGTGACTTATACAATAGAAAAAGATATTATGATCAAATTTTTTTTTGATAGTTTTAAATAACCTCAAAGTACTTAACCCCATGTAGAAATAATGAGCCTTATAAAACAGAAAAAGATTAAATGATCATATTTTTTATTTCATCATTAATGAGATGATTTATATTTTTTTTTATTTGTGGTTTCGGATTTTTTTTTATTTGCTATTCTAATTGTGTTTTTATTCTTCAATGATTTCTCACAGATATATCTTAATTCCAGAATATCATGAAATTATTGAGCCATATTTTTTTTCCAGAGATTTCGTAGTAGTTAATTATGCAACAAATCCTATTCTATATCCTATATTGGCGTAAGAAACGTTGTTCGAGATATGTTGTTGAAACATGTGTTTAATTAATTAACTAGTTTCGGAAAGTTTTCAATGTGAGCTTGTGGTCGAGCCAGTATTTTATAAAATGGAAAGAATTTTTTTTTATTTTAAAGAAATTCGTAAGTTCAATCTATCTAGATAAATTTTATCAATTTTCTTAAATGTTTTTTTTCTAGCTAGCTTTTCTTACATATTGCTTCATTTTATACTTATTTTGAGTTTAAAATCCATAAAAAAATATTTAGTGTGTATTTGAAATCTTAATTAGACTTGGTATACACACAATATTGTAAATCTACAAGATTATATCGCTTATAAATTAATTATTGTTATTTTATGAATTAAGTTAATCTTAATATATAATAAAACTTATGCAAAAAATCTATTTAATGTAAATTTAGGCTTTTCTGATGGTTCAAAGGTCAGAAATTATAGATAATATTTTTTTTTTAATTTGAATTAGTCAGCTTCTGATTATTGATCATTTAGTTTAATACTACCGAATCAAATTTGAATTATTGGGACTACTATGGTTGAAAGAATATAGCAGTTAATAAAAAAATGATTATAGACCATGCTAATTCAAATAAAACAACTTTAATTTGATTGCACTGCTTATTTGGCTTTGTTAATGATATTAATAGGGTTAATATGTAGATATAATTCAGCACTTAACATTTACTGTAAATTGCAAATCCTTAATTTTTCTTGTGTAAATACGAATCTTATGTGCATCCGTTTATTTATTATATGTATGTTTCTAGGATACGGTTTTCAGTTTCATAAAAAATAACCTTTAAAATTATTTCAAAAGGACTATTTTTCAGCAATATAAACGGGAAATTAAAAAAAGAAGAATTTACATGCTCGAAAGAAACCTATAAGTTCATCTGTAAACAATATAAATAAGGAAGAAGATAATATTTTTAAAACATAGCATTATTAGAATATGTATTGCGACTAATAAAGTTAAAGCTCATGAATTACATCAGTTAATTGAAAATTGCACTGAAATCTATATGATACGTAAAATTTTAAAGAAATAAAAATATTATCATTATATGTGTATTTTTATCCAGTGTAAGTTATTTTTTAATAACATTTTTTATTTATGGGCTATATTTATAGTCGTAATTTTAGTTTTTGTTCTCAGGCACAGCTTGCTTGATTCTCTGTACGCACAGCGTATTTATACTTTCGGCTATCTTCTCCTCTCCGAAATCTTCTTCAATACCCCTCCTTCTTTCGAGACTTATTAATTCAAGGGGTTTTCTCAATCCCAAGGTTGTAAGTTATTTTTTAATTAAATATATTTTACTTTAACTTACCCAAGAAGTATGACTCTTGGCGAATGAATTCGGCTTAATATACAAATGTATATTAAAAATAATACCTTATGTAATGACTTGGGATGGGGCGGTTAAAAAATTTTATAAGAAATATGTAAAGATTTAAAAATCACAGATTAAGATGAAGCATACATGCAAGCTCTCACACTTCGTAAGACACTTGAAATGATATCATTTAACAGAGGAAGAGGTAAATATGCATTAAAGAGCTATGCAATATTCCCAATGGGCTGTCTACAACACAGTAGATGGAATTTATGAAAAGAAGTAACTTAACCCATAAATAAAAAATACAAGTATTTAACTTACCCATAAGTCGTATATTAAGGAATTGTGTATGCCACGAGAAACGGAAGCATATGCACAAACAATAGTACTTGGAAAACACAGAATGTAAAAACTTGAATTAGGAAGATGCATTGAAGATGATTATAAGGATAATAGGCCTGAAAAGAGAGTACAGAAAGCTGTAATATAGAGCAATCTGAATTTTTACATGAGTGAACATGAAAAGCTAATGGAAAAATTAACACTTAAATAATTATATAAACTTTGACTTACAAACGTATAAGTATAAGTCTTTAAAAAGGATGATGAATTGAGTAAGATTGTAAAGATGAATATACAGGAAGAAAAAATGATAAAATCCTTTGATAAATTAATCCATGGCCCTGATTAGATAAATTAAATAGCTTGAAAATAGATTAACCCATCAATAAGGATTCGTATGTTAAATTAAGAGTTGAATATACGCATATGCAATTGATTGAGAAAAACACTTGAATTTATTAGTCTATTAAGAGAAGATGCACAGAAGCAGTTTTTACAGATGAGTAGATTCATAAAAGAAACCAAGTCTGTCAGTAGCGATGGTTTAGTGGTTTAAGAGTTCGACGTAAAATCTTCAATTTAAAAATTACTAGATTATATTCCTCATTAAAATAAAATATATTTTTTAAATTACCAAACAGGCAACTAATGCCACCTAGCTGCAAGGTATACAGAAAACGCTGGTAGGCGACCGCCAGCAAAAGAAGGCTTTTGGCTTAAGACATACACTTAATTATGAAGTTGAAACAATGGGACTTGATTCCTGAACCGAAGTGCAAATAATAATTACAAAATGGTCTGAGGAGATAGTTTCGCTTAGTTATGTTTCGATTGAAGTAGTCAATTAAAACCGTTATATTTTAACCAAGTCTGTTTTATAAGCAAAATCCATATTTTTAATCAATAAATAAAGCTATAAAAAACCAGTCTATAAATAAATAAAATCACGGATGATTTACTTCAACATATAAATATGCATTTGAAATTAATATGTATATTTTAAAAAAAATTACTTAATTAACATTAACACGTAAATATATATATATTTAAGATATATATTCCATATGGAAAATAAAAATATTTAGGGTTTTATTGCATTTCAACACCCGATCTATTATAGAAAATTATATTATTATGCCTCCTTTTATTGAACTAATCATCTTGCTGTTTGATTTAATTTAAATGATAAGTGAATCAAAAAAAGGAAGATTTTTTTAAATTGAAAATAATCTATTATATTGCATATAGCTCTTTTGATACTTAAGAGTATCTTTCATACTTAATTTGCAATATAATTAATTTCTTTAAAAGAATATATCCAAATATTTATTCTCTATAAAAAGTTCAATATCAATTTATTATTCCGTTAATTAATTTCATAATTGATTTAATTTATGTTTAAGTTGAAAAGTTTAATAATAATTTATTATTCCGTAATTTGTTTATCATAATTAAAACCATTTATCAAAGTCTAGCTAGCCTACCATTAAATTTGTAACCAAAAGGAGTAAATATTTTTTTGTCTATCCCCAAAATCAAAGAAAATTCGAAAAATGCCGAGAGATTTTAAATATTTAACATTTCCGATCTTCACAGCTATCCTATGCGGATTTTTGTTACCATTCATATTCCTAATTTTAAAAAATTATGGATGGCTAGTTTCAACAAATTATGGATGGTGTTTACTCAATGACAGACATGTGATGCTACCAAGTAAATCAGTCTCTAAACTCGAATTCTGTTCGAGAAAAGCACCAGAATGGGATTATAGCCAAGACATCACCCATGTATATTCACTTTTGAGATACACGTCACAAAACAGCAAATACGAATCGATCGGACTAAAATCGAAAAATGCAAACAGTTGCTATTTCAATTCGTTAATTCAACTACTTTTAAGCTGTAGAAAATACTGTGATCATATTTTAAATACTGAATATGATGAAGCGCTTCAACCTGTCTCGTTTTTAGTCAAGAAAGCTCTTATTGATATATCAGCTTGTGAATCATCTGTCTATGATGTTACGAATCTACAAGAAGGTTTGTTTAATTACTTCCGTACTTTAATGCCGAACGATGATCCAACAAGGGGGAATCAAGTCGATTCTTCTGAATATTTTTGTCCTTTGATTCAAAGATTTGCAGATGAGGAAGATACTATCGAAAATGGTGTGAAATTTTTTGAAAATGAAAAGTTTTGGCTTTCAAAATATATGAATAAATCTACTGGATCAATCCACGTAGAAAAAGAACCATGGACTTATTTAGTAATACGTTCAAGATATGGTATTTATACATTAGAAGGACTCTTAAATATGAATATTTCGCTTTCATTTACTGAAGTCACTATGGAGGGTGATGAAAAGCAGAAAGATGTAAGGGTGGAATATAGCGAATACACAAAAACGGGATACTATTTGTGTTTAGAGTTTCAAAGATCAACAGTACTAACGCCCGAGGGAATAAGTGATGAAAGATCAGCCAATATATACATCAACCCATTCTTGGCGTTTCAAGGAGTAAATTACTGCATAAAATCGGTTTTATTGTTTGTCGGTAGTAATAATGCTGGGCATTACTATGTTTATACTAGAAATGGCACTCAATGCTATCGTTGCAATGATAGTGTTATCAGTGAGATTACACTTAAAGAAATGTTGGCTCTAGCCGGTAAGACAGGTAAATTTTTTATATACGAAAGAATAGATATTCCTAAAGAGGTTCCGCTGCCTCTAACAACAGAATAAATTACTAGTTGTTTATCATTGATTTTTTTTTAATTTTGTATTTTTTTATATTTCTAATTATTTTGTAATTTAATGCCCTAAAATTGTTATTCGCGCGAAAATACCTTTTATGCTCGGCACACCCCTCTTTTATTTTTGATCGTTTATGCCACATTTTAATCTAGTATCTCATGAGCAAAAAACTGTTATTCGTTTGAAAATTTTTATTTCCTCCGAAAGTTGCAATTTCTTTGATGTTCGATGGTACATTCTAATCTCGAATTTCGAGATTAGAATCAAGGCCCTCATCTACAGTGTTACTTTTTGGTAAATATAATAGAAATTAAAATCCAACATCACTTCAGAAGAGCATCAATTTACTTATATTTGTGTATTTTTTTTACAAATTTATAGTTTTTATTTCAAACTATAAATTCTAATCATAAATTTATCGCCTCTTACCATGCATTTTCTTATTTTTATTATAGTTCTTACAAATATTTATAGATAATGCTTGATAATAAAAAAATTTATATTTTTTATATGTTTCATAGAGTTAGTTCCTGTATTTTTTTAAGGGAAAATTTTTATAATAAAAACTTAATTTTCTATTTTTCAAACTTTACTTTAATATTTTATGTGATGTCATTTTATAATTTTATTTCCTATCAATTCTTCGCCTAAATACCCTTCATATTCCTGCTATTTTCAAGAATTGTTCATTTAAAAATATTCTTCGGTTTTACTCCCGTAAAGATTATATTATTTAATACACGAATAATAGACTTAAATCTATAGAATTAAAAGGCCTAATAAGAAAAAAATACAGCAATAATGCGTGATAAATTTTAAATATAAATAAAGACACAACGAATATATTTTTTTAGAAATGATTCTATAAAAAAGAACCAAGAGATACTTTAAAATATTTAACGTGATAAATTTTAAATATAAATAAAGACACAGCGAATATATTTTTTTAGGAATGATCCTAAAAAAAAGAATCAAGAGATACTTTAAAATATTTAACGTGATATAAATTCATAAACCTTTCACACATGTCCTGAGTATCTGTATTTTATACTTGGAACAAGAAAATCTTCATTTTAAAACGAGGATTCATCGATTAAGAAAATACAATTTTTTTATATGAAATTATCAAGTACGATTATTTACTTGTGACATATTTTAGACGCATTTTCTTGAATTTTTAGAAGTTAAAAACAAAAAAAACACTATGAATCGATAATATAATAAAAAGAACATTTTAACTTTAAATTACCGCTGATTCCCAAAGACTCAATATCATTTTAAGTTGTAAAATAAATTCAGAATCGCACACAACAAACTGTAATTACAACATAAATTTTATATAATTAATATAAAAACATTGAAATTTAAGGAATATTGAGAATAAGAAAGATTCATTCCTATTTTAATCATTCAAAATTTTTTTAATTTTGTGCAAAATATTTTTTTTGATAAAGAAAGAACCGTTGCTGTTTTATTTTCAATATAACAGAAATTGGTTTTGGTTGTCAGTAAATATAATTTCCATAGTTTTTATTTACAAATAGTGGATTTATGTTTTCTTTTATAACCCTCAATGCATAAAATGCGATAAAAAAGTTATTTTGGCCCCTTAGCTGGGAACAGTATTCCAAGTGCCACTATTACATTAAAAAACATCAACATGCATTGTTTTTTTAGCTATAATAACCGAATAAAATTTCCGAAATGACAATGTAATGTGAAATAATCAAACTTCTACATGCAGTAATTTTCTCGTGAATAAGTAATCCATGATATAAATTTAGCCGATAGATTAAAAGATCCGAAAACATATAATTTAAGATAGAATGTTTAAATAAGCTCAAGAATAAAGAGGTGACTTGAATTGTTCAAATTTTTTTTTAGAAAAATTGCAATCAAAATTAAAAAATACACACACTTATACTATATTTTTTTTAAATTTTTTCATAAAATACTTTTATAGATATTAGTTTTTACTTATTTTTCGATTGTTAATATTTAAACTTATTCATAATTTAAAAAAGGGCGAATTTTAATACAAAGTAAGGGTGTTATAAATTAACAATTAAAAAAAAATAAAAAACAAATTATTGGTAATTAAAATAGAAGCTTCCTTTAAATTTTATTGGTTCATAAAAAAAGAACAAATTTAATTTATTTCCGTTTCAAAATGGTGATCCAAAACACCTGTTACATTTCTGAGACAAAACTAAAATCAATTTGATTTGGATTTGTACAAGTTAAGCCAAAGATCAAAAGAAACGCTGAATATAGAAAATGGCAATTTTAAGCAAAAACACGGCAGTCATACTATTATACGTCATGCTATTTTATAGCATATCACTGACACTAGGGTTCTTTTCGTCATATGTTCTTTCAAAAAAGAACTATAATTTTAGATTTCCGCTATTCATTACGTCGATGCAGAATTTTATACATTTTATTATGTCTAGTATGTACATCTACTTGTGTAATACCATAAATAAAAGGAAACAGCAGAAGAGATTAGAGAAAATAGATAGTGAAAAAACAGAAAATATTGTAGAAAATCAAAGTTTTGAGCTTTATGGGAGTCCAGTAAGCGAAGATGAAAAAATAAAATTGAATATTAATGGTGATTATAATGAATCCATGAGCAATTTGGATTCGAAAGAGTCAGATGTGAAGCATGAATTCGTTAGAAATGACGAAAATATTTCTTCATGTTCACCTATAGACACAAATAATAATAAAAGGAATATAAGTGGAGCTCGTGAAGATGCAATATTAATAAAAGCTAAGATAATGATTCTGCATCCAGGAATCGAAGAGAAAATACGAAATTATAAGTTGAATAATTGTTTAGTAGAGTCAAATAATGCATGCACAAAGAAATTGAAGGATAGAATAAAAAATAAAGAAGTTGAAAAGAAAGAAACTGGTGAATACGACGGTATGGTTTTGTTTTCTAATATACCATCATATTTAATAACAACTCTTCCTTGTGCTATAACAGCAGCAGTAGATATAGGTGTTTCGTCCCACGCACTAAGAACAGTATCCCTTGCTTTTTATACGATGATAAAATCGTCCGCACCAGTTTTTGTGCTACTTTCCGGATTTTTGTTCGGGATTGAGAAACCAAGCATCAGCCTATTTTTGACGGTATTTACCATAGGATCTGGTGTTTTTCTTACAACAATAAAAACAGATACGGTTACACGAACAATAAATTTATGCCTCAGCTCAACCACATTTAGTCTGTTGTTTGCAAGTTTTATGGCTGGTTTTCGATGGGCGTTTGTTCAATATCTAATAGAGAAAAGAGATGCTAGAAAGCGATCAGTTTTGTATACCATAAAGGATTTGTGTTTACCAATAGGAGTAATTCTTTTTAGCTTTAGCTGCTATTATGAAGGAATAAATAATATAATTTACAGTGAGTTTTTTCAATCTGATGTTGCGATTCGAAGAAATATTGGATTTATAGTTTTGAGTGGAATTTTGAGTTTTTTTCTATTGGTTTCCGAGTTTTTATTGGTTTCTAAAACAAGCGTAGTTTTTTTAAGTGTTAGTGGGATTATTAAGGAGTTGATAATAGTTTTTATCAGTGTTTGTAAAAAAGATATTAGCTTTGAAGCGGTTAATTATGGAGGACTAACAGTGAGTATAATAGGCCTATTGTTATATAACTATATGAGGTTGGTCAAGGCGAAAAGAATAGAATAAAATAAATTATATCGAAATAAATATTAGATTAAATAAGAAAAATGAACCTTGGGTTAAATTTATTTTCTGGATAGTATTATAGCGGGAAAATTTAAATTCTTGTCTGTAGGAAATAAAGTTTTTTTTTAAAAAGCAGTTAAATTACGTTTCGATTTGAAAATTTTTTTTTATTAAGGATTGAAAGGTTCAAATCTTTGCACTCATAAGAGTCAATTTAGAATGTTATAAAAGTTTAAAATCAATATAATAAAGCATAAAAAGGATCAATCTCATATTATAATGTGTAAAAAATATAATTTCTAAGAATTAGTTGATTTTAAATGTATAAAGTTATTAGTGTGATAATATCTGTATTATTTTTGCTTCGAGGCAGTTTTAAAAAATTAAGAATTCAATATGAATACGGTTGGTTGTTTTTTTAATCAACACGATATGGTTCCTTAATTTAGAATATTAACACTATTTAATATTATTTTATTGCATCAGTATTATTCACACAAAGTTATATTTTAAGATAAACCTATCAATAGATCTTTTCTAAAAATTTTTTTCTGATTGAAGCTTCTAATAGATTAAAAGTTAAGACGTTCCGGATATTCGAGGAAATAGATTGTATCACTAATTAATTATTCTTTATAAAAAACACACCCAATGATAGAATAAATTTTATTTGTTTTAAAGTTGCAACAAATAACAATATCATCAGAAAAAATATTTACTCTTTGAGATGTTGTTAAAAAAAGCAGGGCTATTTATATTGTAAAATTTTATCCGAAGATAAATAGTCATTTATAGATCGGATAATTATTTAAATAGTCATTTATAAATCGGATAATTATTTAAATTAAATAATTTGATAAGGGTAATTTTTATTCACAAAATAATTATTCGTTGATGTTTATATCCAAGAATTCCCAGTAATTTTTCTGTTGATAATGAAATGGGGTTTTTCTGGGTAAATATTATATAAAGATTAACTGGGATATGTCACCATGAAACATGTGATAAAATACACAAGATTGAAGCCCAAAAAGTATTTTTGTCCTGAAATATATAAACAAGCTCTTCATTAAAATTATTTTAAAGGAGAAAAACCTGCTGGCAATTTTATAAATATTAATTCTTTATATTTTAGATACATTATAAAATCAGATACTTATCTATAGCATAAACTTATCACTATTATCAATGTTTTTTTTTAGAATCTTAGTAATCTTAAATACAGAAGTTTAATAAAATTACAACAATCATAAATTTATAAATTCATAAATCTTCATTATATTTAATAATAATTAATCTATGTATGAATAAAAGTAATATTGATTCAATATATAATTTACTTTGTTGAGAAGGCTATGATTTATATTTGGGTCTAAGTACATTATTAAAATTAAATTTTTTAAGTTGAATTTATTGTGAAAAATACGAAGAACGAAAAGTAACACTCAAAGTATAATTTTTTTTTCAATAATAAAGTTTTTTAACACAATAATTGAATAATGGCAAATACTATAAAAATTTTATGAAATTAAAGAAAAATATATTAATTTTAAATAATAAGACTGCAAAATGTAAATAATCTATTAAAAAGGATTGATAATCCAAATAATGAATTTTTTAGTGAATATAAACGAAATAAATCAATTATAAATGGCCAAATATTAAAAAAATATAAAGATCACTTAGTTAGAAAATTATTTTGAAAACATGTGAGTAGTCAAATTATAGATTCCAAAATAAATTTAGTATATACACAACGAATCATTTTAAAGATTATGCATGTGATATATTCTAAACTTCATCAACTTATAATCAGATTGTGAGAATTTCAATATAAAATTATTTTAGTGTATAAGAAATACACTGATTAGAAAAAATATGAATGCAAAATTATTCTATATGACATTAAGTGTACATAAAAAATGAAATTATTCTGAATGATTACATTTTTTTTTGTAATTTCTTTAATATGGTTTCAAATATATGATTTTAAGGCTATTTAATCTATTTTACCTGACAAGTTATTTTTAATTAAATTTATTGTGCTATCTAACCATGATCTTTTATGTATAATATATATTTTTATTAAAGGTACATAGTAAAATTAAATCCATTATCTACAGAAAAATATAACATATATTATTTTGTTAATATTGATTACTTGTTAGATGTGAAAATATAAGCATATGTTTATAAATATTTATTCATTGCTAGGAAATTCAAGACTATATTCTTTTTCTTTATATTTATCTAAATTTCATTAAATACATATTCAATCTTGTTTTTACAATGATTATTCATTATGAATATTTTTTATAATTATGAATAGTATCTATTTTTACCCATTATTTTCAAAACGATGATAGGACCCAATGTAGAATTCGAAAAAGATGCAGAACAAAAAATAAAAGAAGCTCAAAAATGTCTCAAGAAATCGAAATTCCCATTTTCAATATTCCAAACATACGATCCAAACAGGGCAGCTGATCTTTATCTAGAAGCAGGCGATCTCTATCTAACAATAAACAAATACCTATTAGCAAGCCATAGTTTCACAAAATCTGCGGAAATAAGCAAAGACATCAATGACCTTGGATCAAAATCACAAGCTGCCCAATGTTACATGCGAGCTGCCGAAGTTTACTCGATGAAAGGTTTTTATCATCCAAAAGAAGCAGTAGAATGCTATATAAATTCATCTATTTATTATGCTGCATCAGGAAACCTATCGATAGCAGCTTCTAGAAGACTAAATGCCGTAGATATTTTAATAAATGGATTCGATTATGAATCAGCAGAAAAACATCTCGAAGAGGCTTTACAGTATTATGAAAAAGCAAGAATGCCAGCTTCTGCTGTGATTGTTCTGGATAAGTATATAAAAGTATTGCTTAAAAATTGTAATTATAAAGTTGCTGGCGAGAAATTGCTGGAACTTGGTTTTGCTAGGTCAAATAAAGAATTTCATATGCTATTGGCTTTTATCTGCTATTTTCTGTGTGGCGATAATGAAAACATGGAAAATATTTATATTTCTGTATCACCGTGTGAAGAAAAAGGCATTATGGAATGTTTTTATGTTGATATCGAAAAATCAGCAATTTTAGATGAGAAAATCGAAAAGTATTTAAGAATAAATCCAGTCAAAGATGAAATTAAAGATTTATTTGATACTGCTAAAAACAGAACAAAGCCAGAATTCGATATTCTTTAGGAAACTCTCACAAATAAAAATTTATCCTTGGAAATACTTTAAAATATTTAATTTCGGTTTCACTAACTGTTTAGTATTATTAATTTTATTTATGGGTTAATTTTGGTACTGCAATTTTATATTTTTCTCTTCAAACATAACGTAATTAATTTCTCGTAAGTGCGTAATATAAATTCTATTGAATACATCTTCATCTTATTCGATACTTCTCTTCCTTTCAAGACCAATTAGCTCAAGAATTTTCCTCAATCCTATATTTTTGGATACATGCCTTGATATAGTTTGTGACTTAGTTTTCTTTCAGGTTCCTTTATGATATCTTCAATAAATATTGTTTTTTTTTATTTATAGATATAGCTTCTTCTTTTTATAAATTCCATCTACCGAGATGTAGACAGCCTATTGGGAATATTCCATGACTCTTTAATGTATATTGATTTTTTCCTCTCATATATCTTCGAAAACCACACTTCTTCTGTTGTAATGACATGACTTCAAGTGTCTTGCGAAGTTTGAGAGCTTGTATGTATGCTACTACCACGTCTAGGATTTTTGACTCCTTAATATATTTTTTATGGTAGCAGAAATATATAAATAATTAATAAAAACTAATCGCTACACCAAAAAAACGCTATAATGATTCAGGATATGATTTATATAAAGAAATTACCATATCATTATATATAATTTGTTTAACTCGATTATTTCTAAAATTTATTTTTTGATAGTGAAAAATACACTAATCTAAGTATGATATAATATATCAAAAGAGAATCATAATAAATTAAAAAACATATGTTTTTAAATTTTAATATCTAAATTTAGAAAATAATCACATTTAGCTATCACCAGTTTTATCTCTAAGAGAAAGCATAAATCATTGATATTTTTTAAATTCATTATTTCAGCAAAGAAAATTCACGAACTTAGTATTGCTACATCATATACATAATATATAGGATCACGAATAAACAATATAGCTTGTTTAAAAATAAACCTTTTTTTAAATTAGAAATATTTTTAAGTTTACCCCGCATATATATCTCTTATTTTACCAACCAAAAATTAAAAAATGCAATGGTGTTTTTTGTTGCATTGGATGATTATCCGAAGGCCGATTTCTAGAGTTATATCTGGTCCCCATAATTGGCCTAATCTAGTGTATTTGTCTTATAATAATTAGTAAACTTATATTTATCAACAAATAAAACTAAACTTTTAAAAGGATGCCAAAACACTAGTTTTATATTGGTAACTGATATATTTAAGCAGCAATTTTATTATTGTAAATCGATAAAAACACATTCATTCAGATTTTTTTATTGAATTTTATAGAAGATAATTTTTTTTGCCTTCATAGTTTAAATTCTCTTCTGTTTCTTTCGTCGACAATAATCATAAGCCTGTCTACGTTTTGATTTTTCATAACCTGTCATAGATTTATCACAGTTGCAAGTACGATAATGCGCATGTGGTTTGTTTTCCCCATCAAATTCGGCTTCTGTATCATCTGTAATCTCATTTAATTTTATCTGAGGTATTTTAGATGTTTTCACAGTAAAACGATGTAGATTATTCTTGCTCTCAGGTGCAAGATTTCCATCAAAAAAGCTTGAATCAGCTGTATTTGATTTGTTCACAACTTTATTTGCACTCAAATCCTTTTTTCCTGATAAAAATAAGGAATTACTTCCTGTTATTAAACGTGGTATCTTACTTACACCCCTGTTTTCTCGTTTTTGTGCACTTTCTCGCGATTTTATGGGTTGATTATCATCTAGACTACATTTTTGCAGATTTTGGTCCTTTATATGTAAGAAAATATTTTCCGATATTTTTTCACCATCTTGTTTCCCACTTTCTTGACTGAAAATATCTTGAAATTCAATTTCGTCTAAAGATCCATTAGGGGTCTGAAAATTCTCTTTAACCTGTTGCTTTTTCTCAGTTTCATTCGCAGAAACTTCATCATATTCGGTTTTCAAACAATAAGAACCATTTACCGATGTATAATCTGGCATTTTTCCAACACTTATTTTGTTTAGGGGGGCATTTTCCACTTTTGACGTCAAGATCACATTTTCACAGGATTCTTCATGATCATTCAAATCCTGTATATGAAATGTCTCGCCATTCAAGTTACTTGCTGATTTTTTTCCCCATTTATTTGTTTCAGCTATTTTTGATTCTGGGCATTCTTTACATGAAGAAAGATTCAAGTCTTCTATCATTTTTGAAGAAGCAAAATTGTTTTTATCTTTTTCATGGATTATTGCATTTTCTTCAAAATAACTAATCGACGATATGTCAGATATATCTTCTAGCGTTTCATGGTTCAAATTTGAAATATCTTCAAATGTAGACAAGTCTCTACAACTTTCTTGAAATACCTCTTCTTCTGAAGATTCATTTTGTTTTCTAGATTCTTCAACTTCCAAAGATATCTTTCCTTTTGAAGGCTTCAATTCTTCTTTAGATACATGTTCTTCCGTAGTTATCTTTCCTTCCGTAGATACCTGTTCTTCCGTAGTTATGTTTCCTTCCGTATATACCCCTTCTTCCGTGGTTATATTTCCTTTTGAATGCTCTAATTCTTCTTTAGATGCCTCTTCTTCTTTAGAAGATTCCTCAACTTCCAAAGATATCTTTCCTATTGATGACACAAATTCTTCTTTGGATACCTGTTCTTCCGTAGTAATGTTTCCTTCCGTAGATTCCTCAACTTCCAAAGATATATTTTCTTTTGAAGGCTTCAATTCTTCTTGTGATACTTGTTCTTCCGTAGTTATCTTTCCATCCGTAGATACCCCTTCTTCCGTGGTTATATTTTCTTTTGAATACTCTAATTCTTCTTTAGATGCCTCTTCTTCTTTAGAAGATTCCTCATCTTCCAAAGATATCTTTCCTTTTGATGACACAAATTCTTCTTTGGATACCTGTTCTTCCGTAGTTATGTTTCCTTCCGTAGATTTGTCAACTTCCAAAGATATATTTTCTTTAGAAGATTCCTCAACTTCCAAAGATACCCCTTCTTCCGTGGTTATATTTTCACCTGAAGATTTATTTTCAGTCACCAGTTTTTTAATATAGGATAGTTGTTGATCATGATTAGTTTTAATGATTTCGACTATACCTTCACTGTTAAAACCATCTTTCAATTCTTTATTTGCTTCATCGGAAACATTCAGTGTCGGATGCTTTGATGACTCTTCTGAAAGAGTTTGTGGCATCTGATTACTAATTTCGATGTCTTGTGTGTTTAGAAGTTCTTCTTCGGAGATAATACTTGCATTAATAATTTCTACACTGGAACTTATAAAAGCTTGCCCTCTTTCACCATCAATAAGAAACGTCATGCGTTTATTATCATTGATTTCCGGTATTATACCGCTGAAATAGCAAAGTCTTTTCAATTCTAAATTATTTCTTGTCAATGAATTACCAAACATATGCTTTTTACGCGAAACTTCAATGTTCACTCCACCGTTTTTGATATCTATCGCGACATCTGAATCTTCTTTATCATATATTTCTAAAAAATGCACTTTTTTTTGTAAAAATGTATTTTTAATACAGTTTTTAAAGAAATAGCTCGCATTGTTTTCCTTGATTTGTTTGTAAATTACATTGATTGACGATTTTAATATGCTGTCAAAAAGCTTTTTGAACTTTTTTTCAAAAACGTTAATAGATTCTTTCATCGCAGGCGACAAGGAAATCCACCCCTTCTTTATTTTATTCATTGAAAAATTTATTTTTCTACGGCTATTTTCTATCATTGAATTTCTAAAAAATATGTGGGAATTTTCTATTGCTTCAAGTGAAAAAAGTTCAGACAAAGATATTTTCGAATTAAAATTTGAAAAATCTTCAAAAAAAGCACAGAAACCGGTAATTTTAATGCGTTCATTCACTTTACTATTATATAAATTATCCAAATAAAAGACAAACTCCTTAAAGTACCACTTATAATACTGATCATCGTAGTTAATTTCTTTATACTTTTCAATAAGTTCTACTTCATCTGAAATTTTCTCCAAGCAATCAAAATATTCTGATAATGGGGAATAGCAACTAATTTGCTTATAATTTTCACCAAAATTTTCATTGTTATTTTCTTTAGAAGTTGATGCAGAATTATCTTTTCCATCTTTATATAGGCCATTTACTTGAACTTTTTTCTGCTCTATATCATAGAAGTTTTCAAATTCGTTGCCAACTTTATAAGTTTCCATATTTTTTTCAGATTCATGTGTAGTCGTTTTAGCTCCTACAAATGATGCAAATAAGTGGATTGACAATATTAATAGAAAATTACACATGTTTGGTCAAACAGAAACACATATTTAAACCTTTTGAAAATCAAAATTGATTACGCTGATAAATTAAAAGATTAAAACATAAATCAAAAAGATAAATATTGAATCATAAAGTTCGTTTATGATTTTAAAATATTGATATCAAAAAGATTGATATCTTGATATTCTTAACTTTTAAAGTATTACGACAATTTTTTTGAAATATATGGCCAAGTATGGTAACTACAGAATTATTATGCCTTTTATGATTTACAATACCTTTATTTTTTTCTTCTGCTGAATTAAACGTGATACATTTTAATACTAATTCATTTATGTTTTTCGATTTAAATTTATTAGAATTATTATTTTAAAATCTAAACATTACAACACCACTACCACATCAACTGAAGTATATGCTAATTTATAGCACGATTGTTTTAAAACATAATTATCGTTGCGCTTATGATGCAATAACCATTCTTATGTTTTTTCGAACTTATTTGTTATAAATACTAAGAAAGATGCAAGAAAATAGAAAAAGTAATGGATAAATAATGAAATGAACAAGCAATAATATAGTCATATAGTTTAAAACCAAATATATATTCCTTATGCAAATAATTATTAAAAAGATTAACGAGTTCTATAATTAAAGAAATTAAAATTATTGGTTAACCATAAAATGTTAAAAGCACTTATAATACCAAATTTTTTAAAATAATGTATTAAATAGAAAATACAAAGCGACTGAAATTTTAACACCAATATATACTATTTTAAATCCATTATAAAAACTTATGGGGCAGTACAACACTTAAAAAAGATAAAGTTGCATACATGAAAAATATTTATTTTTGACGCATAAATTTTAAAAAAAGCATGTAAAATATTCTATCCTTTTATTTCAGTTTAATCTAAAGGGGAATGCTTTAAATTCGTAATATAAACAAGTAACCATGAGTATGTTTAAATCCAACCAATTAGGGCATATAATTAAATGTGATAGATAACAATTTTTAATATATACATTTTTTACCTAGAGAAACTAAAAAAAATAAAAAAGGGGTTTCTTAACTGACTTCTATGTTGAGTAATTAAAATAGAGTTTTTTTTTAGAATTGACCTATTAAGATATTTATGAAAAAGCTTTTTACTAGAATGGAATTCTTTATATTGACACATAAATGCAAATAGATTATGGTTCCTAGATCCAAAAATCGCACCCGTATTCGATCTAACTATAATTAAAAGCCAAGATCACATCATTTCAATTTATTTTGCCTGATAAACCTTTTGCTTTCCAGATTTAATATTTTTGTTTTTTTGATTGTTCGCTTTGTAATTTTATCCGAAACAACCTTCTTTAAATTTTAGAGACACACATTCACCATAAAATAAGACATTATTTAGAAAATCACTGGCATAATTAAGCAATTTATCTTGGATTGCAGATATCACATACAATTATATAGTTCATTTGCCATAATAAATGCTTTATCACTTTTTAGTAAATTCAACACCTTTTAATGTTATTCTACAAAAAAAAAGAAACAGAATATTCATTGCATTTTTATAGATATTATTTTCTAATTGATAACACCCTAGAGATTTCTCAAAAATTTATTTTGAGATGGATATATCATTATTATAAACTTTGTGAGGCACATGTTTATCTTCACCAAGTATCAATATTGAAATTCGACGATTTTATGATAAAAAATTATTATTTGATTTTAACTCTGGGCATAAAATCATGATAAATTTTTATCATCATTGTTTACGCTTTTTTGTTAATGATTTATATAAATGATGAATCAAAAAATGTTGTCTCTAAATTATGTATGATAAATAAATGTTTTAAAAATAAAAGAACATTTATCACATTATATTATTATTTTTTTCGCGTGAGAACTAAATTTTACTTTTTGATCTGAAAAAGCAAGATCAAAGTTCACCGTATATGCCTTTTAAACTATGCTAGTAGACAATTCAAATAAAATAAATCTAATAGTAACTATATTAAATATATGAAGATGTTTTTTTTGGAAAGACTGGTCAAATTCAATTAGTATTCTTTTCAAATTCCGCATTAGATTTTAAATTACATATTCTGTTGGAATATAAGAATTTATTAATACATCTATTATTGAGCAAATGCAAACATATTTGCATATATAAATCATGCTAATAATATACACAATTAACACTTATTGACTAAAATACAAGGCAGCACCGAGAAGTATGTGTATTTTAAGACATTGCATAGTATAAATGGAGAAATAAATAAAGTAAAATAAGATAAGGTTTGGTTGAAAATTTCGCCTAAAATTAATCCTTTTATAGGTTGAATCTTAAAACATTAAATTATAGGTTTTTTTTGTTAAGACAATGCTATATAAAAAACATAGAAAATATTTCAGCACTTAATGAGCAAACTATATTCAAATATTTTTTTTTAATCTATTGTCAGAATGTATAAGTTAAAATTTCTGTGATCATGTGATAGAAAATTTCTATTTTTTATACTCTTGATAGTGTATCTCGTTTAAAGCTCTGTGTCTCTTCTAATCGGTTGATCACTTAATATTGTTATAAAAGTAAATTTATAATTCCATATAGGATATTAGATTTATGATACGTTTTATTACCCTTACATAATTTATATTTTTATATTACTTCAGTTATGCAATATTATTGGCTGGTGTTTAGTTTTCAATTAATTTATTTATATATTGCCCGTACAGAATATAGAACATAAAACGAATTAATATTGCCATGAAATCTTTTTTCTTTACAAAAATAATTAATTTTATATTTTTTTAGAGGATATTTATGTTATTTTCCAATTTTATTTATAGACAAGTGAGATAATAAAGTTTATAAAAATAAATTCAAAATTCGCACATTTGATCATTTAGAAAGAAAATAAATAAATTTTAAATAGAAGCTATGATAATTAAACGTAAGAAACAAATAAAAAAACATACTCTTAAAGATCGATCTACTTAAAAATACAGCTTGATTTTATTTTTTTTGAATATAAGTTATCAGTACCATTATCTAATAAATTTTTATAGGAATTAAGGGTTTTAATTATAAGATCAAAGTATGTTTATAAGATGAAATATATATTCATTTGATGGTTTTATTAGTATGATCTATTTATATTTGTTCGAGTAAAACCTTTGATTGCTTTGCAAAACGGAAATACGCAACACTTCTTTCGAACACGTTATCTTAAAATCATAATCTTATTTGATGATTGTTATAATCAAAACTATTGTAAATTCTATCGTTTGTGCGTATGCTTCTTTTGGTATCTGTAACTTCTTATTATTTGTTTCTAATATAGTGGAATATTCATGGTAATAAAACCTGACAATTTCTAGAGAAGATACAAATATAAACAACCAAAAGAGAAATTGTAATTGAATAAATAACATATAATCAATGGTAAAACATTATTTAAAAACCTAAATAATATCTGATGTAAATCGTTTTAATTTTAAAACATGTAAAAAAAAGAATTTAATTTGTAAATTATTTCATTTTCAGCACTTTTCAAACCATTAGCACATAAATTTGCTCTACCTTATTAATATTTGATTTGTGAATTTTAAAATATCATCTTTGTGGATTATGATGAAATTTTCTGCAAGTTGAATTTTTAAATAAAATTATCGCTGTTTATACTAGATCGAAATCAAAATTCTTAATCTTATAGTATTGCATGGTGTTCTTTAGTTGTTTGCTACACAAATAGAAGCCCTCTTTCTCAAATTTACCAAAAAAAACAGTCTTATTTTTTCTATATCTATACTTCTTGCACGCGATTATTCTCAAACTTGTGTATTTTTTTTTGGAGAACACATGTGCTAAAGACATATATATTATTGATGGATAATATATAAATTAAACTTGTTTTTATATAATATAACTATTTTTTGAGCAAATTCCAGTGAACATACCTGTATTCAATACTTTTAACAGTAATTAATCTTTATAATTCTTTTATATAATTTAGTATAGCTGGTATCTTCATGGAAAATCAATCGTAATAAGACCTTTTTAGAACTTTTATTTTGAATATTATAGATTCTTTTTTTAGAAATAAGAGTATAATCCAAAACGTACAAAATCATGAACCCTTTTGAAAAAATTGTAAATTAGAGCCATAATATGAAAAATCTTATTTTTTTACTGCTTATCATGGTTTTTCTACTACTGAAATAAAGAAAAAGTTCAACTTTAAATCGACTAAACCATTTTTTCGGCAATATAGTTTTTAATAGCAATTTTTAAAGTTCATATTGTTATTTTTATTTTGAAGTCTATATTTCTATAGTTACATAGATTTTGCTTGAGATTTATATTTTTCATGTCTGTTTTATTGTGAATATGAAGGGATTTTGCTCTGTTATAGAGGTTAGAGTTTTCTTGCTTCTAAAGTATGTTTTACCATATAATTTTACACGTACCAATACCATTTTTTATAGATTATTAGATATATGCATTTAATAAAAGCCTCAAAGATATAATTGCAGTTTGTTCGTGTCACTTTTTATATTTTCGGATTTATCTTTTGTAAAAGTAATTTACTTTTCTGTAAATTCTTAGGATAAATCATCTTTATATGAAACATTCTCGATTATATATTCATGTAACTTCAAGATAATTATCAAACCTTGTAAAAAACATTTCCAGATAATATACAATATTTTTGTGAAGAAAAGCTTGGAAAACTCTCCTTAAAATCCGAACTATAAAATTACTGCGTAGGATGTGATATTTCTTCATTCAAAAAACCAAATACGATCTTTTGTCGTTCTTTGAATTCGTTTAACCGTTCCAGAATAAATTTCTGACAATTAGGTATTTTCGAAAACAATTTCTGAAATATTAATACTTCAGATATTGTTGTTATGAAAGAGTTAAATAAGAATTTTTTAGGCTTTATTTTTACACATTTAAACAATTTCCGCTGTTTTTTTCTTTATAGAGAAATATTTATCGATTTTTTTATTGCATGTGATTTATTTCTCATCTTCTTTGTTCATTTTCGGTTTCTTGAATTATTCATTCTCAGATTTTACTTCTATAGTTACAAAATCCACATCAACTTGTTCTTTGAATTTATTAGTTTAATATGACTAGTTCATAAATGGATTTTTTTTTGTAAGCCTGCTATATAAAAGAATATTAATTTTTACAAAAGAAAGATGCTTCGTACTTAATAAAATTAGTCTTCGTGAATATATAAATGATAAGAAAAATAATTCCTATAATTTTATTTGGTAATATCATAACAACCAAATTCATAATGAAGCATTTAATTCGCCGAATTACTGCATTTTATTTGTATTATATTAGTGTTGAATAGACAACTAAAGTTTCTCATGATATATTTTATTTTTACTTGTCTCTTTGTGGCAGTTTTGAACACAAAGACATATTATTTTTAACGTTAAAATAGAAGTTAAAAAGCCACACCTTTTTATAATCTAAGAGGAAGTTTATATAGATAAAAGTATATTTTCTAGGAAATGATAAAAAACGTTTTTACTTTACACAATTAGCATTTCATGTATAGTATGCCTTTTAAAGAATTTATTTTATCAATACATTCCAGGATTGCACCTTCTTTATTAAATATACCCATAAAACATGCGTATTCCTAAATGTATATTTTTCTGTGTGCTTATTAACCTTTCAACAAATATGACAAACATAAAGCAATAAATAGCAGTTTTTATTCATTTTCTTAACCAGTTTATAATTTCATTTATAATCAATGCCCGAATATCTTTGATTTAATTTATAATTTCTTCTAAAAAAATATATCTATTCTTTAAACACAGATCACAAGTTCTGATTAGTTACTAAAGTTAATATATATGCCATCTACGTCGGAAAACCAAGCTCTATTGTTTTGATTTTGATAATAAGATGCGAATCAACATTGATTCGTTGTATACAAAATAAGATAATCATATTGAACCATAATTTTAAAATAAAAAAAACCATAAAGTTACATAAATTCATCATAATATATTATTGTGTAAAACATATAACAAACAACTTCAAAATCAATTTAGCCATCGAAAGTTTTAATTCTATTTCTTAAGATTAACGATAAGTTTGACTTTCTTTGATATTATATTTGAGGGATACAACATCTAACAGTGCGCTTGAAGAATAATATTTTCAAATTTCACTTTTAATTTTATTTGTGTTATTTTCGAAGAAATATAGACATACACATGATCTTTTTCATAATAAAAGATTTAGGTATAAATTATATGCTCTATCCTTATATGTTTCTAATATATCCGCTTTGTTCAAACCTTTGCAGCCCGAAAATCCATCACAATTTTTTTGCTTTTAAAATTATTCAAAGGCATAAACACACACCAATTTTAAATATTGCAAAATTAAAATTAATGCAACTAATTGCCAGTTTAAATTTAATCTAGATGAAAATACATTTATATTTTTGTGAAAACCAAAACAGACGACGTGGGTAGATCAAAATAAATAGATCATAATCAGAAGTATACATTTATCTTTGATTTTTTATTTATGTTGATAAAAATATATTATATTCAAAAGTTAAATATATTTTTAACGAGTGTTTAATTTATATGTAATTTATTATGATTAAAATTTAAAGATAGATTACCTTCCTCAATAAGCATGCATGCAACCTCTCATACTTCGAAAGGCACTTGAACTCATCACATTTGAGAGAAGAAGAGCAGTTGATGAAGATAGATCAAGGGAAGATGTCAAAAGATGCATCAAGGAGTTGTACAATATTCCCAATGGACTGACCACGTCTAAATAGATAAAATTGATAAAAATAAACATTACCATAAAAATAAAATAAATACAATTGTTTATTAACATCATTTGACTTTTCGAACATGGTTCTGTTTTTTAAATTAATTGGAGCATAGAAAACAAACGAATTCGCATCATATCTCATTATAGGTTTTATTGCGATCTTAATATAAAATTTAAAGAATGTTTGGTTTAGACATAAAATACAAACTCGACCAGAATAAATCGATTCATACGTTTATATATGAAAAATATACTATGTTTCATCATATGGACATTAATTTTCGAAAAGATAATTTATTGGGATACATTAAAGTATAATACATTTTTAATGTAAACTACATTAAAAATTAGCAGCTATATCATAGTGGCAAAAAATATATAAAAAAAGAATAAGAAAAGAGAAAGGCATAATATTTTTCAATTGTATTGAATCACATATTGTTAAATTATAAATCTACAGAAAGAAATATTCATATAAATAAGCAATAATTTTCATGTCGATTAAATAATATTGGGATATTAACATCCACTTTACAAGTTTATAGTTTCTTAAGTGTATGGTTGTTTAAAGTACCAAATTAAAAAAACGAATACATTAGAACAAGATCAGGTAATTCAACAATTTTATATTATAATTTAGCATAGTAAGCCTCCTGTACAATTTTATTTCGAATCTTAATAAAGCAAGTAAAATATTAAAAAAAGTTAGTTTACCAGCCAAATGACCACTTAGTTTTTTTTCATTTTCACAAAGAATATAAGAGGAAACAGATAAACTATAATCCAATTTTCATAACAAACTATGTTCTGAATCCATAAACTATCACAAAGAAAGTCTTAAAATCTGTATAATTATTTAAAAAAAATTAAAGTCATTTTTATTCCAATACGGGCCGAAAAAATTCAATTGCCAATAAGTAGATTCAAAATATATAATTTTTTTTAAAAAAAAACTTTATGCATATTTATTTTAGAATGATTTAAATTTACCTTATTTTTGGTGCTTATCTGTTTTTTCGTTGTTTAAACTAACTGATATATTAATAAGAGGAAGACGTATCATCGTAGATATTATCATGCTATAATTCAAAAATTAATGATAAATTTTCATGAAGCGAAATTCAGCTATAAGTTGTTTATGTTTACGTATATATTGGATCAAAAGTAAATTTCAAATATCAGCAGATATATTTATGCTCATAAAACCTAAAAAGATGGCAAAATTAATTTATAGAGGCTCTAGTTTATTTTCAGTAATAAATTGAACTTTCAACCTTAACAAGTTAACGGTAGAATCATTATAAAAGGCAATGAAAATAAAAATATTCTAGCATCTCATCTTTCATAAATAAGAAATAATTTTTTTAAAAATTCTACAAATGTGCTTTATGAAGGCATTAAATTTATTGATATATTGCGTTTATTTGAATTTTAAATGATCAAATGTAACTATTGATCTCTAAATACACAAATAATAACCAAATTTATGTATTAATCATGACGAAATATCACATGGTTGTTTTAAATGATAGTAATGGGCAAAATCTTTTATTTATACTTCTAAAGCTTTTTTATATATAAAGATGGAAATCAAACCCCCCCCCCCATTTACATGTGCGAAATACACGAAATTAGAAATAAAATATCTATTTTATAATTGGATTTTTAGTCAGATACTGGACATTGCAAGAACAATTAATCCACAAAAATAACAATTTTATTTAATCAAATTAAGTATAAAACAAAGAAAGGGTAGTAATATCGACTGCGTTATATTTATTAGAGGGCTTAGATTTCTAAAAATCAAAAAAAAATCATATATATCGACTTTTAAACATCCTAATGATTATATTTTAAAAAATAATTTTAAAAGCACAATAAATCGTTCAACTTATAAAAATCTACCTATAATAGCAGTAAATTCTTAGGCTTAACCATATCACGACCCATTAATCATTGTTCGTCAATCTTAATTTGGCAACAAATATTAATTTTGAGACAGCACAACCATATGAAAAGATATTATAGAAATTATGATAACATAATATCACTATTTAAATCTAAATAATGGTTGAAAGCCTTTTTCTGGTTATTAAAGCCATTCTATTTTACAGCACGTTATTTAAACTGGGAATTTAATAAGCAAAAATCAATAGATTAAATATTGAATAGCACTATTTTATCAACGAGTGATACATTTATTTATTCTTAATTATTAAATATAATAATACACCCCATATATAATTTATCTTTTTTTTTATTATTTCATTCTTTTTTTTCTAAATAACTTCTAAACCTTCAATATATATTTGTAATTTAACAATGAATTTTGAAACTCTTCATTATATGATGGATATAATCACCTATGTAGCAATATATAACTTTTATTATATGTATTACGGTTTTTGTAACTACAAATTCTCATCTAATGGAAAAGTAAAATAATCTGTTTAAATACATAAATGTTAAGGTTATAGAAGTAAAGTTAGAGAGAAGATTTCTGGATAAAGAGTTTAAATTGCGTTATTTGATTGGTTGAGTTTAATACCAGTGTGTCTATCATATAAAAAAAATAAACTCGGAAAAATAGCAGATAAAACCATTGCCGAAAACTTGGTTGTAACAATAGGCATAATTTTAAACTTGAAATATTTTAGAAAATAAAAGTCTAATAATACATCAAACTCTCTTGTTATCTGATCCGAAAACACACATAAAAATAAAGGATATAATGATGATATCACAAAAATTAAGACTTAATGATGATATCACAAAAAAGTATATATTAGATATTTAAAATACATACAGAAGAAAAAAGCAGGTTTATGTGTCAAATTTAATGGTGAAGACCACCCAACATTATATTTATGCAATTGAAAGTGTGAATTTATTTTTGCATATACTAAGTATGATTAAATTGATATTTTTCTAATTTGACAATTAAAACTTTCTATTAACACACTCCTTTTCAATTAATTTTTGAATATATGGTTACATCAAAAAGAACACTTTATCGTTCCCGTAGAATATAGAGCATACAAAATTCTTTATTTAATTTGACAGAACATTCTATGCATAAAAAGAATTATTATAGACTTCTTTTTCGTGATATTTTCTTTTATTTTTAGATTATTTGCAAGATTATCGTCTTGAATGCAAATTTAATAAAGTATAAACTTCTTACTCATTGAAGTATATGATAAAAATATTTTAATATCCTTTTTAAACGGAGACAGCAAGATTCAAAATACAAAAGGCTTAATTCTGATGCTAACCCGTTTTAAAACAATATTATCAATTTTCGGTGTGTTTGTATATTTTATAGTTTAATTCTTTAGAATGAATAAGCCACGTAAAATATATATTTAATTTTTTTTACTGCAATTTAATAGTTATTTTCACAAGAGATATATATTCATAGACTTTGAATTCTTTTGATGATACTGCTTTATATTTTCATTTTATCTACACATAATTAAGATATCTCATAGCTATGTGTATGCTGTTTTCATTGATAAAATTTGCCTAACTTCTAATAAAGGCTTTAAATTTCAATTATAAGTTTCTCTTTCATGATATAAAAAGATAGAATTTACTTAAATAGAAGTTTTTTTTGATAATATAAACATTGTAGAGAAAAATTAAAAAAACTATATTACCTACTATGCCGCAATTGTCATAGTTATACAGGTGGAAGACAGTCACTATACCATTTTATATACAATTCAATGATTTGACAACTCAATTTGTCAGTAAACAATGTAAATAAATAGTATTTTAAACGAATCTGATGATAATTATAAAATATAATGATGAGAAAGGCGCCTATAAAGATCACAGAATGAAGCATAATACAGATGACTAGCTGCATATATGTGATATATTTTCGGCAATAAAAAAGCTTAGTTTGAAGAAGAAAATAACCAAAGTTATCATATTTTATTTAACCCCTAATTTTTTAGTAATGTTTTGCTATCTATAATAGGAAATGAATTTGTAAATATTTTGAGATGGTTAAATCGATTAATTATATGTGAGGATGTTTTACGGCCTTTACTGTTTCTTTTGTAATTTTATTGCTTTTGCATTTTATTAAAGATATAAATATAAAAAGTTTATGCATACTTCATTTTAAATCACCGATCAAGATATCTATCTTATATTCCTTAAGAGATCATATTATTAATACTATATTTTGTAGTGTTTAAAGCCCTAAATAACGTGATTTAAAAGGTTTTAAGATTTTATCATTTTCAACTACATAAAGAAGGAAAGTTCAATAAAGCTGTGCAGAAATATCCAAATAAACACACACAACTAAATATCAGACGAAAGTAGTTTTATTTAACTGGGTTGCTTCATTAGATTCTAATTTATAATAATTCGTTTCAGATTCTTATTCTAGAACACCTAGTTCATTGTATTGAAATTGAAAGATGAAAAAAACTACGGATTAATAAACCATATTCTATAGAAATATGTCGCATTATATTGAAAATATTTACGATAGGATATAAACTAACTCAAAAAATATCGATTTGAGCTTAAATATATATAAAAATCGACATTCGGGCATTTATAAATAGATCATATTTTTGAAAGTTTATATAAAGATATCGAAATAAAATTCATATACATAATTATATTAGCTTGTGGTTTAATTATTTTTTATCAAGTCAGATTTTAGTTCTCGAAAAAGGTTTTTTTTATCATAAAGAGGGTTTTTTAGATATAAGCGCTTATTTTCACATATTTATTTGCATATTATTTAAGCGTTTCGGGGTATTTATTTATTAAAAAGGAGAATATTTTTACAATAAAAATATAAAAAAATTATTAAGGCTGAAATTAGTGCACTCAATTAATTGTCATCATAGCAAAAAAACTTATTTATACTACTACAAACATTTATTTAGTTTTTCTTTTCCAATAATTCTCACTATTCATCTTTTTTTTTGCCGAATTTTTAATTTATAATCATTTTCAAATCAGAACAGATATACTGCTGTTAGATTTATTCGAGTACTTTGTAAATAGTTATCTGGAGGGCATGGGAATTCCATAAAGACATATATTACATGAGTTGACAAATTCACATTTCTATAAAACAAATACAGTGTGAATTTTTCTATTAATCATCCAAACAGGTTTGTTTTATTAAAATTTCATAAGAGATAATATGTTGTGCAATAAAGTTTCTTTTTCCTCTAAAATTAATGGAACAACTTCATAAAATTTTTAGCTTACTGTTAAATATAAATTATTCTGGTTATAAACTATAGTGAATTGCATTTTCCATTTTAATTTGTTTTTTGATTCCGAATTCAAAACAAAATCAAGCTATTTCAGTTTAAATAAAATAAGTTATTTTTCTTTCTGTATTCAAAACATAAGATGATGAACTTTTAAAAGCGCAATTATATATGGGTTACACGGAATTGGGGACTCTAGCATGCTGTATTTTGGTTCTGTGCTAAAATATTTTTTTAAACCTTTAATTTTACCCTTCACAAAGTTCTAGTTCGGTAACCACAAACCCAAAGCTAAAAACGTCATATCGAAAAAGAATTTCAAGTAAATTAAATTTATAACCTAAGAGTCATATAGATTACCTTTTTAATTTCTGGAAATCCTTGTTAAAATTGAATAGAATCCACTATCACAGCGTGTATTATCTTTTTGGTACTATGATTATGAACAGCACCAATGTATTTAACGGGATCAGTGTGGAGTTCAATTATATGGTTCGAAAATTAAACACTAAGATTAAGTGTTGAATGATTTAAACCACATGCAGGTAAATCGGTATTAGCCTTTTTATATATCCATATTATTATACAATGAATAAATTTTTGCCAAAATATAATTGCAATGTTTCCCAATTTCGATTACTATCATAAAAAAAAGAGTTTTTTTCTTTTTTCACTTCTCCCAACCATACCTAAAACCTACGTGCCATCTACTCTGTGCTTTATATTAAATTTAAGAGGTCTAAATATACTTTCATCAGCATTCACAATCATATTTATGAACATATTATATTTTAGCGTCTTCAAAAGTTTTGCTAGTTTTATTTGAATATTCATTATATTAAAAAAAATTTCTTGAAATGCCCAAATATATTATTCTTCTTCTATTTGTGTCACCCAATGATATCTTCTCGAATATATCTAACATTTATTCAACATTGAAATGTAATTTATTTGAATTTTTGATTAGAATATTAGTTCTGTTTTCGACTTTTCATCTACCCACACTTAATTTTTTCCTACATGATTGTTTTGGAAGATTTCCTCAACAAATTTGACAGAAAATGTTCATAATTTCTCCTATAATCTCTCCCTGTAAATTTTAATGGTTGTATTTTTTAGATATTCGCGTCTTTTCATCTATTTTTTAAAATATTGTTAAACAAAGTTAATTTTTGGAATCTATTCGTTTTAATAAACTTTAAATTTAGTTTTTTTACTATTAAAAACGATTAAAGTTGATTTATACACATAAGAGAGTAAATACAATAAGAAAACAATTTTTTTGCATAAATCCATAATCTAAATTTTATATACTCTAATAGAAAGTTTAAAAAAATAATTAAATTAGAAATCAAAATTTTTTAATAAGAATATATCCAAAAAGAATAAAAAACTATAGTACACTTATATTTATATGTAAAGAACATAGAAAGATGCTTCTTATCTTATAATTCACGCATAAAGCTGAAACCTTTAAAAGCTTAATTTAGAAAATATCAATAAATATTCTATTAAAATCAAAATTTGGAGCATTCTGTGGTGTTTGTTTTTGAATGTTAAAATACGCGTCTGGTAGGCATAATAATTTCTCTTTTGCCCTATGTGGGATTTACAGAATGCAAGGAAGATATAATATGATTATATATCCAGATAATTCGACCTCGAAAAATAAAATAAATATTAAATATATCGCAAAAACATGAAAATGATACTACAATGGTTTAAAAAAATCAAACAATTCATTCGCCTAATACACAATATCAATTTAATTTGATAAAGACAGATTAAATTTTTTATGATCAATATGTTTAATTTCATGCATCGACGAAATTTTTAAAACAAATTCTGATTATATGCATCACAAAGTACAAATTTAGATAATATTTTCAGACATATAATCTTATTATGCCTTTAAATTTTTTTTCGAGAACAACTAATATTTCGATTTAAATCAGATAAATATAAGCTCTTATTATGTCTGCAAATTATTAATGTTATCTTTCTAAAATATTGCTTTTTTTTCGTCAATTTAAATGGTCAAAAGTAGTAAAAATAGATGCGTGGTAGAAATATTCCACCTACAATCTTCAATTTACTTCATTGAATTTTGATTCTTCTTTGCGTATTGTAAGTTTTTAATTATAAAAGGAAATGAATTCTGCGTAACTATAAGGCACACAGAAAACACATATAGGCCGACTCACAATAAAAAAGCTACAAATCTAACATGTACTTTATTATGACCCAGAAAAATTATAATGTTTGTTTTAACGCAGGTCTTAAGAAATAAAGTTTATTTTTGGTATCCTGGGTATGATCCAATTGTAACCTCTGTTGAGTGATGTAAATATGTGACCTAGAATTTAAAATTTTAATGATTGAAGGTTCGTATCCTATTCACGCAAAGGCAATGATCAATAACTAAACTTTTAATTAATGCCGCCTAACTGCAAGAGATACATAAAACACTTCAAGGCCGATTCCTTGTCAAAAGAAAGCACAAAAGTTTAAATATACATGAATATGGCCCTGAAATAACTCAACCCCAATATCAAACATTAGTTCATGTAATCAAAACTATTTTGATCAGATGGATATTTTTTCCTTAGCGGTGGCACGATGTGGCTTTACCAATATCTTTAATACTTTTCAATTATGTTTTCGCGTTGTTAACCCGATTGACTTAAATGAATATTAATCACAAATATTTTTTAAAATAAAAAAAACCATCGAAAAGTTCTGGCTAATTAAGTTTATTATTTTTTAATATAAAAGGCTGTTTTCTTATAACATAAGATTGCTAAGCTGCAATAAAGCCCCAAACTATGAAAAATCTGCATTTTGTATAAGATGAAGAGTAGTGATGCAATCTTTTATTTTTTATGGATCGCTTACATAATAATATCAGCTTGACATTAAAAATATTCAGATCTTAACATGATATTTTTATCAAAACAATTTATTTATTTAGATTCCATGATAATTTTATTTTAACCATTTACAATTGTTGATTTTTTTTGAAATCTATTAATTATATAAACAAGGGAATTCTTTTATGTATTAGAAGAATGGGGGCAAAATATAATTTAAATGGGCGGTAATTCTTGAAACAAATACGTAAATTATTGAAACCATATTTCGCAATAATGTTCAATTGCTAATTATTTGCAATAGACCTACATTTTTACAAAGAAACTATATATTAATAAAATTTTCAAACGTAATTTATACATGAAAGTATTTTGGCACTTTTTATTGGTATGATTTTATAATAATTTGAATAGATAAAAATTTTAGTTTACATTAATAACAACACCATTTAAAGGTACAACGCTAAATTTTGCTAGTCAAAAATGTATTTTGTATGTAAATATGTAAAAAAAATATGTTTTAAATCTTTTTTATTCCTTAACATTATATTGCGAGAATACTAAGTTAAATATTTTTTCTAATGCAGATACAGCTAAATTTAACTGATCAGTTTAAACATAAATGTTATTTTAAGACCTTCAAGATTCAATAAAAAAAAATTACGCAATGAAAACGAAATTTATTATACATATGATTTTTTAAAAAATCTGATTTATACTAAGAAATTTTTTTTTGTTCATAAACGGATAGAATTAAATGCTTTCGTGGATAAAAAATACATTTTAGGGACACGTATAAAATAAAAATGCCAAAAATAGACTATTGTGTGATTTTTTGAGATAATCGACACAAATCAATAATCTTTTATATCAATATTTAGATATCATTAAGTATCAAATTTAATTTAAACACATCGAGCAGGCAATAAGAGTTTAAAAAATAATTTATAAGCTCTTGAAGAGTGCATAATTTCATTTAAGATAAATTAAAAATAAGTATTGTATTTGATATATATTTATGAAGAAAAAAACAAATCGCAAAATTTTTCTCAAAAATTATGTAATTTATACGCATTTTTCGTGTATTATAAACCTTGTAAAGACATATAATCATGAATGTTGATGCACTCAAAAAATCTTATTTATTTTAGAATTAATATTTTGAAATTTTTTTTAAGGATATAATAATCAAAATTTGCCCAATTATTTCATTAACCAAGCCTCTATATCCATCTTAGGAACTAGAACACTAGTTAAAATATTATTAAGAAGACTTCGAAATATATAATATGAACATAAGGAATAAAAACCGCACTTGTTTGCTATTTAATCAAAAAGAAAGCTACATCTAGTTCAAATTAGATTAAAACGTTAAACGCGCATCTGAAGCTTTTTATAGCTCCATTATGGTGCATTTCTTCCTATATTACCCATCTATTTCTAAGGCCAAAAAAATTTTAAGGAGTATAACGGTTAAATTTCTAACAGGCTTCATATCTATGATAAAAAAATATTTCTCATATATTATATTGACAGAAAAAAGATCTTTAGTATTTTATTTATGAGATAGACATTTTTTCTATGACAATACAGTAGAGTAGAATGAATTAAACTTAAATGAATGCAATCGAATGTATTTTTTAAATTCATTATAGGTTCAATAATTGTTAGAAAAAACAATAAATAAATAAATGTAGGAATACTAGGTAAAAGGTGTATTTACATAATATTAAAAAATAAAATCGAGATTTTTCGGGTTTAATTTTGATCTACAAATGAAAAATAAATTCTAATCAAAAAAAGATAAACTTGCTAACTTCAAGAAAAATCATCATTAAATAAATCTATTAAAACAAATTGATCAGCTTTAGATTCTGTAATATAAGGGGAATAAATTGTTTATCTCACTAGGATTACCTTTTAATCATATAATAAAGCGGGTTATATATAATATCATTTGTATAAATACCAATATTATTATTTTTACGCAGTATTATTAGGGTTTTTGTATTTATTCTTATAATATAGCCATAAAGTTTTTCTATTTTTATCATTGTTTGTTCATTATCATTAATATTTTAAATGTTTATTATAACCACATAAATAAAGCAATTTGAAAAAAGAAAGAAATATATAACTGAATTATACAAAAAAACCATTTTTAAATATTTTTTTCTGTTGTTAAAAGTAAAAAGTAAATCTGCTTTTAGAATCTATATTTATTTAGCTTTATCGTATGCATATTTTATTGCACATTTTTTTTATATAAAAATATAAAATACACATTTCGTCTTTGGCGAGATGGTTTAAAAAAAAGAATGCCAATGTGAACACATCATTAAGTGTGCTATTTATCGTAAAGACAAAAAAAAATATTACTTTTTTGACGCATTAGATCATGTGCACATTTATATTCTATTTTGGATTTATAAATAAATTTAATAAAATATTGTTTTTTTTTCAAAGTTTAATCATCCTAAATGCTTTTTACCCCTATCAATACAATACGATTTTCTAAATTAAATTATATAATTTTTTTTTTCCTGTTCTATTCATATACTTTAATTTATAAATTTAAATCTTTTTACAGAAAATGAAACTTATTTTTTTCATGTCAAATATAAAAACCAGAAAAATTGTGAATCGCCACTTTTCACTTTCTGTACTGACATAATAAAAAAACTTTATATAAAAGTTCTATTTACAATAATTTTATTTATAGAGTTACCACTTTTAATAAGCAAATCGTAAATCAAAAATTTTGAAAATAGTAGGTTTTTATAACGAGAAAATTTCCAGATTCGTTAATTTAAGTACAATAAAATTAGTTAAGGATGTATGTTTATCAATTCGAATTAATGTCATGAGAATCGAATTACGAGAAGAAAATAAGCTTCGAAAATTTGTCAAACCTTATATGTTAAAAACAGGAAGCCTTTGACCATCTCAAAGAATGTAAAAAATCGTATTTAAGATACAAAATAAGATCATATATGGCTAGATTATATAAAAAAGTGCATATTATAATATTGAATTATTGCTTACTTTATATTTTTTCACATAATAACGAACGTTAACAGGTATTTTTAATTTACTTATGCTTGAAATAAAGACATAAAATCCATTTAAATAATTATTTAATGTTTTATTCTACTTATTGCTTTTAAAAATGCTTCTTAATAGATTAGATATTATTCATAATATGCTGTAACAGATACGAAGGCTTAAATAAATGTCAAAATAAGTTTTATATGTAATTTAATTACTGAATAAAATTAAATTTATGAACCAATGGGTAAACATGCAGTTTTCTTAAAATTGCTATATTTTATATATTTATATCAGTTTTACAGAGTATTTATGATTCTATAATAAGAAATTTTATCCAATTCTTTTAATATTTTTCATTTTTCAGTAGCCTCTTCATTTATTGCGTTAATAACATGTATAGGGCAATGTTCAGAAAATTTATTTTTCGTGCATGTATATATATAGAAAATCTTGAATACTATGATCAAAGCAAAAATATAAAATATTGTTGACGGATGCAATGTATTACTTGTAAAGGGTATACGACACGGTGTTTGATAATTTTTATTATAAATCTGTGTCAGAACATCGTCGTACTTTGAATATTCCGAGAACTCACGGTTTACAAAGGACTTGTAAATATGATAATGCATATAAATTCTCCAGCATACTAAATCATACATCAAAAAACCAACTATCTTAATGATATATAATCTAATGCTTACATAAGTCGTACTGAGATATACTTCTGGGTAAAGCAAATTATGAGCAGAGAGAAAGTTTAAAACCAATGCCGGAATACTTAGTAAGATGAGATAAAACAGAGTTAAAATGGATTTCAAGCATATAAAACATACATGTATAACGTTTACCAAAGGTATAAATAGAAGGAATAACATAGCTAGCATTGGCATCTTAAAATCAGGGTCTATGAAACAAGCGACACAGTAATAAAATATGAAAGATGGAAAGGAAGTAACTAAGCTGCTGAAAATCCAATAGATCAGATATGTGCCAGGGCCATAGAGAAAATTCATAGAATCTGTATCAATCTGATCATTCCATATATAATTATCCACGAAAGTTTTCAGAAACAATGAAGCTCCATATAGTACAAAAATCAAATTTATGAGATTCACTCTTGCTGCCATACGGATAAAGTTATTTACAAAATTTGAATCAACAGATTCAAACATTGAATTATCAATAAGACAGATCACATCTTCTTTATTCAGAAAACATCCGAATTTTACTAAAATCACACAAGTAAGTGGTAAGATCAGATATAGTCCTATTATCACAGACCATATATATGATTTCATTCTTTTTATCAGCAAAAACCATCTTTCAAAAAGAATTTTCAAATCGAAGAGACTGGGAATAAAACTAACACCTATGAATTCTGACTCGTTTTTTCTATATTCATCGATATTTAATTGAATTCGGGTGTTTTTTTTCAAAGATTCATATGGCGATTTTATTGTTTGGTGTGGTTGTGTGTGAAGATTCTCCGATATTAAATCATTATTTGAAATTAGAACTCCAAGATGTTTCTCATTATTTCTTAGTTCATTAAAACAATGTTTTTTTAAGTCTTCTTTTGAAGAGAATTTCGTTACATATATTAATTTTGTGTCTTGAGAGAATATAAAGTCATCAAAATATTGTAAATGTCCGCTTTTTAAATTATCTATCTCGATAAAGATTCGTTTTTGATCTCTAACACATATTTGTCTGATAATTTTTAAAAAATCACAAAAAAAATCCAAACATATACCCATATCTTCAATGTATTTAAGTTCGATGAAGAGAACATGTTTATCTTTCAATAACTCCAAGCAATATAAAACTTTATATCTTTCCTCCTGATTGATATCCACTATTAATTTTTCCCCGATATCTTTTAGTTTCATATCAATCATCGACGATATAACTATCTTTTCAATAGCTTCCCTTGTTAAATTTTTATAGTAAAATCTTGCGGTATAACACAAAGCCTCTTGAATTGTTTGGCATCCTTTTAACATACTATCATGATAAACATGCGACTTTGTTTCCAACCACTGATCCAAGGAATCTATTTTTTCGTCCGTTATTGCGTTAAAAATGGAATAGTTTCTAGATATGTCTCGAATTATGTTAAAAGTTTTTTTTGAATCTTCGTTGAAGATGGCAGTCATTGTTCCGTTTTCTTCTGCACAATCCATTTTAAATTGTTGAATAAATTTTGTTTAAATATATAAGAATTTCTTTTTTGGTAAATGAAAACATTTTCGGAACAAATTTGAAAGCCTTTTATAGGATACAAAATTTAGAATCAAATTAAAACGTTTTCCTTTTATTTTTAATTAAAAAAATGCGACCAATTAAACAAATAACCATGTTACATGAAGATGGTTTTATAATATGATATAAAAATAAGCACATTTGCTAAAAATGTACACAATAAACACTAGAATTGGGTGAATTCAATTTTACAAAAATATCATGAATAAAATCGAGATTTCTTGTGTTTTGACATGTTAATAAAATTTAAAAATTATTACAATAAGGAAGTGAAAATGTTATTTTGTGATTAATTAAAGCTAATTAATAAAAAATTTGAAAATTGATGCGGAAAAACCAAGAAATTGTATATTCTATTCTTTATAAGAACTATACTTATTATGAATGGATTAACTAAAGATAGCTTCTGGGATGTATAATCTGATTCAATTGCATTTTTTTTATGTTATATTAAATGCGAGTTAAGTAAAAATTATATTTTTATTGTTGATGCAAAATTAGAGTTTTGAATTTTTTTTTAAAAAATACGAAATCTTAATTATTAACCATGTAATTAAAAAAATATGTTAAGATAGAAAATATTATATATTTATAATTTTTAGTTTTCTTTATTTCATAAAATCATTTCGATCATTTATATAAATTTATTTTTAACTGTCAAAGATTTTTAACAAGCCAAAAAAGCCAATTTACATCGTTTCGACAGCTTTTCCCTTTTTATGAAATATTGATGAAAAAATAGAAATGATATTCAGATTTAGTATTTTTATTTTCGAATAGAAAAATCAAGAATTTATACGAGTTTTGAATTTTCGTGTTATATATTTTACTTAAAAACTGTCAGTTGTTTTAATGAGCAGGTTTAATTTTTCTGCGCATTAATTTTCTTATCTATTATTACACACAAGATTCTAAAATAATTCAGATATTTTAATACTGCTGTCATTAAGCTCTATTTATAAAATATTAGTCCAATTAACAAAAATGAAAGTAAAAAAAATAAAATTTCTATAATAGTTTTCTATGAGTTTTGTAGTTAGATTTATTTACTACGTAAATTAGCTCATCTACTGTATAATATAAAAAAAGTAACCGTGTGGCTATTTATTGGCAGTAAAATAATTATTTATTCGAATGCTCAATTATTACTCGAAACTGAAATTTTATTTCATATATATTAAATGTATGGTGTTTAATGCACAAATACTTCAGTAGTATCAGAAGCTATAGGTCATTTTTTACATATTAAATTAATATTTATCATTATAAAATATTTATCTATGATTTTATTCAAGACAGAATTGTTTTTTCGGTGAGAGGATAAAATGCCCACATTGTAACGAAGCCATGAAAACAATCGATCACCTTGCAACAAGATGCAAGAAAATTTTAGGGCATGATTAAAACCGAAGACACCATTAAATCGTAAGATGTCTTCACTTCCTCCTATCAAGACGATACAACTTCAAGAAAACCAAAAAGATCAGAACTCACTCAGTACAAGAGATCTGCGAAAACGAAAACGGAGAAATAAAAGTTGATACCCGAATAAAACAGATATTTTAATCAAACAAAATAGATCTGATATCTTTAAATACGATAAAAAAGAAAATATGATTACGCTGATTGAAATAGGTATAACTAGCCTTATTAACTAAACCGAAGTTTAGAATGAAAATTATAGGAAGTATACATCTTGACGAATGAACTTGATTATATTTACAAATGTAAGACAAGAATAATACCACTTGTGATGACTTGGGATGGGGTGGTCTCAAAATATCATAAAAAATATGTTAAGGAGTTAAAAATCCCGGACAAAGTAGAAGCATACATGCAAGCTCTTACACTCCGCAAGACACTTGAACTCATCACATTTGAGAGAAGAAAAGCAGTTGATGAAGATAGATCAGAGGAAGGTGTCAAAAGATGCATCAAGGAGTTGTGCAATATTCCCAACACGCTGAACACGTCTAAATAGATGAATTCGATAAAAAGAAACTTAACCCATAAATAAACAACAAGTTATATTATATAATCTAAATTTTTTTGCACTTATTTTATAAAAAAATCAACAGCAATAATTTTTTAAATGATTTGTGGAAGTGTAATCTTTCCATTTTTACACTAAAAATTTCTTTTTTATATTAGATTAAAATTATATTTTTTTAGAAACTAACATAGTTAAAAAAGATCCTAATAATTTTTTAGCATATACGATTTATTATTTAATATTTTTACATTACCAGTCATATTATCGAATATAAACACTAAAATAGCATTCATAGAATTCGTTAAAAATATCCACTTTTAATTTAGAGAATGGAATATCTTCTATGCACCCTTTAATCCTACAAAAATCAATATCACATCCCACAAACCTACAAATCAAATTTCCACTATTGAAATTGACAGTAAACATAAAAGGAATGAAATTTTCACGATATACAAGATCCTTTATATATCTAAGATATTTAAAAAGAATATATTCAATGTCATTGTTTGTTTCCATATAGTCTTTATACTCGAAATTTTTGTATATTTGGTCAAATGTATTTTTAGTCTCTCCATTAATGTTACAAACATTTTCTCTATATAAGTTATTAAGTTTTATATTATGTTTTTCTCTTATTTTAAATAAATCGGTGCAATGAGTCAACATTGCTTTAGCCGATGCAACAAACATTTTGTTTACATTTGATGATATACAAAAGAAATTAATTTCAGATGTCTTATTTTGATCTATGGTATTTTCTTTGCTCATTATTTAGATCATCAAAGAATTGCTTTAAATCATATTCATTGTATCTCAAACTCTAATAAATTTTTATACTTATATTTTATTAAACTTTACATTAAAATACTTTATCCATAATTAGAATAAACTAAAATCTTTCTATGCGTGATAATGGAAATAATTTATTTTAATTTAATATATTCGTATTTTAAATTTAACAAAATAGTGTGTTGGTCTATTATAAATACGCATTAGAAAGGGATGGATTTACCGCTTCGCTTACATAATATATCTATATTTTATTATATAGATCTAGAAAGCCAATGGAATCAGAAATTACAGTTATAAACAAAATCATTTTTTTAAATATAATTCCAATTTAAATTATATATTAAAAATCTGTAATCAAATAGCATCAGATTAAAATATATTTATTTATGGGCTAATTATATTTTTAGCTATTTACAGTTGTTCAAGCAAAATTTAAATTGCTTTATAGAAAAAAACGGATGATGCACTTTTCCACCGCATTAAGTTTATAATCTTTATCAATTCATATTATTCTCTAAATAGTTATTAACTTAGGTGACTTACTCGATTATATTGTTTGTGTGCATGCTTCTGCTTCAGTCGGTATTCCAAACCCCCTAATATATATGACTTATGATATTTTGTAACCACTTGATCACAAGTTATAAAGCATGGCAATATTCGAGTTCTACATTTATAAATCACTGTAAGATCATTTGCAGATAGACGTATTTTCTTAACTTCACAATTTCAACATATATCAGATAATCAATACTAGTTATTACGATTTCAATTTTTCGTAATCAAGTTTTTCTTCTTATCGCGCACGAAAATATCTGGTCGATCATGAGAAAATTTTATGCAATTTTGATTCTTGTATTAATCTTTATTTCTGCTAGTTTGTTTTCAATTACTTCCTGAACCGAATGTTTTCAGATTCTATTCGATTTTCTAAAGTTGTATTTTTTGTGAACATAAAGTGTATGCATTTTACAACTTCTTCCTGTATAGTTTAAGCCAAGAATTTTTTTACATCGACTTTCTAGGTCGTATGCTGTTTTATCAGCTTCTCCGCAGTGTTAACATTTTGACTTTTTTCCAAAGAATATATTTCTATCCTGCATGAAACAGATTCCTGCTTTTTTTTGAATTAATATTTCCAATTTTCCGCCACTTGAAGATCCAGCTATGTTAATATTTGAGTAGTTGTAGATACAAAAGGTTTTTAACGCAGTTTTTTATATTTTACTTTGCACATTAAACTTTTTTTTGTTTTTTAAAAAGAATTAAATGGATGGATTGTCTAAGTTATATTTGATCATTAGATATTCTTTTATATATGATAGGTTTTATTTATTCTTCTTTTCTATTTTGTATATAGCTGCTCTTCTTAGTGATATTTCTTTATTGATGTTAAGTGTCTTATTTAGCCGAAAAAGAATTTTATCCAATAAATATTCAAAAGTAGATAGTTCTCTGCCAATTTCTTCTCCTTTAAAAATATAATATTCCATTTTCTTCTCGCTGTAGATTATAGATTCTTTCACTAGAACTTTCATTATCAGATCATCTCTTTTAGCAAAGTATTTTGGTTCTAATTTAATAACGCCTATATAGTAGTTTATTTATGAAATTACTCGCTTTTCTAATTATTGATAGAAGTTTTGTATTTGAGGTTGGTTTTGACTAGATTCGAACTTCTAAATAAAATTTTATCACAAATTTTGGAAAACCTTATATCTTTAAGTTTCGATTTACTGTCTTCTAGTATCCGAATTTGTTTACATCTTACTAAACCTTCTATTAGATTCGCACATTCATTCATATAATTCATAATTATTTGTTGTGGATCAGATTGATTCACACTAGTTCATGCAATTGAATAAATTCACTGTTTCTTCTTTCATTTTATATAAGTTTTATGTGTCTTTGGTCACAAGCTTCAGATCATAATAGATATAAAATGATGTATTCTATTGAAAGATTCATCTAAGGGTATATTTACTGAAGGTAAGTTTTCGTTAAGTACTCCGCTTAGATTATACATGCACGGACAGATTGAATCGGTAATAAGATCTGTCTTGTGGTGTCTCTTTTTTCAATATTTATTTGTTGGTACAACTTACTCAAATTTTCCATTTACCTATTATTACAACTATAAACCTGTATAATAACTCTGGAAGATTAAGTTTTGCTAATACCACCATAAAAAGGTAATGATCGATTGATTCATAAGCTTTATTTACGAACATTCATGTGTTTTTCAGTTTGTTGCTATATAAATTATTTATTGCGTGTTTATTAGCGCTTGCTCTTTAGCTTGTTATACCCGTCGAACGATAGCCAGTAGAGTTTCTGATAATAGGTTACACCTTTTTACTTTGAACTAAAGTATTTCCATAATCAAGTCAGTTGGTAATTTATAGATATTTTTCATGCAGGTTAAAGGCCTAAATCTACTATCATTTAAAACATTATCTATTGGAATGAGACATGTTGTTTCTTTATAAAACTTTTCTTTTTACCTTGTTTCTTTTAAACATATCTCAGTGATATTATCGTAACTACATTAATGTTTGTAATTTGTTTTCTGTATAAAAAAAATTTAAAGATCCCATCAGACCTTGCAGCTTTATAAATAGGCAAGTGGTTAACAATTTTTTCGAATTATTGGAATGTCAAATTCTAAACTTTCGCATTTGATTTAGAATAGAATCATAAAGATGCTTTTTAAACCACCATTTTATTTTTTCCGCCTATATTTTCTCTCAAAATACCAAAATTTGTTTCACATTAAAATCCATTTCGTATGTTTCCTTTTTTCGATAACGTATAAAACTGTCTTCTATATAATATGAATTGATTTTTGCATGCAAAAACTTACATTATATTGTGTATTATTTACTCCTTAACTTTTTATTCTTATTTTTCCCTTTCTTTCTATTTATAACTTCATTACATCTGATTTTCTGTCTAAGATTATTTTTAATCTCTCGCATAATCTTTTACAGTTTTTTTTTACTTTTTCTTCTGAGAACTTGCTTCTTGTGCATAAAATAGATCACAAGCCTTTTTATTTCTACATTTTTTTGGATTTTTTTTCTTTCACTGCAATATAATTTTTTTTTGGATTCAGATTTTCTTTCTTGATAAGCGTTTCGTAAGTCAAATGGATTTTCTATAAAATCTTGGCAATTTCAGCCATATTTTCAGGGTAATGGCGCTCGTGATTGTCTTCAAAAAATTATTTAGATCTTCTAAGACTTTTTTCTTTACTTTATGAAATAATGCTTACTTTTTTTTTAAAACTCTCGCATCTTTCGATTGCCAACTCCAACACAAATTTTTTAATAAATTGATGCATAGTTTTATATAAAAATTGTCACATTTAAAATTTTGTTCTAGATAAAATATGATCACTTCGCATTTTTCTTTTTGTTGAAGTTTCGTAATTAAATTCTCGATTGGTCTTCTACCATCATATTTGTCCACTGGAAATTATTTTGCAGCTGTATTACTTGTTTCAAGACAAGGGAGTTACAAACTTGAGTTATATTAAGTCATTATTTATTGCCAACTAAGGCGCGGCATACGCTTAAAGCGTAGAAGGATTTATATAGCACTTTTGAACAAATAATGCGTTTGAAGAAGATCATTTTATAAAGATTGTTCACATAATAAATATGTTAGAAGCACAAGATTTCTTTTTTAAGGCGATTCTTCTGTTTTTATCCTTCATTCCTTACAGGATAAATTTGAATGTTTTTGCTACTATAGTTCTTTTATACTGGTTTTTTTGTCATCCCCATTTGCCGGAACCAAGATCAATATATTTTAAATATATATTGATCAATAATTTCATAACTGTGCAACATCTAATTTATTTCTTGTGCTATAAAATATGAGAATTTGGTGTATTTTGGATTTATTTCATAAAATTGGCAAAGAACTTTAGAATCATATTATAATTTAACTTTAAAAATTGTTATAATGGTTTATTCAAGCATCATATTAAAAAATATGTTCTTTTATTTCTAAATAGTAATTGTTTGAAAAAAATAAAACTTAAAAATTAGCACAAGCTATAATCATACTTCAAAATGTTTTGGTTTGTATTTACTAAAATAACTGTATCAAACAGACAAAACATATATTCTTAATAAATAGCACTTTTATGATTCATAGGAAACGTGATACCAATCGAATAAAATTTTAAACAATTATTATGCAGCAAAATAGATATTTTAATTAGGTATATACGTTTCTATATTTTAATACATCATACATCAAAAAATTGTTAAAATAGAAGTGATCAAATGATGAATATATTTTGATGTCATTTTATTCATCAAATACAGAAACTTAAAAATAAATCACCAATCTCTAGATTTTAATTTATCAATGGCTTGAATATCGATTATTTAAAAATATAAAAATATGTATTAAAATTTTATCATGATTGCTTTTACTTTGATAGTTGCATTCCACACCTTTAAATCATTTATAAAGAATAAAAACGAAGCATGTAAAACTCTGGATATTACTGAAAAGATCCAAGTAAATAAAAAATTACATAACTTTGAAACTATTGATACAAAAAAAATGCTTGAATTAGAAAAAAATACAGAGAATATAAAAAGTGTTACTGTAAGAGCAGCGAGCGAAATTGAAAATTACGATATCTGCTTAATATTACAAACTGAAAATTCTAATAATAATGTTGTAAATATTTATAGGAAAATTTTTGCATGCGCACCCTTGTTAGATGAATTTAAATTCACAAACCCACTTTCAAACAAAATGGAATCCCTTGAAAACAATAAAAAGAATATAATTGAAGCTATTTTTTGCAAAAGCACATTTTTACGGTCCATTTTAAATCATGAAAATTCCATCAAGAATAGAAAAAAGAAAGACAACGAAACTGTAGAATTTAATATCTCTAATGATAGTTTTTCAAAATGCGATATAAATATCGGAATGGGGAGAATTTTAGAGTTAGAACCTATAAAGTTTTCAAATGATACTTTTAGGAAAAGAAAGAAAAATATACGATGGGTCAATGAAAATAACAATTCAAAAACTAAAAAAACCAGTGATTTGGCAGATTTAGAAATTATTGGGCATAGTTCATTCAGTATTATAAAGTTTATTGATAAAAATACACCAAAATTTTCTGTTTGCAATACTGACACCCCAAAAAAACTGAAAATGTTGCGTATCCTATATATAAACCGGATGAAAATTTTTTCTTTCTTGGAATTACTTTTTAGTAAAGAATCAAGTAAAAATGAATGTTCAAGAGCTATATTAAACATTGAACTTAATTATCTAATATTAGAAGACATATTAAAGGCAAATACTATAAAAATTTCAAGTAGGGAAAGAAGTTTAGATTGCGTATTCATGTTTTTTACATATAGAAGTAATGATTTCATATTTTATAACCCTTTAATTGCGGCAAATAATCCATGCTTTTTTGCAAAAGAAAATTTTTATACTATAAGAAGCATTTTAAATGTAGAATTTAACTCGATAGATTCGGTAAATCCTTTACTGAATACACAAGAATCAAATTTTATGCAAGTAGAAAGTAGCAGAATAGAAAACAAATGTAAAAACGAGCCCGAAAAGTGCCTTTTTGACTTTGATAACGTGCTTGAATTAACTTTTTCTTGCCAAAAACTAGAAAATGTAAAATTCTATAAACAACACATCACATCTATGAAATTATTGGAAATTCAAAAATATTTATTTTTTATTGCAAAGAATGATTCTGAATGGAAAAAAATGCAAAGCCTTTTTGAATCCGGCTTTTTTAGATCTTCAGCTAATAAAACCGGAATGGTAATTAATTTGCAGCTTCAAGAAAAATTGTTTATAGACTGTACACATATTCAAGATATTCTTGATAATGAACTTACAACAATGATTAAAGGCATTAGAGGTTATATAAATCTTGATTTGGAAATAAAAACGGATTTTAATCCTTTAGAAAACCAAGACTCAAATAGTAAAGAACTTGAAATTTATCTGAATCATAATGAACTTTCTGCTTCGAATATAAATCCATTTTATGAGCAAGATAAGGATAAAACCAAATCAGAATCTACTTGTCTTTTTATTTCACACAAAGAAAAACTAGAACTGGATGTTTTTTTATATGCAGAAATGTTGTGTAGTAGGAAATTCATTTTGGAAGAAAAGATTAATACAATGATTGAAAACCGTTTTACAGTGCGAAAAAGTGATCTGAATAGATGTGAAAGGCGTTTAAGATTTGATAGACCAAAAAAACAACTGTATAACCGCAATAAAAACAAAATTTGTCAGGTTAAGAACCTTATGAGTATCAGTCAACAATCAGAACAATTATTAAATAAGACAAAGGGCATAAAATTGATAGAAACAAAAACAGCACCATATTTTAGCAAAAAAGTAAATTCTTATCACCACAATAGTCCTGATATATCCATTTATATACCAAATCTAGTTGATAAAAAGGTTTGTGAATCAAGGAAAATACAAAAGAGCAAAATACCAGTACGCGATTCGTATTGCACTAAAAAGAACAATAATAAAAACGAAAATAATATGAATAATGTATTAGAAAGTAATATCGGCGTTGGTTTAAAAAAAAGACGCGTTATTAACAACAAAACAAAAACAGAGGAGCGTCCACAAGAAAAAAAAGTATGTCAGGCATGTGTTTTGAAATATCACATACCGATAGAAGAAAAAGAGTATATGAGAAGATTCAAAAATGAAATTTCAAAAAATAAAAAAAAACGTATAATAAATCACCATTTCTAATATTAGACATACAAAAAGACGTCAATAAGTCTGCATATCAAGCTTGGATCTAAATAAAAATTCTTTTTTTTAATATAATCTAATGCGTATTTCAAATAGAGCTAACATCTAGATGGTGACATTTTAAGATAGATAGTACGTTTTTATGCAATACAAAAGTTGTAACGATACACAATAATTGCAAATAACTCTATCTGTTCATTTACTGCCTGTTTTTGTAGCCAAACCAATGCGATTTTCTTATTTATATGATATGATCGGAATATATTATGTGAATCATTACAAAAAATAAAAATCTTAAGATCTTTAAGACTAATAATTGTTTTTTTATTAGCTTTTGCGTATGATTTGATTATTTTAAAATAGATCTGACAGCAATTTTTAATTAAACATATGAGTATATGGCGGTTTTCATCCATACTAGTTTTTAACTGTATAATGAGAAAAACAATATAATCTATGCGATAAATAGTTAATATATTACATTATATCTTACATATTGCACGGTTAAAAAGTAAAATTTACACGACAAGATCGTAATATAAGCCCTCTTTCTTTGCGAAAAGGTATATCAATACATTTATAATTTTTAATCTTGAATTTTACGTGTTTAATATTTGATTTTTATGAATCGACTGAAAATAAAGATTGAATGATTATCTTTCAGTTAGATGTTGTTTTTGATGCCATGTGAAAAATCCGAGACTCTCGTTAAATTTTTAGTTATTTTAAATAAATAAATCTACAAAAAGCTTTTATATTTCATATAAAATAAATATATATTAATTTCTGAAGAATGTGATATTTCCATGAGAAGAATTATGTCCATCATTTCTCCAGAAGCTCAACAGTTAAGTTATAGAATGTTCATAGAAACCTCATATGATTTATATTTTATTGTAAAAATGGCACGAAGGGATTTTCTCTAAGCATAAAATATATAAATACGGGGCAGTATTGTTAATCAGGCTTTCTACTTATATACTAGAGTGCGAATGAATATAATTTTAGCATAGTTTTCTGCCTTTGAGCTAACTATTTTACTCTGTTAAATCTTTTAAAAGTAATTTAGAAGAAAATATATAATTTTAAGGTTTACCTGCAAAGTTATTACGATTTTAAAAATATAACATTTTTAAAATTGTCAGTTCTTTGTTCCGGTCATTAAATATATCATTTATGTTTAAAAATCACTAAATAAATTTAATAAAAATCATTTGGTTTTTATGGTAAAATTTTTATGATTTTTTGAATTTTGCGATTTTATATATATGATGGCATCGTACATTAATACTAAAATATAAATGCTTTTAAAATAAAATTGATGTAATTTTTTTTTACTCCTTAATGTAGAAATTATATAAAATTTATTGGAAATCTTTTTATCGCTGAGTATTAAAATTCTACAAGTAAATTTAAATCTCATGCTCTGTAAAAATAAAAAAATCAATTTGATTCTTTTTTGCAATGAAATCATCATAAAAATGTTGTAAAAATAAAAAAATTGTTATTTGTTATTCTACCATATTTACGGCGGTTTTCTTATCATTTTCTATTTATCTGCTTCAGGCTAAGGACGTGAAAAAAGATTTCATTGTATTATTTATTATAAAGTGGTATATACCTTTTAAAACCCCCTTTTTAAATATCTTCTTGAATCTGTACTGTATTTATAATTCTTATTTTCAAAATATATTGCAACCATAACTAACTGCTAGCTCGCTTTTAATGTAAATACAACCATTTATTTTTTTTGATCATTTTCGGTTTATGTGATATTACATCTGGTCAAATCTTTCAATCATCTATTCAACTCATAAAAAGCTTTTGCTGAGTAACAATAAATAAAGATTAATTTGTTGTCTTTTTATTTAAAAATTATTGTTGTTTAGATGGATTTACCAAGCTCTTTAAAACATTTTTTATGTTGATAAATTATTTTTGCAATTAAAAAAAATTGATATCTGCTATCTAAGGTAAAATAGATGGTAATAATTTATTGAAAATTTTTAATATTTCCTAAGAATGGTTAAAAACACGAACAAAGGTATTTTTTGTTATATTAGGAGTTATAGAATATATTTGATTGTGTTTCTTTATATTTCAAATCATATATAAGGCTTAAATTTTGACAAAGTCTTTTATAAATATAAAAAATACACTAACACTATTAAAAAGTTATTTCCAACGAATTATGTCAAAATTATTCCTTTAATGTGTTGTTTTTTACTATGATAGGAAAGTTAGCTAATTAAAAAAGCCGAATTACAGACCCTAGATCTTTTAAAAGTATATCAACATAATTTTATAATAACATACGGCATTTATAGTTGATAATAGGTTCATGCACCAAAAATAAATTATTTAGACATAACCTTTACATTAATTCGTGCTTTACATGATGGGAGCACAATGAATCAAATTTTTACGGCATAAAATTTATTATGCATGTTTATTTATATATAATAGCAAAAAGTAAGAAATAAAACAAAAAATATTTTTACATACACGCCATTTTCCTTACCTTTTTTATTTTGTTCAATACTGGTTTTATAAAGGATATAGGCCGATGCGTCATCATTTTATATATTCAATGATAAATTCTTGAAAATGTATAGTAACATAAAATAAAGATTTGTTTAGAGCCTTTTTATTTGGTTTATTTTTGGTATTCTGATCTTCGAAGTATTATTTCATGAAAATACATTTTTGCGATGAATATTTAATAAAACGGCGTTGTGATAAACATAAAAATATTATGAATTTCAACATAGGATCTATTTTGGAATACTTTATTGGTTTTAAATACATTTATTGAAGAGGTTTATCATATATTAAATTTTAGCAACAAGAAATATTAGTCGTTATAACCATAAATTTTTTTATCTCTCGCTTAATAATTAGTAAAAATACAAAAAAATGACACTGATCGTTTTTATAAACAATTTTACCGATCAAAGAATGCAAATAATTGCATAAAACCGATAATTTTTGCATCGATTTCAGTAATGATCGTAGAGTAATGTAAAAACTTGACCCAGAATCAGTAATTATAATGATTTTACTATTGAATCCTTCTCGTGTAAAGGCAGTGATGCTTTATAAGACTGGTTATTTATGCAGCCTAGCTGTAAGGAGTACAGAAAATACTGTTAGATCAACCAACAGTAGTAATAGCTCTCGTATTTAAATACCTCTTAGTAGAGGGCTATAACACCAATTTTATTTTTAAAGTGAATCCAAGTAATCAAACCCTTGTTGTTTTTTGAACATATTTCCCCGTAGCGGTGACCCGATTAACGGTTCAATATTATAAGACACATTTTTTCTTAAAAAATTATCTTTTTTTAAATCTATGCTTTAAATAATTTATAAAAAGTAAATATCACTTATAAGTTTTTTTCAAAGAATAAAATTTGCCTATACTTTTTTAGATACCCGAAATGTAATATTTTGCCGTCTTAGTACATATATTAAATACTTTGTAATTCTTCAACGCATCTTTACTAAATGACGAAGTTTTTTTTGGGAGGGGGGGTTTGTTATTCATATCTGAGGTTTTAGTGACTGAAGCAATGAATGCTAACTTCGCGTGCATAAGAATGATGATATTAAAAACGAATAATAGCAGATTATGTATTATATTCATTTGTAAATAAACCTTTTGAATATAGTAGGGCAATTTCAAAAAATAAATTGTTGTTTTTGTCTAAAAACCTATTTTACGTCATTAATTTTTTTATACGTTTACATAAAGCATAATAATTTCTGCCTGATGCATATTTACTTTTTCTGGCTTTTTTATCGCCAGTAATTTTGAAATTGTATTTGTATAATATTAAATGCAGTTTCTCTTCTACATAAATCATAATGTGCTAATTGCGTTTTTTTTATATTATTTGGGATAACTATGAATTTTATTTTCCTCAATCTAAAGTTGTTCAACAATATTTTTTTTGATTTGATCTTACTGATGTATAAACGCCTTTTTTCGATTTTGCACGTGATTTTAGACTTATCATATTAAAAGGCGATTTTATTATCTTAGATGGCCAATATTTTATATTTAGATAAGGGAAGCTTTTTCCAGTCAGCAAATTTTTTTTACAATAATAGCTTAATCAATTGCATTTTAAATTTAATTTTTTAAATATCCTCATATTTTATTAGTTACTATGCTCTTTGTTTAATATCAGCAACCAAATTCGGTCATATAATGATAAATTATAAAATTTACGCAAATAATGTAAATTTTCACGATTATAAGCATTTATTGTGATTTCGATTATAAAACCACAGATCAACTTTTTCTAATTCATTTATTTCCCACATAAAATTTTAAAAATATTATGGTAAATATTCATTAAAGGTGTGAAAATTTTTTCATTTTATGCAATTTATAACAATTTCGGAAATTTAATTCTATAAATGTAAACTTAAAGATGGTATTTTGTTGGTTTTCTGGATCAAGATTTCCGATACAGCGGATATATCTTTATATGTATTCTTACTGAGTTGAAAAATGTGCACAAGAATGTATATAATTTTTCTATTTTGAAAATAGTTCTATCCGTTAGTTTATATTTTATAGGCACAACCAAAATCCTATAAGATGTTTTGTATTTGGTTTTTAAACACTATTCTTCTTTCATGTGTTTTCTTTAGCGTATTTTCTCTCTTATATACCTTATTCATTTTTTATTGCTTTGAAATTTGATTTTATGTATAGAATTGATCAAAATCTACTTCTGTATGAATAATCTTATATTAAAACGAAAGAATCCTCTCTATTAATCTATGAATTCAATTTTTATATCAAAAGCTTGAAGGTATCAGATTCATACTGCATAATGCTTCATAATAATTTCTAATATTTTTAAGATTTCCATTTTACTGCACAATTTATGTCTTACAGAAAAAAAAAATTTATTGCACTTTATTCAAAGATTCTGATCTACGGCAGAAATAAAATCAATTCAAGCCATCATATAAAATCGCTGCAGCTATATATTTAAATATAATAAGTGAAAGTTAAGGCTCTATAAAAAAAAGTAAATAAATCATTTTTTCTTACATTCTCGAATTCTGTTTGCATGCATATTATCTTTCAAATAGAAATTGCTTTCATACGACACTTTAAACTATATAAGAATTAGAAAAATAAATAATCAACATAATGATACTAATATTTTCACAGATTGATTGTTTATATTTATAACAAATTGTAGCGTAACATATTTTATTACAACACTAAAATTTGATATTATAGGCAATTTATGTTATTACTTTTGCCCATACTTTTATTTTTAATATTAAACTACAGTATTATAATTTTATAACACTTGAATATGAAACTCTTTTGGGAAGCTCATTGATCTATAATATAAATAGGCTCAAATTTTATCTCAAAAATGAACCATTGTCGACTATGTTTATATTCATACCTTTCAATAATTTTATCGGTGCTATAAACGATTTATATGATCTATTGAATAGAATTATAGATTTCAATCACAAAGTAATTTTATTTTTGTGCCAGAACGCAAAATATAGCTTAAATACAACCTTTGCCTTGATTTTCATTCTTATTATATTTTGTATCATAAATTACAATTTTGTATGCTCTATTTATACGCTTACACAATTTTTTACTTTCGTGATCAAAGAACCATTTTTAATTGTAATAATATGGTAAAACTTAATCTATTTTTTTTCGTAAGAAAATTTTTCCAAAACTTGAACGTCAAAATATTCTACATTCTTCTCAAAAAAATAGTCTTTTAGGTTAAAAAAAATATTATTCTATAATTATTACTAATTCGGAATTTACATTTAAATTTCGTTGTCTTTTAGGAATTTCCGGCGATAATCTTCTAGTATCAAAACTATGGAATGTAAATTTCTATTTGGTTTTTTTGCGACCTAAATCAATATTTCAATTGTTTCATTTTTACTTTCAATAAAGTTCTTTTATCTTTAATAGAAATTTTTTTTATCAATAAATTGTTTTTAAAACTATTAACATTACTTTAAAAGTTTTTTTTTCTATTTCTTTGTTTTTTCATTTTCAGCATTAAATACACACAAATACCATTTTTTATACTTTTTGTATTGATTAAGTCGATCTGCGTGTTTTCTTATGTTTAAAATCACTTATAAATAATTAAAATTATACATTAAGATATTTATTTTATGTTTTTTTATGTGTATAACCAAATTATTGCATTTAGTAAATGACAACATGCATTATTTGTTTTTTTTTGAGGATAAATCTTCTAATTCATCAAAGTATCCATAATATGGCCTTTTTGAAAATATAAAAAAATATATAATTCAAACCGAAGGTGTATCCATATTTTATATTGAATTATGTGATAAAAATTAAGAATTTATGTTTTTAATAAAAGGCTTTTTTAGACTTATTTGTTATAAATATGAAAAGGGTGTAGCTCAAATGTTTAAAAAAATATTTTAGTCTTTATTATATTCATGTATAAAAAGGTTATGATCTAAGTTGGCATAAGATGCTGGTATTTAAAAAAAATGTTTATTTTACGATAACACAAGGGGTGTGCTATTTATTGTCAAAATATCAAGGAACAAATACTATGTATTCTTTACTCGATTATATAGGAGTAATATTACACAGAAATAAATTTTGCATCTGAAAAATAATTATTTAGATGCAAAAACGTTTTTTATTCCATTTCTCGTAAAATTTTCAATATGCAATAAATTTTATGTCTTTATGCATAATATTAGCAATCACAAACCTATTTAGCCTCGTAAATTAATTATTGAAAACCAAAAAAATAATATTCAGATAGAGATCATAATGACACATGTAATTTTATAATTTCCTATTTCATATTCATAAGGCAAAATATTGTATCCGGATACAAAAAATTTACATTTTCTGACTTATATTGTAGCATTTTAAACGTTCTAGTCATAATTATGTATAAACATCATAATAAAAACCTTAAAGATTAATTATTCAGTTGTATTAATACGAGGTTTAGGGTCATATTTAATATTATATTCTTATTTCTTATTTTTACGCATTTTTAATAATAATTTTTTGTTTTCTTAGCATTGAAAAAAAATATTTCGTTTTTTTTGCAGGTAAGATTTTATGTTTTAAATAAAAATGGGGGCTTTTTTATATCTGCTTACTCTAATTTGAGCTAATCATTCAATGAAAGTAGGCTCTTAATGTTTGCTTGCTTCGAAGCATTGAATATGTTTTTCATATGCTTTAAAATTATTTTACAGATTTTCTTATTGTCTTTTATATGATTTCGAATTCAGTGTAATTGAATGTATCTGTTTTAACTCCATTATTTAGATTTTCCTGATAATTTAGATAAAGCATTAAGTCATAGGAAAAAAGATATTAAAACTTAAAAGGCATGAAAACATTGAGAACCTACATCTTTAAAAAAAAATACTTTCTAAGATATAAACTAAGTAGATTTTTCAATTGTACTGCAGATTTATATCATATGATCAGCTTTATAAAGGTGGGTATACACTGTAGATCTGAACGAATTTGGCTTAAATTTTTTATCACTAGTTTGAATCAAGGAAAATAATAAAACATGGTATTTTTCAAGATTATCAATCAGGAAAAGGCATAATATTGAATTAAAGCAAGATAGACACAAAAGGAGCGTGGTGGGATTATAATATTCTGCAAGATTTAAAAAATAATTATTAGATAATCTGATATAGTCGACAGGTAGTTTTTTTTGTTGCTTTTTACTTTTTTTTCGGTTTGAATATAATATTTTCTCATTATCAAAACAAAACCGGTATTCTATTATTATAAATAAAGAAATTTTATGTAATTCACTTTTATAGTTTTGTAATTTTCAAGCTTATGTGTTCTTCATGTCGGTCTTGAGAAATCGATAACATGGTGATTCTACAATATATATTCAATTAGAGAATTTAAGCCCATTTCAAATAAAATATCATATTGGAAGGTTCTAAAACTATACTTATTCATATAAATATTCTTCCCAAAATACCCATAATTGTAGAAATTGCTTTTTTAGTTTATATAAAGTACGAAATCATATATTAAAATTGCTAACAGATTTATGATTTAGAATTTTATATATAGTCTAGTTTTTGCACTATTATATTTCTTCTATATTACAATTTTTTTATGGTTCAGTTATATAAAAAAACATAAAAGTCTATGAAACATGAGTTCCTATAGTTTTTGATGCTATTTTCTTGCCAAGGTATAGTCATACATACCCATTTTTTGTATGATTATATAAAATTTGTAAGATATGATGTGCTCTAAAATAAATGTTTTTTTTTAGCAAGAAAATTGTTTTGAATTATTTACAATTTTATATCCCGTGCTATTGTAATTTAAAAAAACAATTTTTACGGTTTACATTGATGGCTATCATTACAAATATAAAATAAAACTAGCTTAACTATATAAAAACAAACATAAAAATCTGTTTAAGTGATTCTCTATGGTTTAAACATATTATTTTCAGCTATTTTATATGTTGTATTTGAGTTCACATTGTATTTAACATCATAGGGTTGTTTTTCTTATTAGTGGTTTTTGTTTTTTATTATATATATCAAGTCAAAAATATAAAACATTTTTAAATACAAATTTTAGTTTATTTTCCGCATCTTTGATATTTATTTGACCCAGGCACGCGCCCTCTTAATGAGCACGAACCATATAGACTTTACGTTTTTAGTTTTGAATGCCCTTATCGGCTCCGAACCCAGAAACATGAATATTATGAGCAGAAATTTATTTTATGGAAAGACTTCGGTTATTGGTTATAATTAAATATATATTACAATCGTTAATTTACTAAAATAAATTTTAATTCCCAGATGCATAACTACAAGGATATGTTACCACAGAACAAGAATATTAAACTTTGAGCGCGATTTCGCTCATGAGACGAGTTCCAGATATTGATGGAAAAAAAATTTAAAGGATAAAAACGAGATAGAATAAATATATCGTTTAAACGGTAGTATATACCTTAAAGATGAGCTTTAAGAAAATTATAGAGAGGTAATTAACAGTTCTGATAGAGAAATAATAAAGATTATGGCTGCTAAATTGCACCATAAAGCACATCCCGGCATAAATAAGCTTGTGAATCCAATATATTTATTTTTTGATCATAAAATAAAGCCATTAAAGTAAAGTCCTGTAATGAGCCACCCAAGCAGCACAAGCAAAAATTAATTATAAAATGATTGATTTAAAAGAAATTATCAAATTACTTGGTTAAATGAATTTAGTTGATTTAAGGATGTAGAAGACTATGTATCAGGTTATTGCTGTGTGTTTTTTTGCTGTAGACATTATTTAAAAAAAATTTATATCAAAAAATTACGATTCAAAGCCATTCAGAAGTTCGCAAACGTCTCTGTCGGATGTTCTTCCTTTTACATGACACTTAAAATTATATATTCGGATAACGGTAAAGCTAGTGTCAATCAATAAATGGATGTTTTATGGTAGAATATAATATTGTAAAGATAGATTAAAGTCCAAGGCATCCCCAATATAATGTCCTTTCAAAAGACAAAAAAAAAGTTTTGAATATTATTTCACAAAAATTTTTTGTTGTGGGCAAAAGGAACAATGAAATTAGATATCTTTTATTGATAAAAAAAAGGTCTTTATAAATAGCAATCGCTTTTACTCAGCTAAAAAAGCACCTTTTGGATTATATATTATTACACCGAGTATAAACACCCATCTTCTGCTCAGGAGATTGGAGAAAAAAGTATAAGTATTAATTTGATTATTGACAGAAAAAAATTAATTATATCTAGAATTTTCGAAGAAAAAAAAAATTTAGATCGTTTTTCTTGTTTTTATTGAAAATGGGGAATTTAAAAAGAATATAAATACATTATTTAGCACATGTTCTTTAAAATCTCTTATAAATAGTAGAACACATAATTATTAAATTGATTTTTATATAAATATTAGTTCAAAAAAACAATCTAAATCTTTGACTCAAAACCAGTTATAGTTTGTGTATAAGGCAAAAAATCATGTAATCTCAGATAAAAATGATGCATTACTGAAACAACACTTTTATATCAAAAAATAATCATTTAAGTTATGTTTTCCTCTTAAAGCGTCAATAAGATATAAAATAATTTTTTTTTAATGTATATAAATTGAAGAATCATCATTTCAACCAGTAAAAACTTGCACAAAGATTGTGATTTTTTCTATATTCATTAATTATATTTTATTTATTGCTTAATTTCCTTCTATCAATTTTATCTATTTAGACGTGGTCAGCCCATTGATAATATTGCACAACTCCTTGATACATCTTTTTACACCTTCCACTGATCTATCTTCAATAACTGTTTTACTTTAAAATATGATGAGTTCAAGTGTCTTGCGTTACATTCATTAACATGGTTTTTATATACAATGCAATGAAAAGATGCAATAAATTTTAGATTTTCTAATTGTGATATGTTTTATATATTTCTGACATGAACTCTTATAGTCTAGAATAACAAAAAAAATACCTGCGTCTGTGAATGTTGGTATTAATAAAAATATCTTATCAAAAAATAGGCTCATAATCCGTATATTTCAACTATTTAAAAGCCCATTTGCTTTTTTATACTGTTTGTAAGTGTATTAATCTATTCAATTCTACTAGTTGTGATTATTCAAGATAGTCAAGAATTTGATGATTTAAAAAAGAAAGCAAAATATAAATGTGAATAATATAAGTCAAAAGTAATCGGGCGATTTAAATTGCATTTTTGTATTATTTAACTTTACTTTTCGCTTTGATGTACGTATCTACACTCGATGGCATTTAGGGGCGAGTTCGGCATGAGGGGCACCAATTATTTTACCAATATAATTAAAGTAATTCCAGAAAGCTCAAAATGTGCCTGAAATCAATATAATACTTAGAAAAATAACTAATCCTAAAATTAGAAAACAAAATCCTCAAATTAGAAATTATATTTGCAATCATAAGTAGATGAAAAGGTATGTTACTGTATTTATATTTTAAAATATACTATTGGCGTAAAATAAATATTTCATAGAGAGGTCATTTACTAGGAAACAATATTTACTCAGAAAAAAACCAGAGAATTTTTTTTCAAGATAGAATTGATATATGCTTGTATCTAATGCACAATTAAATGGTTAAAAGATAATTTAATGCTCTAAAATATTTTTTTTAGGTTTTTTGCATTTGCTGTTTATTGATTATAGACGATTTATCTAAGTGGCCATACAATTTATAAAATTTATTGGTTATTTGATATTTTATCATTATAAATGGTTTTTAAATATAATACATGTTTTGCACTTCAAAATTTCTATGTGTGATATAAAATTGTGTCTTTTCGAGTACATTTATTTTTCAATGTGAAATATTAGCTATAAAAAATAATATTTCAATTTATATTTACATCGTTTTCTTTTATACATTGCCTCGCTGTTTCGATTTATGATTAAAAATATTTTTGATGATTTAATCCTAGTTACGGCATCAACTTAGATCGATTTCATGATCATAAATCCCTGGTTGTATTTCTAACTTGATTTTAAATCAATTGCAAAAAAATTATTTGAATCCTTAAGTCTATCTTTACATCCATGTGTCTTTTTATTTGTAATGATTAGCTTTGAAAAATAAAAGCTAAAAATCAGATGAATAGGTGCTAATAACAAACTTTATAAAAGAATATTTTCCTTGTATTCGAAAAAGTTTTTTGTTTTATTTGTGTAAAATGGTAGAAATTATCCTGAAGCTATGGATTTAGATCCTATTAAATATTTATCCAGTTATAAGGCTCATCTAATATAATATATATCTTTATTTATTACATAGGCTACTTCAATGCCTTTTACATAAAACAGTATTTTTTTGAAAATGCGCATTTGAATAATTTATAAAAATGAATATTGTTCGATTATGTGAAAAATTTTAATCGCATATTTTATAATTTTATTTCATTTTTACAACATACGTAATTGATTTTTTATTTTATTATGTGCTAATATTCCCCGATTTAATCTATATATATGATTAATATGTATATGAAAATATTTTTAAACTTCTTAATGCATTTTTGACATGTTTCTTTATCATCATTTCTTTTCTTCTTATGAATGACAAAATATTAAATTTTTCCGCGAATTTTTAAATATGCATATATGTCTATTCTATTACAGTAATTTTAAAATCATATCATATATAATTTAAATTGTATGTGCACATAACCCCAAGTCATTTTAAAATGTCGAATTTCTGCATTATATTGGCGTATTAAACTAAGTTGGCTTGTTTAAATTACAGAATTATATGCATCACTTTTTTTTTATTTATAAGTCAATTCTCGGAAAGTTAAATTAATTTTTTATAATGTAATTTAAATAAATGGCGTTTAGCAAATAATTGGGCAGGAATGTGATTTATTTTATATAAATTCGAATTTAAAACTATTGCGATTCCGCAAATTTATGTATCGATGTAATATATTTTTAACCTGTATTTATTTTTGCTATTAATTCTGATATTCATTAGTTCTGTAAATTTTCATCTAAAAAAAGACCATAATAACCTAATTGTAAATAAATATTAGTTTAGACATTTAATTTTTATTTATATGGTCCAATTTCAAAGATAAATATAGTATATAATCGTAGATCGATACTTTGATAGACAAGAATTACTGCTAGAAAATAAGTCGTGGTAAAGACCACAAGAAGAAAAATATTACCTGATTTTAATGATCTAAATCCAAGGATAATTACTTCCAGATAAAAAGTTGCATGTTTATAAAACGAAAAGATATTGGCGTTTTTATTTTTATTTTAGAGTCCCTTTGATTCAATGATAGTTAATGGGATTATTATTAAACTTTTACCTTGATTATGATTTTATGTTTCCCCAATAATTAATTAAAATTGGAATGAATGTATTTTATCATTTATATTTATTCTACTTAAAACGATATAAAATTTGTTTTTAAATATATTTGAAGGGGAAATAGATTAAAAGGATTATAAATATCAATTCACAATTAAATATGATAAATATTCCTACAAAACTTAAAAAAAAACACAGTACTTTTAATTAAAATCATAACCTAACAGGCTCTAGGCTCCCTAGAGATCGGTGAAAAGCGGGAAAAACCACCGCCTGAACGATCTTTCTTTTAAAAGTACTCGGGTGTTACACTCCCATCATACCTTGCGGCTTCGATTACTGAGGGTTCACCTAGCTGATACTAGGTGAGAGTGGGCCCCGACGTTCTTCAACAAGTGCATTTCGGTAGTTTATTGTTAGAGAGAGATACTTGATTGTATCAAGTACCTCCTCAGGAAGCTTCGTGTGGGAAGCTACCGACCTTCCCTCGAGGAGTATTTCAATCACAGTTATTTTAAACCCTTCTGAACAACCTTGCTCAAAAAGGTATTTCATTACTTAATGCTTTTTCCTTGCATCTTCAAAACATTGGCACTGACACAAAAAGGGCCAAATGTCTTCTTTCACTAGCTTGTTGCAGCAGACACATCTATTGTATAGCTCTGGTGGCAGCGCTTGTGTAATTACTAATTCGTTCGTAAACTTATACGTTCCTGTACTTAGCTTTAACAGTGCATTTACAGCTATTTAATCTAGTGCAAATAGTATTTCGCTTGTTCGTAGCTTTTACCGCTTGTAATGTTGTACAAGTCGGCATTTCTACCGGCTATGGATGTGTCTTGTCTTGATATCACCCGCATTTTTTCTATCTTAACTTGATCTAGAATTAAGTCACTGGTCATATTTGTGTCAATATACATGGATCTTAGCCATCGTTTTGTTTCTTTTGTCCAGGTTGATTTTCTAGCTTGAAGTTATTGGCTGAATCAATCAGTTCTGCCACCTATAAAACTTAAAAATATAAATTAATATTGTAATTCTTTCGATTGCCTCATTAATTTTTGGTCGAAAAACATATAGCGAATTGATCTAGAGTTCTCTAATTTCATGGTAATTTTGCCATTGTTTTATATTCAATGCAGCTATATCCAACCAAAGGCGGTAAAATATCATGTAGATACAATTCCAGGATGCTTTTTTCGATTTTGTAGAGAATAATTAGATGTAGATTTTGTTTTTTTATCCTATATATGTTATTCTAAAAAATAAATCGGTAGTTTTTATAATTTATTTTAGTTTGATGTTCAAAAACGGGGATTTTTGGAGTCTCAAAATTTAGTAATAGATGTTTTCGCGCAATAAATGCTATCAAAAGTGGAGAAATACTACACAATCATAAAATTTTGAGCATTAAATCATAGTTTTTGAATGAGAAGATGTTAGATGGGGCTTTTTCATGGCAGGAATATTGTAGTTACAAGATGTGTCACAATGCTCAATAGAGCCATCTAAATTTTTACGTTTGTAAAATTTTATAAAAAATCTATCCTATAAATAAAATTAAAATGCGAAAGAAACAAAAAATTTCAGTTTACAAAAATTAAAATGTGTTGCTATTAACTAAAGTTACCTATTTAATCAAATAAAATAATAGATAATAAATTCAATCATTATTTTAATAAAAAATCAATGAAATCAAACAAATAATATTTTAAACGTAGGCATTTTTATTCTTTTTGTAGTTTATCCTATGTATGCATCTAAAAAAGATTATAAATTTTTATTTACCCAAGCTGAAAAAATATGATAAAGAAGATAATCAAAAGGAAGTATAATTTGTATTTTATATACATTCAAATATTATTATTATTTTTTCTGTTATCTTCTCTGATCCTGTGGGTATCTTCGATCTTATTTAAACAGTTTGTTTTTGTTTTTTGAATTTTTTATGTTTCTTCGGGATATCACACCTAGTGCCAATTCAAATTTTGCTTTATTCTTTGATTCGATGAGCTTTTCATTATTGGTCAAAACTTGATCATTTTTTTCACCATTTTTAAAATCTGTTGAAAACCCATCAACAAGATCCTCGTTCCATATTGAAATAAACTCGGGTGTAAATCCTGGTTTTCTTTTTACATGTTGGTCCTCAAATTCACCTACGGCTTTAAAAAATTCGTCGCTCTTTTCAATTTTATCTAATTTTTCACAATTAACAGTATTATCATCTATATTGTTCATTACATTTTTTTCTGGTGTTATTTCACATATTTCAATTATTTGTATAGCTTCTTGATTACTAGTTGTGTTTAATAAATTCGCACCCTTTTCAATTGAATCTAATTTTTTTCCATTAAAAATATTCTTATCTTCATCACTCGGTATATTCATTTCTGATTTCATTTCAAAGATTCCAATATTTTGTTCAACAACTTCATCTTTAGTGGATTCTAAGAAACTTGCTACTTTTTCAATTGAATCATAGTTTTCACCGTAAAAATTTAGATCGTTTTCATTTGTCGATTGAATTAATTCATGTGTTAATTCAATCGTTCTTCTGACTTGTTTACCTTCTTGATTACTAGTTGTGTTTAATAAATTCGCACCCTTTTCAATTGAATCTAATTTTTTTCCATTAAAAATATTCTTATCTTCATTACTCGATATATTCATTTCAAAGATTCCAATAGTTTGTTCATCAACTTTATCATTAGTGGAGTCTAGGAAACTCTCTGTCTGGTCAATTAAATCATAGTTTTCACCGTAAAAATTTAGATCGTTTTCATTCCTCGATGTTTTTAATGCAGATGTGAATTCTGATATTTCTTTTGAGTTTTCTATAGAAGGTCTTTTGTGTGAAATTTCAACAATGCAATTTATTTTTTGCTCTTCAAGTGAGGATGATTGATCCGATTTTTCTAGAACTATGTTCCAATGTGTATGCTGTTTTGGGCCTTCAAATGACCTATTATTTTTAACTGATTTATATAATTTACATAAACCAAAGAAATGAATTTTTATTGGCGTAACTAATTTCTTTGAGAAAAGATCATCTATAAATTTCTTTTCTACCTTCATACTTAAACTTATATCCAATCCTTTTATTGTTTTTATTATATCAGTATTGCTAGAAATGAAGGTGACTTGGTTTGAGTTTACATATTTGCTTTTGACTTTTTGATATTTATCGTGTTGAATCTTGATTTCAAATTTTAAATCATTTTTTGTTGGTTGCGAAGTAATTATATCGAACCCATTGATGATGCTGTCTTGTTCAAAATCTTTAATTAATAAATTTATATCATAGGTTTTATTCGATAAAAATTCATGCAAGAATTCTGTGATATCCGTGCCCTCTGTATCTGTTTTAATAGATATGTTATGTTCATTTTCTTTTGAAGTAATTGATTTATATCCTGGTTTACCTTTGTATTTATTTACTTCATTCTTATCTATTATAAATTCTAATATTGTACCAGCTTTTATTACGTCTTTGCCAGCTAAACTTAATTGGATAGAAAAAATATGTTCATCCTTTATATTATATCCACAAGCTTCAAAATCAACTTCATTTCTTTTTTTTTCCTGGTGATAAACCTGCACACATAATGTTTTAGAAGCTTTAAAAAATTCCTTCATTTTCGATCCTGAGAATGAAATACTTTGATTATCGATTGCAGAATTTGCTCTAATTTTAGTGCACATTTTTACGTTCTTTTTTGATGAAAATATAGTCGTTATTCTTTTTTCATTGTTTATGCCCGGAACTACACCGGAAAAATACATGTATCTTTTTAAATTCACATTTGTTTCAGTTTCAAAATTCAAATTTTTATTTTTTTTGGATTTTGTCATGGTAAATGATTTTTTTTTATCATCATGTTTCTCTTTCAAAACAGTATTTTCGAATTCTGGATAAAATTCTCTAATATTTTTCAAAAAAAAATCTGAAGGAACAAGCTTGTCATAGTATGTTGTATTTTTTTCAAGAATATTATCCCTGTCATTTTCCATGCTTGAGTACAAAAATCCCATTATTGAACTTTTAAAATGACTAAAAAGAATATCTTGTCGGTTGTCTAATTTATTCTGTATATAATTAAATATGTTGAGCCAATCACTAATTAAACATTTGATAAAATATTTATAAGTTTTTTTGCCGACTTCTATACTTTTAAAATCTTTCAATGTGAATTTTTCATCTTTAATTCCTGCTAAATTTTTAAAATCATAAAATAATCCGTTTGTCTTCAATATTTTATTTTGATTTTGTAGCATATTTTTTAAATATTTACTAAATTCTATAATAAACCACTTTTCACTGAATGATCGAATAGTTTTTTGATTCATTTTCATTAGTTCTTTGTTGTACTGAAAAAAACCAACCTTTTCATCAGAAATTACAGAAGACTCTATTTCAACATTCAATACATTTTTTATTAGCTGTCTTATGATATCATGGTTTGAATTTATTAATCTAATAGAATGATCGTATATAAATCTATTCGATTCAAGTATCCCCTTGACGTTTTGTGTCAATTCTGAAATATTAAGAACATCCACTGGTTCTTCAGTTTTGTTAATGTTTTTATAAATTTTGCTATCCGAGAAATTTGAATACGAATCTCCCGCTAACGCATATTCACCAGATGCATCATTCTGTTCTATAAATTCTATAGAATCTTTAAAATAGCAGAATATGATAAATGAACATTTTATATAATAATATTGCATCAATAAAACAAAACTATTCATATTTATAACCATGAATTGATAAATGACATCTAGTAATCAAAATTTTAATTTATCGTTGTTTGATTTAATATATATATGATAAGAAAATCGATAAAAACCGAATCTCAGACAAGCTTACAATGGTATTTTAATCAATTTGATATGGCGATATTTAAAAAAATAACAATTATGTATTATTTTGTGGTTAATATAGCATTATAACTTATAAGAGGGATATTCATTATTATAAAGATTCAAAAGGCCACATATGGGTTATATTAAACAGCTCTATTTAATTTAAATAATATACTTACATCCAATTAAATTTTTAAAATCATTTTTTTAAAGTGATCTGTTTTTCTTATCTATTTAAGCTTGTTCAATCGAAACTTATGATGCACTTTAGAATAGATTTGGCTATAAATTCTTCCACTTCTTTATCTTTACAATTTCGTTCTTTTCTGACGTATCGTTCGAACGTTTAGCTCAATCGGATATTTTTTGGTATGCTTCTGATACATTTAGTATTCCTAACTCCTTGATATACGACTTGTGGCATTTAGTGATTCAATTTATTATAAGTATGATTTATGATACCATTAGAGTTCCAAATATATAGGAGATTGAAAATTTATTTAGTAAGTCATGTATACTTGGCTTCCCATTTAAACATTTGAAAGTTGCCTAATTTTATTATTCTTAGTTCTATCTGTGTTTTCAAGTTTTTTTATCTTAGGCAAAGATGTCTGGCTTTTCATGCACAGTTTTTGCATCTTCTTTTATCTTCAAAAATTTCTTTTCAATTATTTCTGAAACTGCATATCTTCAGATCTTCTTTATTTTTCAAAGATGAAATTTTTCACGAGCATAAAGTGTATACATCTTACAACTTTAGTGTGACTTTGTGTATAGTTATGATCAAAATTATTTTTCAACTAATTACCAAGTTGTCTATTATCTAGTATGTTCGTTCGAAAAGTTGACTGTAAAACTTTTTCACAAACAAAAAATTTCTGTCCGGCATGAAAAAAATCTTGCTTCTTTTTATGATAAATTTTCTTACTTTCAAGCCATTTTGAAGATGTGGCAGTTCAAATATTGTACTGCGTAGACGCTGAAAGGTTTTTGCCTGTCGTTAATCTTTTATTTATCGCATACGGTTTTCTTTTTGTCTCTGCTCAATTTATTTTTTTGCAAATATTGTCTAGATTATATTTAAAACCCGGATATATGTCTATTTTTATTAGATTTTATATATTTTATCTTCAATTTAAAGTATAACTTCGTTCTTTGTGGTATTCCTTTACCAGTGATTAGTATCTTAGTAAGCTGGCAAAGAATTTATTCCAAACAAAAATTCGAAAATATGCAATACGCCTGCAAAGAGCTTATTTCTTTAGATATAGTGTTCGTCATTTACCTATTGATAAATGTATTTATTTATCTACCAGTATTTATATTATGCGATCATATATTTTAACAAGGTCTTTCTATTCTTATATCAGAACAACTATAATACAGTTTATCTATGATATGGCATGCTCGTTAAAAGACTTCGAATTTACTACCGTTAATTTAGCTTTAGTCTAATTAAAATTCTTATAGTAATTCATCAAACACTTGTCAAAGTTCAATTCCTTTATTGCAGATGAGCTATCTTGTGCAATTTAGAGGTATTTTGCCTTTTTCAAACTATTATCATTGCATTTTCACTGCACTTACTTTTCTTATTGCTGATTTTATTTACTCATTTATAGTCCTATGCATTAAAGTAATAATTGTTTCCTTTATCATCCTTATGAAGTTTCCTGTGTCTTTAGATATCAGCTGTATAAAATCATGAATAATAAAATGATTCTTCCCATATGAAGATTGTCATATGGTGTTTTTACCGAAAAAAATTTTTCGCTGTAAACTCTGCTCAGTGAACCTATGCGCAAAACAAATAAAATTAGTAAGCTTAGCCCTCCGGTATTCCCTTTTCCATGTATTTAACCTAAATTTATTCACGGTTATACCAGACTGAAATTTTTTATGAACATTTTATTACGCATTAAACCTTTATACTCACTCTAAATATTAATTTTTGCAAATCCCTCCTATAAGTAGTCCTGGTTTTTCGAGGAATAAGTTTTAAATTCATCAATAAAAGTAACACACAGTCTGATGTTATATTTCATTCTTATTGCTGTTTATATTAGAGCTTTTTATTTAGATCTGCTAGTTTCCCAGTATTAGATTGCGTTTTTCTGCTTCTAAAATGTTTTTAATTGATCAAATTAGCTTTAATTTAATAAACTTATTCTTGTGATAATGAAACACGATTCACTTTTATCATTAACATTACTTCTTTGAATTATACAATAGTCTATTCATAAGATCACAAATTCTTCTTCTTTTCACTTAAAAAAATTTTAGCAATATAATTTTAATTTAGATAGTTTAAGCATGTTTTTTTATCACAAAAAAGGATATAATGTAAGTCTGTCCGGTACTTTTCATCAAAGAAATGTATTGGTTGTTTTTTCGAATTTTACAGGTTAAAAAACAGACATCAGCCTCTTTGCCTCCAATAGAATCACAAATATAGATTTATATTATATTGTTTTTGTTTTTTTATTATAATTTACTTACTATGACTTGATTTCCATAGTTTTCACCCAGAATTTTTTATTTTTGCGATCTATAGATGATATTTTCTTTGATTTAACTCGAAAAGGTTGATTTTGAGTGATAAATCGTATATTGTTTATAACTGCTCAATCTAATATGTTTTTTTATATTATTTCGATCCATAAACTTAAAAAATAAGGCAATTTTTAATAATATTACATGCTGATTCTTTGCTGGCCGAAGTTTTATTTTTTTTTCAATACAGTTACTTTTTGAGTTATAGTAGAGAATTAAATTCGAGTTATTTATAATAATTTGTGTCATCTATCATCTTCTACTGACATATAAGAATTTTCTTGTGCGTACTCGCTTTTTTTGAAAGCTAATCATAACTTGATTACACTCTTTGTACAATCTTGGCGATTTGGTATTATTTTTGGGATGATAAGTACCAATAATTTTCTTTAGTACACTATTTATATCAACTATGGTTTTCCTGTTTACAACATGAAAAGGTACTTTTTTTGTTCTAGATAAATTCACCATTATCTTAATGTATAATCCTATTCATGGGTTTATTTATAGATTGATTTGCATCGTAAAATTTTTCTTATACCTTTAAATTTATGCCGTGGTTCTTAATATCAGCAATCGCCATTATTTTTTCGAGGACCCACTAATCTCGGTAACAAAAAAACTTGTTTCTACTATTTTTTTCTTGGGTAATATATTTTTACTCAATCTATCTGCTGTAAATAAAAGCATCTTAAAAACTTATGGCCGTAAGGAGTCGTTTTATCACCCAAAAAGGTGCGACAAACGCTTAAACCGTAAGACAGTTGATTTAAGGTTTTTTTTAACATAATAAATCCAATGAATTCGTTTTTTTTTGATTTTTTCAAAATATTTCAATTAGAAACGTCATATGTTTTTCTGATGGTGTTTGCTATAATCATATCATACATTTTTAACTCGAAATTTTTTATATTATCAATCTATGCCCTGGTTTATCTGTTATTCCAATTTTTCGGCCACAAAATATAGTACTCTAGTGCAGGTGTATAAAACGCGCATAGAAGCGGAAGTATACAAAAAATAAAAAGTTTGTAGAGACAATTGAATTGATTTTATAAAGATATGATGTATAGAAGACAAATGAATAAACTTTATTTAGATAAGATTATAGAAGATAGTTTTATCGGGAATCATATTAAAATAGTAATGACATCCTCTCTTCTTTAGAGTTAACCAAAGTTTTGTTTGGATAAGAAATATGAAAAACAAATAAATAAAACAAAACTTTGTAAATTAATATGTGACAGAAATATTTTTTACATTTTTGATCTACAAAACATGTGTGATTCTCTGAAAAAATCTATTAAATTGAAGCATTATGAATTAAAATTGAGAAATATTAACCATAAAAAGTCAATGGAAACGAGCAAAAGTAAAAAAAGTATAAAATCTTTTTCGATAAATGCTTCTATGTCTATTTGCTAAAGTCAAATTTGATTTTTTACGCTTCAAGGTGAAAAAGTAGTTGTTGAATCATAAAGGTTATTTAAATTTCTCGTGATCATGATTTTTTTTACTTCTCTAATGGTACGTTATCTATGCTATTTTCAATCAGTTTTTCTTTATATTTTTCTTTTTTTTGTTTAATTTGGCAAAAAATTTGCTTTTCAAGTTATATTTTGCATTTTTATATAATTCTTTGAGCTTTTCTTGAAGAGTTGAAGATACAGCTGATTTATTTCGATTTTTTAAATCTGTTAAATTACCATTTTTAACAATATTTTCGTTTCTTGTTGAAATTAATTCGGGTAATAGTTTAATTTTATATCTCACTTGTTTACCTTCTTGATTTCTAGTAGAGTCTAAGAATTTTGCTCTTTTTTCAATTGGATCATAGTTTTCACCGTAAAAATCTAGATCGTTTTCATTTGTCGATTGAATTAATTCATGTGTTAATTCAATCGTTCTTCTGACTTGTTTACCTTCTTGATTACTAGTTGTGTTTAATAAATTCGCACCCTTTTCAATTGAATCTAATTTTTTTCCATTAAAAATATTCTTATCTTCATTACTCGGTATATTCATTTCTGATTTCATTTCAAAGATTCCAATATTTTGTTCAACAACTTCATCTTTAGTGGATTCTAAGAAACTTGCTACTTTTTCAATTGAATCATAGTTTTCACCGTAAAAATTTAGATCGTTTTCATTTGTCGATTGAATTAATTCATGTGTTAATTCAATCGTTCTTCTGACTTGTTTACCTTCTTGATTACTAGTTGTGTTTAATAAATTCGCACCCTTTTCAATTGAATCTAATTTTTTTCCATTAAAAATATTCTTATCTTCATCACTCGGTATATTCATTTCTGATTTCATTTCAAAGATTCCAATATTTTGTTCAACAACTTCATCTTTAGTGGATTCTAAGAAACTTGCTACTTTTTCAATTGAATCATAGTTTTCACCGTAAAAATTTAGATCGTTTTCATTTGTCGATTGAATTAATTCATGTGTTAATTCAATCGTTCTTCTGACTTGTTTACCTTCTTGATTACTAGTTGTGTTTAATAAATTCGCACCCTTTTCAATTGAATCTAATTTTTTTCCATTAAAAATATTCTTATCTTCATCACTCGGTATATTCATTTCTGATTTCATTTCAAAGATTCCAATATTTTGTTCAACAACTTCATCTTTAGTGGATTCTAAGAAACTTGCTACTTTTTCAATTGAATCATAGTTTTCACCGTAAAAATTTAGATCGTTTTCGTTTGTCGATTGAATTAATTCATGTGTTAATTCAATCGTTCTTCTGACTTGTTTACCTTCTTGATTACTAGTTGTGTTTAATAAATTCGCACCCTTTTCAATTGAATCTAATTTTTTTCCATTAAAAATATTCTTATCTTCATTACTCGATATATTCATTTCAAAGATTCCAATAGTTTGTTCATCAACTTTATCATTAGTGGAGTCTAGGAAACTCTCTGTCTGGTCAATTAAATCATAGTTTTCACCGTAAAAATTTAGATCGTTTTCATTCCTCGATGTTTTTAATGCAGATGTGAATTCTGATATTTCTTTTGAGTTTTCTATAAAAGGTCTTTTGTGTGAAATTTCGACAATGCAATTGGGTTTTTGCTCTTCAAGTGAGGATGATTGATCCGATTTTTCTAGAACTATGTTCCAATGTGTATGCTGTTTTGGGCCTTCAAATGACCTATTATTTTTAACTGATTTATATAATTTACATAAACCAAAGAAATGAATTTTTATTGGCGTAACTAATTTCTTTGAGAAAAGATCATCTATAAATTTCTTTTCTACCTTCATACTTAAACTTATATCCAATCCTTTTATTGTTTTTATTATATCAGTATTGCTAGAAATGAAGGTGACTTGGTTTGAGTTTACATATTTGCTTTTGACTTTTTGATATTTATCGTGTTGAATCTTGATTTCAAATTTTAAATCATTTTTTGTTGGTTGCGAAGTAATTATATCGAACCCATTGATGATGCTGTCTTGTTCAAAATCTTTAATTAATAAATTTATATCATAGGTTTCATTCGATAAAAATTTATGCAAGAATTCAGTGATATCCGAGCCCTCCGTATCTGTTTTAATAGATATGTTATGTTCATTTTCTTTTGAAATAATTGATTTATATCCTGGTTTACCTTTGTATTTATTTACTTCATTCTTATCTATTATAAATTCTAATATTGTACCGGCTTTTATCACGTCTTTGCCAGCTAAACTTAATTGGATAGAAAAAATATGTTCATCCTTTATATTATATCCACAAGCTTCAAAATCAACTTCATTTCTTTTTTTTTCCTGGTGATAAACCTGCACACATAATGTTTTAGAAGCTTTAAAAAATTCCTTCATTTTCGATCCTGAGAATGAAATACTTTGATTATCGATTGCAGAATTTGCTCTAATTTTAGTGCACATTTTTACGTTCTTTTTTGATGAAAATATAGTCGTTATTCTTTTTTCATTGTTTATGCCCGGAACTACACCGGAAAAATACATGTATCTTTTTAAATTCACATTTGTTTCAGTTTCAAAATTCAAATTTTTATTTTTTTTGGATTTTGTCATGGTAAATGATTTTTTTTTATCATCATGTTTCTCTTTCAAAACAGTATTTTCGAATTCTGGATAAAATTCTCTAATATTTTTCAAAAAAAAATCTGAAGGAACAAGCTTGTCATAGTATGTTGTATTTTTTTCAAGAATATTATCCCTGTCATTTTCCATGCTTGAGTACAAAAATCCCATTATTGAACTTTTAAAATGACTAAAAAGAATATCTTGTCGGTTGTCTAATTTATTCTGTATATAATTAAATATGTTGAGCCAATCACTAATTAAACATTTGATAAAATATTTATAAGTTTTTTTGCCGACTTCTATACTTTTAAAATCTTTCAATGTGAATTTTTCATCTTTAATTCCTGCTAAATTTTTAAAATCATAAAATAATCCGTTTGTCTTCAATATTTTATTTTGATTTTGTAGCATATTTTTTAAATATTTACTAAATTCTATAATAAACCACTTTTCACTGAATGATCGAATAGTTTTTTGATTCATTTTCATTAGTTCTTTGTTGTAATGAAAAAAACCAACCTTTTCATCAGAAATTACAGAAGACTCTATTTCAACATTCAATACATTTTTTATTAGCTGTCTTATGATATCATGGTTTGAATTTATTAATCTAATAGAATGATCGTATATAAATCTATTCGATTCAAGTATCCCCTCGACGTTTTGTGTCAGTTCTGAAATATTAAGAACATCCACTGGTTCTTCAATTTTGTTAATGTTTTTATAAGTTTTGCTATCCGAGAAATTTGAATACGAATCTCCCGCTAACGCATATTCGCTAAATGCATTATACCCCTCTAGAAAATAGCTGAATATCAGAAATAAAGATTTCATAAAATTAACTTTCATCAATAAAACAAAACTATTCATATTTATAACCATGAATTGATAAATGACACTCTGTAATCAAACTTTTTTTTATCGTTGCCAGATTAAATTGAATGATAAGAAAGTCGGCATAAACCAAACTAAAGATAACTTTATAATGTTTTTTTTTGGATTCGATGTCTGAATTTTTACCAAAAAACAATATTGCATATATCTTGTATTAAATCTAACACCTTATCTTATAAGAACAATATTTGTTATTATAAAGATCTAAAATACTTATTGAGGTTGAATTAAACAGCTGTATTTTACATTTAAACAAATAATTTAATTAAAGTTATCAGAATTTGATTAATATGTTTATAAAACAATTTAATCTATTTTTAACAACATAAATTCAAAAAATATATACATTATTTTTGTGTAGTAATAGAAAAAATTATTAATATTCTCGACTCCATAGACTAACATTCATCTAAAAAGATTCAATCCATGGTCTAAACTTTTTATTTGATATTTTTATTGATAATTGTTATCATACTAACTATACTTCAAAATAATTCGTATAATAACCTCCAAAAGAATAAAAAGCATTTTTATCTTTCATCAAATTTGAGAATATCTCTTTTAAAAAAAATTTGCTTTTGATAAATTCAATTTAATTTATTTTTATTTTATAAGCTTTTGAGCTTTTAATTCTTATGTGATAAACATAAGGGTATAAGTGTAAACAAAAATAATGCAAAGATAGATTTTATAATATTTGCTTCACTTTATATTTATAATATTAAGCCTTTTTATGTGTCAATATTCATTTATCTGGAGTTCATGATATCTGAAAATTTACTGAATTGTTAATATATAAAAAAAAATTAGTATTCGAGTTAATGTTTTGGCTGTATAAAATCCAAATAATGGATTTTTCTACACAGTTAAAAATAAAAAAGCAACCCAAATGTATAATCAGTCGACTGCGATTTTTATGAAGAATGAACTAACTATTGGACTTGTCAAAAGGATTTTTTATTGGAACCTTATTGATCGTATATCGCTTTTTGAAACAGTTTGTTTGGTAAAATAGTTAAGAATGTATAATTATAGGCAAAAAATAATTTATTTTTGCGGCGGATTTGTTTGACAAAAGGCTTTTTGTAAAGAAAACGATTTTTCAATCTTAAAAACATATTTTCATAATTAATATACATCCAAGACCTTATGGAATTCAAGACTATATTATTTTTATTATTAATATGACTTGAAACAACAATTGCATTTAAAAATATTTTAAACCTAAAATCTAATGAATAACACATGTATGTTTTTTAATATTAAAACAATACTGGATATATTTTGAAGGCTGAATTTAGTAATGATAGATCCAAATATTTGATACATTTTAGCGGTCTTTCCATTATATCTTCATAGTAAAAATTCAAAGCAATTATAGTTATCTCCTCATTTTTAAAAAAAATACACATGAAATCCCATTCCTGATCTATAAAAGCATAATTACAAAATTGCAACAGTTCATGCCGAAATAAAATATGCAAAAGTAACGTGTGTATTTTAAATGCATTGAGCAGTGACTTAATTTATAATGTAAAAATATTCTTTACGGTGTAAAATAATGATAAGAAGTGAGATATGAAATAAATTTGAAGCTTTAAGTGATTTATTTTTGGGTGTTAAATTTAGCATAGAGCCCCAAAGTTTATGATTAAAATTAAGAAAAGGTAACGGTAAAATGTGGCCTATATTATGAAAAAACTGACCACGCTCAATATATAAAACTAAAATATCTTTTATAGAACTTTATCGTGCCTAGATACACTGTGTTTCTAAAGTATAAATCTGCAGCTAAGGCAAAGTTAATCAAAACAAGTCAACCATCATTTCACGAAATATTTAATTTTCATGAATTTATATTATATATGAAAATTTTATGATAAAGTACATATTTTTGACATCTGGCTAAATTATATCAATTTATTTAGGAAGCAACTGCGTTGTTCCTTTATATAATATTCAATTCCAAGAATTTTTTCAATTATTAAATTAGATAAATAAGCTTGTAGAATTATTTCAAATATCAATATAACTTTAAATTATATTTATTTTTTTTATATAAGATAATTAATCTATTCTCTATATATATGTTTCGAATTATCTATTTAATCAAAAAATTCATCAATAGATTGGAATGCTCATAATCATTTTATTTAAATAATTTTATCAGTGGGATTTCTTGTTGTCAAAATTTTTGATTATTTATAGGTTACAAATTTTTTGACTTTTTGTCCATATTTTATATCCTACAATAAGTTTGTTTTTCATCTTTGAGCACTAGCTTTGATTAACTTTATATATATTTTTTTAAAATAATAATTATATATTATCGTCGGATATTATACATATAAGCATTTCAAAGGCTGCAGAAGCAAAAACTTAAACAATAGAATTTATGATAATCCTCAAATTAATACGTCCGCAAGGAAGGGGATCCTTGATAGAGGATTTTAAAGATTATAAAATCGAAAGAAATATCAACTAAATCAGACATTGAAGCAATCTAAAAAAAATTTAAGCTGTAAAAAACAAAATTGACCCGAAAAAGAAAAAACTATATATATAATTTTAATTTTTTCATGTTATTCGTGCCCTTTTTATTTTATATAGAACTTTAAATTGCGTTTTTTATCGTGCTTAATATAATTGAAATTTTTTATCTTTTCCGTTGGGATGAAAATTATGAAAGCTCTAGATAAAAAAACTTAGCTTAATTTTTTATTATAATCCAATCAAAAACCATTAATATAAATAAATAGGATTTTTAAGCTATAAAGTAGGCATTATTTTTCATAATTACCTTTTAAATTGCCTTAAATGTATGTTTCAAAAATACTTACTGTCATATCATCTCTAAACGAAGGCATTAAATAACAAATATCTATCACTGGTTTATAAATTTTAACTCCCGTATTATAACTTAATGTTTTTGTTCATCTACCCCCCTATTTTGAACGATGTCACATATTTTGTTAAATAAACTTGTTTATTCCATGTTTTCTATCTTATAGTCCAAAATTTTGATAAATAGTTGAATTTATAGATTTACAGATCGAAAAGAGGATGTTTTTGTAGTTCTATTGCAATCCCAGCTTTTTTTCTTCTGATTGGCTACAGTATTTTCAAAAATAGCCATGGTGCTGATTATTTGTGGCGAGGTAATCTAAATATGTCTCACATACTTATTATTCGAAGTCATCGCATGTTTTCAAATCATATTCGTTGAGTCGATAAGCTTTAAAAGTATCTTTATTTCCAATTAAACTATACAAAATATAGAGCATTTAAATTGGTATGTTCCACCCACCAGAATGAATTTTATTATATATTTTCACGACTAAAGGGAATATAGCCTGTTTTTACTGCAAGTATTCTAACCCGTAGAAGTGAAATTGTTTTTAAGTAGTTTTAATCGATTAGAATCATGTCTAAATATTAAAAACCGACATTAAATATCATTATAAATAATTTAAGCGATCTATCATAGAAATAGCTCTAATAAAATTATATTTACAGAAACACAGCTAAATAATTATTTAAATACGAATATAAAAAGCTTTAATCTCATTACATACAAAATTACAATTTTTACTGTTATTATATACGTCATAACATGGGATACTTCAGTCAAAAAATATCATAATTCTTATATATAGATGTTAATAATACTAAATAAAGCAGTGAAATACACATAAACGAAAAGTTTAAGGTTGATTATAAATTTGAAAGTGTTAAAAGAAGATAATTTATTTTAAAGTTTTGCGAAGGGAATGTGACTGGAAGAATTATTCATGTGTGAAAAAGACAATTAAATATACAAGTCTTAAAAGTAGATTTTTTTATGTAAAGGTTTTGTAGTGTTGTAAAATGCAATTATTGCATTTTTGTTCTTCTAATGCAAATCCAGCCAAAAATTTGCATATGTCAAATATTGCAAAAGAAATAAGATTGCTCTAAACCATCAATGATCTTATGAATTTTCTGTTTATTGAAATTCCTGGTTCTAAAACCTTTCAAAATTCTATGGATTTGAGACCTCGAAAACTTAAATGTAACAAGAATCCAAAATTGTATTTTTAGCTCATTCGAACCTATTTTGTTTATTTTTACGCGTATATGTACTGTTTTTAGTTGAATTTAATTAAATCAATATTATATGGGCTTATATTATTCGATCTTAAACCAGCAAACTCGCTTTAGTAAAACGAGCGAGCAAAATAAATGGCTTTACATAGCTATATTAGTGAAAATAAATTCCATATTTATGACATTGCTTAGCATATTTTTGATTTTATTTATTCTAAATATACTCGATTTTCAGTTAATTAGATCTTAATTGTAATTAATATGATTAATTTTATTTATATTATATTGATAAGCTAGAAATACCAATCAAGCAATAATTCTTCAATACAACTATGATTACTGTTGCTTTTTACCTTTGTTCATTATTGTTTTTACTTATTTAGAAATGTTTTTTGCATATAATTTATTGGTCTTCCCTTGCTTAAAATTGCTAAATTTTTTCATAAAATAGTTTATAACATAGTTGCCCGGTTTGATGGTGTATTTGGATAATTCATACTATAATATTTAATATAAATAATTTTTTAAGTTTATTTTTACTTTTCGCGATATTTTCTGATTCTAGTAAAAAAATAGGCGGATACCAACTATCTTTCGATGCCGTCTTATTCCATTTATTTTTGCCACATTAAAACCGTATAAGCTTCAGTTTCATTGGTTTTAGGCGTTTCTATGCTTTATTGTTTATTTGCTGTAATATAACGTTTATTTTTTCATTGCACCAAATTATAGCGTGGAAATATCTAACCCAACAAAATAACAGTTATCTTGTATTATGTATGTTAATAATTACCCCAAATAAATAATATTTCTTATTATATATCATTTATTATTAACAAGAAAATATTGGTTTAGTCACAATTAAATTTCATATTTACATGGGTATGTATGAGGAAATATGTTATGGTCATCAATTTTACATGCTGTAAAGGCGTTTTGGGTATAAAATTTTTGAATCTCAAGGTACGTATTTTAACTTCATACAAGGCTTCACTCATGATCAAATATTTTTTTATGAAAAATTTATGGTTGATGTGAAGTAGAATTTTGCCAAATTTAATTATAAATTAAGTTACATGATATTTTTTCATATAATATAAATATATTACTTTTTTGAAATTTAAAATATATACTTGGTGTTGATGAAATGATATTACCAGAATGTCTAAGCTTGTTTCTAATTTTTAGCTATTATTTTTTTTGGATATAAGAAATTCAAGAATAATTAAAGATACTTCCTAACTATACCACTTTCGTCATCTTTACCTTATTTTAAAAATGCTTATTATATACCATAATGGTTAAATAAAATACAACCTAGATTATTTGATAAAATTTTCTTTAGATGTTAAGCATCTTTAATAATAACCAATCCTCTTAAATTCATTATAGGCCGAATTTTTTATATTTATGATCGTAATTTTTATTTATTAAAGTTTTTTACCCAAATATCAAACAAAAAACCACGTATTTTTCGTTTAAAAAAATATATAAGCCTAATTATCTAAATGAATTGTTTGTTCGATTTCTATATGCAGCAATGTTATTTTAAGTCCATTTACACATATTTTTTAATGTCGACACTTTTATGTTTTTATTATCTAATCTCTTTTTGTTTCTTGAATTCGTAGTGCTATTTAAAACCCCTGATATACTTTTTAATACAATCTACTTCCCATTAATAATTTCAAAAAATAATATCCTAGGAAATAGATAAAATTTTTCATTTGAATCAATGTTTACTTAAAGATAATGACTATTTGCGTTTTTTTATATCATCAATAAATGAAATGATCACCTAATAATTATTCACGTAATTTTATTTCCAAAATTTTTCCTTATTTTGGTAGATATTTGATTATAATCAAATTAATACGTTTTAGGTTTTATTACCGTCAGCTTTTTTTATGATTTTAATATTTCAGGTGCTGATTCTCAAATTCTCAAATTCTTTTACTTGCTATTATATCTGATCTCTTTTTATTTGGATAATTTCTTTTCTTTTTCTTATCAATCATTGTTTTTTTAATAGCTCACCTTTTATATTTTTAGCGCCAGAAAGAAATGAGGGCGTCAATTGTATTATTTTTATATTTTTTTATACCCAAATTTTTTACTTCGAAATTATGCTTAATTCTAATATTTTCCTGGGATCTATGCACATATTTCTTTTCAGTAGAAAGTGTAACTTTGATTCTTAATTGTTCTTTTATTTTCTAAAATCTTAATAGATAATATGTATTCTTTAATTTATTTTATGTTAACTTCGTAAATATGGCTTGTAAATTATATCTTTAATAAAATTAGGCGTCTATTCATGTATTTATTTTGTTGCAGAACATCATACTTAGTGTATATATCAAATTGTCTTTCCCCTTACCAACTTCTTGATCTCTACTTTGTATATTTATCTAACTTTTATATAGTCGCCGTTGAAAGCGACTCATCTTTTTATATTTAAAATGGATTCGACATTTTTATTTAACTATATTTGAGTTTATTTGCTTTTCTTATCAGCTTTAGGATCTTGTGCCAATTTCTTTACAACTTTGTATAATAATTCGTTTTATTGTTTGTGAATATTTTTTTATATATTGAATCCTTTTAACATATTTTAAATAGATCATGAAAAGATATTGTTTTTGGAATAGAATATTTCACAAGTTTATTAGTTTCATATATCTAGAATATGCGTTTAAAATATCTTGTTACACGTATTCTTATATAGACCAGTCTTTTCAGTTTATATATAATTGAAAACCAGGTGAAATTCTCTGTTTGAAAATTATGATTTCGTCAAATTTTTTCATATGTTTCATAAATCTTTTAAAAGCGTTTTTTAGAACTCAATGTCAATCTCATTTGATTCTATAATAATCTTTTAAGCTTTAAGACTATGATATAGAAATATTAGATCCGCGAGTTTCCATATATTAAATTTGTGTTATAAATGGAAAATAACTGATCAATATACCACTAACATATTGCTGCTATATTTCTTCAATTGAAAGCACAAAATATATTCTTTTTTACTTCTTCATGAATATAGAGGGATATTAATGTCGATAAATTCAAAAATTCCGCAGGTTTATATTTAAAACATATATAAATAATTCCCTAAAACACAAGTTTTCATATGCTGGGATAACTTTATAATGTAAAAATCGTATGTTTACAAGTTATTTCATGCTTGATAATTATTATTATTAACATCTTTTTTTGTGATTACAGATTATCATATTTAATTTTTATTTTTAAAGAAAATATCCCGGTCTAAATTTTTGTGTTTTTTTAGATTCAATTCAAAAATTATTTTCCTTATCATGATCTTTTCGTAAAATCGTCCCGAAAAAATAAATCTCTATTGTATTTCTGATTTTCCATCATATTTTAAAAGAATATATTTTATTTTTAATATACGTTGTGTTTATTTTCTGAATATTAGTAAGATCATTTATAATTAAATCACTAAATCTAAAGTAAAATACAATAAAAATATAAAAATTCTTCAGAAAAATACTTATCGCTATAATATGATGCACTTTTTGTTAAAAGCCCCCTCGATACAAAAATTATAGCCTTTCATGCAAATTTCATTGATAAATTTCTCAAGCCTAATCAACAATTGTACTTCATAAAGGATAATATTTTGGGCTTTCTTGATTCATAATGACATAATCACTATTTTAAGCTAGTTTTGAATAAAATTATTGATAAATGTAAAATCTGTTGGCTTGAACCAGTTCATTTTTTCATGAAATCCCTCAATATTTGTTTTCCTATGATCTACCATATTTTAAAAGAATCTTAATAAGCTGTCTATGGTCTTTATTTGATTTTTTTTAATATCAACATATAAATATTAATTGCGAAAAACAACATTGTTAAAACTAAATTAACATTTTCAGATATTCATATATCTTTTGGTCTAGGCCCTAATTCAATTTGAATTTCTAAGATTTTCTTGTGTATTTATATGATTAATTTATATTTTTTTGGTGTTTTTTATGGTTCTTTCTATTTTTGTTTGCTAAACGGTTCAATCCTTTTGATTTTCACAATTTAAATGACTTCAAACATATATAGTCACTAAAATGTATATATTGTATTATTTTACGTGTATTATACAGCATTTATTTCTTTTTTAACTAAGTGACTGCTATAATATTCTTGTCATTTTAAAATAGTCGTTAGAAGCTGAACTATGTGCTGTAAAAAGAAAAAAAATATATGAAAGTATATATAAAGCGATATTGTACTTTCAGTCAATTTAAAGTTATGCTGTATATCTTTATCGAGTTGTTAAATGGGTTTAAGTGATTTAATTTTTTCTTGATCAATTTAAAATATGATAAGAAAGTGGATTATCATTTTTAAAATTTATATCACGCTATTTGCTTTTTTTGCGATATATAAATGTATTAAGTGTTTTAATGATTCATTTTAAAGATCCGCAACTTTGATTTAAAGTTTATACCTAATTATTATGTAAATTTACTATTTGAATAAAGAATGATGCGTAGATAAATCATATGACATAGATAAATTTTGTCATCACCATTTCAAAAACATAATATATTTATTTAAGAGATAATTTTTTTTTGTACTTTTCATGGTTGAAGTGCAAAACTTTAGATTGCTATATATTACAGATTTGCTGTAAGCTCTTTTTAATCATATCATTCCGATGGTCTTGTTAAATACATCTTCTACGGATAAGAAATATATATTCGAGTGTTTAAGATGCTATTCTTTTGCAAATGCCTTCACTTCCTTTGGAATCCCCAATAATCATCATCTTGAAAATATTTAATTCAATATGAAGATATAATTCAGTTAAGAAAATCGTTAAAGATAGCTTTTTATTTAATACATCATGGCAGCTTTCGATGTGGTCATATAGAACTATCTTTCCATTTATAATTTTAATCTATTTTGTGTTAAACTAAATTTTTATGACATAATTTATATTTATTTGACTTTTCATTTTATATAATACCGTAAAGAAAGATTTTTAAATAAATTAATTTATCACTAAATTTTCTTGCAATACTGTTGATAAATTAAATCTGAAATATATTTAATAAAAATATATCACATTTTTAATTGTAATTATGGATAAATTTCCTCAAAATTCGGATAAAAATAGACAAATTATTCTATTCTAAAATGCTTGACTTGAACTTTATTTGCCCTACCAAAAAATAATGTTTCTCGTCTCAAATCTAATTAAAATCATGCAAATTATAGAAAAAATTAAACTAAATTTCAAAGAGTAAAATTAGAAGAATTTCTTTTGTCTTTAACTTAAATGAAAAACTTTTATATAAACCGGACAAATTTAGATTAAATTATATATAATATAAATTCCGTAAAATAATAAAAAATAAATCGGATGTTCTGCATATTAAATAACGATTTCTTGAAATTAAATGATTTTAGATTTTTATCGGTAATTAAAATTACAACGATAATGCAGCAAGATATAATTGTCGAATTCAAACAGATCAAATTAAATGAAGCCATGCGTTAGCAGTCACATTTCTATTTAAAATAATATCAGCAAAATTTAAAAAATAGGGCTGATGATTTTTTCATATACGAATTATTAAAATTTATAAAAATGTTAGTGTCAATGATAGCACAGTATTTTACAAATTAACTCCTGCTAGAGCTTATGTTACAGCTTACTATTATTTTTTATTTATGGGCCATATTTGTAGTCGTAATTTTAGTTTTTGTTCTCAGGCACAGCTTGCTTGATTCTCTGTACGCACGGCGTATTTATACTTTCGGCTATCTTCTCCTCTTCAAAGTCTTCTTCAATACCCCTTCTTCTTTCGAGACTTATTAATTCAAGGGTTTTTCTCAATCCCAAGGTTTGAATATATGCCTCAACCTGGTTCGTGACATCTAGTTCCTTCAGGTACCTTCTATGATATTGTGTCACCACACAGTCCCATATTATAACATATGGGATAATTTTACAGCTTACAATATATATTTAATTTTGTGGGATAATATGTACATATCTGTCGAATAATTTATAAGAAATTGTAATTTACGATATAACTAAGATTATTTATCGAGTTTTGGTGAATCGCATCATTTATATATATCACTAGGCAATATAAAATCCTATAAAATACCGCTTTAATAATGGAATCGTGTATAATAAGTATAATTTAGTTAATAATATTTTTTTCTAAAAGCTAGAGGTTGTTGATTTGGGATCAATTAATTGAATGCTAAAAAAGTGGAATATATCATAAGTATTTATGAGTATACTATTTATAATGAAATTTTTTACAAATAATAACCGATGGGGAAATATTGACTTAACAATCAAATTTTATGTGCCCTGATTTTTTCAAAATACCGCCGTTTTATTTGACCATGAAGTATAGACAGATGCAAATATAAAAGATACAACATATATCATATATTTACCAGTAGATTTTTAAGAACGTAATATAAAAAAGCAAATCGATTTATTTCATATTTAGCCCATTATGATTATTCATAATATGATCAGCTTCGTGCACAAAATGATATTGTTATAACTCAATGAAATCTATATTATAAGATATTATTTAGAATAAAACATCGAAATAAATATTTATACAACTATATCTTTGACATTTTACCTTTTATATTGAAGTTTCCTCGACAAATGTATATTCTGGTCAATTTAATTTTGAATTTAATATGTATTTTGGATTTGATCGTTTTTCTCTATAATTATAGATTCACTGATTCTTTGCTTGTTTCTTGTCTTGTCTTTTAACTAAAAAATAAATTCGATGTTCTTATTTATATTCATAATCACCATTTTTTGAATTAATATTTATTATTTTGTGCTACAAATTATTTTAAGATGTAAACAAGTAAAAAAAAATTTGCATTTATCTTTTAGATTGATGTTCTAATGTTCCTCCTAAAATAATATATAATTAAAAAATTTATACTTTATATTTCAAACCGTGAAAGACGAACTTATTCAGATGAATAACTTCTTTTGTGTGATTAAATTTACTGGGATTGATTTGGTTTTTAGCTATTTAGCATGTTCAAGTAAAAATCCATAATGCTTTCTAGAACTTATTAGACTATTAATTCTTTCAACGTCTTTATATTTACAACATCCTTAGATTAAATTACTTCTTTCTAGACTTATTGGTTCATGTGGATTCCTAAATCCTGTTGTTTGTGTGTATGCTTCTGCTCCTATTGACATCCCTAGCTCCGTAATGTACTACCTATGGTATTTTGTAACCACATCATCCCAAGTTATGAAATTAAGTAGATATATGTATTAAAAAATACATCTACGATTTTTAGCAATGAAGACTCTTTCTGAATTTCTGCGTCAACATCTAAAACGTATCATAAAATCACCATATTTCTTTTTCTTAGGTTTTGAAATGTTTTTCCCCACGTCTGATGGTCCAAAAATAAAAATTTAAAATAAATTTCGACCATTATATGTGTTTATTCTATGTAATTCTCACCTATAACGGTAATAAAATAAACATGCTTATAATAAAATTTATAATTAAACAAAAATAGATTAGCTATTTATTTACTTTAAAAACTCTTTTAATCGATATTTGGCAACATTTTATAATATGTGTCAAATTATTTTTGTAATTTAATTTTTATTTTAGATTAGCAAGGCTTCTACGCGTTTTTTTATTTTACCAATACAATTCCATCCTCTTTATTCTGATTTTCTCATCTTATTTCAATCACTTATATATTAAATCGATAGAAACAGAAGATTTTCCACAATAAGCAGTATTAATTAAACAATACAGCACATATTTCTCAAAAAATAAAATAAAAATCAGATTTAGGTCTAATGTGGAGGGGATCTTACAAATGGAATTATATCTAGGTACGATATTGAGATTGTGACGAACGGCACGAGAATTAGAGCCATATAAAAGTGTTTCATAATTAATCAAAATCATTAATTTGATTCATTAGTTATTTTGGGCTATGAATTTTAAATATATAATTTTTTTTATGGTTTGAACATTTATATTCAGGAAACTAAAAAATTGTTTTAATATTTTATTTAATTATAACACAATTTTTTACATATTTATTTCTATGAGTTATAACAATGATAGTATAATATTATTGGTGTCTGGATTTATTAGATACCATCTGATTCACAACAACAATAATAATATATCTTTTAAATAAAGTAGTGTGATTTTGTGGTCGTATTACGGTGCATTAAGATATTCTAAACGTGATTTTTACTTTAATTTCTATCAAAATATATTTAATATAAGATAATTATTACATATGTTATAATTTGAGACGATGTGGTGAACGATATCATAAAAGGTACCAGAAAAAACTCGAGGTAAATAACCAGATCGTGGTATTTATATAAACTTCGGGATTGAGAAAAAATCTTGAACGTAGAATAGGTACAGAAAAAGACTTCTCAGAGGAGGAAATAGCCGAAAGTATGATCAGGCTGTGCGGATGAGAGACAAAGAATTTGTTTTTGAACGAAAAAACTATAATTATAATGATTAGTTTAGCCCAAAAAAATAAGTAAATAATAATTTAAGATATAATATTTTTTGCCTTATCATGGTTATTACCATGATATAAACAGGCATAGCCTAATAGAAAAAATAATGTTCTTCATATCGCTATAAATTGATTAAAATATAGTTTTTGTGATATGATCAATATTTTTATCTGCTAAAATATAGGCCACCATTGCATTATAATGGAAAGTCAAAATCTTAAAATATAGCAACTTTAAAAAATGCTTCATATTACTTTAAAATTCATATTTTAGATAATATAAGAGTATCCTGGATTTTACAGATTTGTAGAGTATCCTGGATTTTATAGCCTCTATACTACCATAAATTAAAAGTAGTTCTTATCTTTTGACATGATTACTTTAAGCCTCAAAATTTTAAAGGGAATATATTTGTTCATAAAAATAACACCTATAATAATATAATATTTATTTTCACTATAAATTTTATTTTACTGTTCTTGATAAAGATGCGCATATATTTTAGTCGGTAATATATTTTTGCAATCTTTCATGTCATTTTTTCGAACTACCGGTTAGACTTTTTAGTCAATTTAAGTACGTTAAATCGATAAAAAAATATTAAAATTTAACAATGAGTTTGTTACATTTTATTTGTACAAGATAATGTTTTATTCATAACATTTATATATATATCGCTCATCATTTCCTATATTTATAAAATTAATAAATTCTATTTAACTACCTTAATTATTGCACAGAAAAACTTATCTCATTTTGTATTAATCAATTTAAATGCATAATTTTGATTGCGCAGAAAGTTTATAAATATTCTTAATTTCACGATACAATGTTTTAGAATAATGTCTTACGATAACAAAAATAGTTATTTTTATGATCTTATCTAAAAAAAAAGCCCCTTTAAAAATATATATTATGGAATAATTTTTATTTAAAATGAATCTCTTTTTACAATTCCGTGTATTTTTGTATCTTTCTGTTTAAATTAAGAGAATTAAAACCCATGTGTCTTAGGTTTTTTTTAGTTATCTCCCCATAAAGGTTTTTTAATTATAAAAAAACAATAATGGGATGTATATAGCATTCCCATTTCATATTTTTAATTGAATAGACCAATCCTTTATGTCATAAAGCAACTTATATGCTATTTTTATATCCGCTAGAAATCTTTTGTGTTTACAAAAATCAAAGACCTTATATATTTTCATCTATTTATTTTTTGATCAAATCTGGTGGTGAATTATCACATTATTTAAAATATTTTAAATCTTTTTATCTATACCTACTAAGATATTATGTTAGAATTAACTAATTTTATGTATTCATCGTAATTGATTATTTATTGAATTACTACTTTTGTTGATCTTGAGGTCATCCTAGCGATAATTTCTAGTGAAAACCCCCTCCTTTTTTTTCTTTTAGGATCAATCTGGTTTCAAATCGAAAACTAAAATAAATTGATTTATACGAATCTTATATAATTTTTTAGAAAAAATGGAGATAGCATCTCGATGATTTCTGCTGGATAATTTGCGCGCAATTTAGTCTTAAAAGTACACTGCCAATAGTATTGAATGTTTACGACTCGAAAATTAATTTAATAATTAAATTTTTTTTTTAAAACCAAATTTATTTTATGTAAAAAAACCATGAATGCAGGAAGATACAAAACGAGTTATCTTTCGCGTCATATAACTCGTTTATTGAAATCAGTAAATATACAGTAAAACACGATATGCTCTATTTTCCTACTAAAATAACCATTCTGTGGTATAAATTAACATACACTTTTACTTTTATTGCCTAGGTATAAATTTAAATATATTAGTAATTTTCAGAAATTTTATGATTTTGCCTTTCTAATTCTTTAAATTTTAAACAAATTACTTTTAAAGTTATGAATTGACAAATATTTCACAAAATTCGAAAATTATGAATAAATTTAATAAGATCCTACAATAAATTTACATTTATCTTTTTTCACGCCTATTCTTCCGTATGCAATACAATTACGACATTTATGTGTTTAATAAAAATTATACAAGACTTAGATTTAAAGGGCAATTTCTAGTTTAACTGTTTTTTGTGTATGGAGACCAAGATGTTTTCCTAGAATATTTTTAACTGAAACGTTTGCTTCTATATTTGTCTAGTGTATATTAATTGCTTTTTCAACTATAATTTGTGGATCATTCTAAAGTTACTGGATTCGATCGTAGGCAAGGACTGTTTTACCCCGATAAAAGTCTGAGAATCCTAGATTCTGTCTGTTTCTGGTAAAATTAACGTTAAAACTATAAATAGTTCGTCAATAAACAACGAATATGATTATAAATTTCGTGCACATTGGATTAGTCTGTCTCAAATCGATATCAGTAGAAATACCGGATGAAATTTTACCAGAAATAGTTCAAAAGAGCGTTGAAGAGGTTTTTGATCAGAATTACACACTTCTTGATGATCTTTCAAAATTTAAGAGCATTTATTTAAAAACTCGAGGACGCGATAATATAAAAGATAATAGCGATGATGATATAGTGTATTTGTATTACGAGATTCATAAGAAAATAAATGAATGGTTTGAGAGACGTAGAGAGCATTTCAAAGAAGATGTGGCTAAGGTTGTTGAAAAGAAGATAAAATATGAAAATACGAAAATACCACAAGCGATAGTTGAAAGGTGGGAGTTCATCCGAACAAAATTAATTGAGTTTGTTGAATCTGTTCAAAAAATAGTTAAGGGTACGGGTAGCACTTTAGATCAGCCGAATCCGGATGCTCCTGATTTAGGAATAACACAAAAATTTCTTGATAAAAATGAAATGATGAATACGGTTGTGTATATTTGCAAAGACTCGATATACGGATTTTTAAAGGATATTTCGAATAAAATATTGAAAGCGAACGAACATCTAAAACACAAAGAAATTGATCTTTTCGAAAAAATAAATATAAACATTGCGTATAAGAACAATAACAAGTTATATGAAGATGTAGAGTCGAAGATAAACAATTTATTTACGATGATTTATAGGGATTTAGTCAGTTATATGGTAGATCTAAGGGTCAAGATTGAAGCCCTAGAAGAATCAGAACCACGAATGGCGCTTATACTACTTATTGATGAAAATGTTTTGATTTTTGAAGATTTCTATGTAAAGAAAATTGTAAATTATCAGACTTTTCAAGAAATTATGATTGTTGGAGAACAAATGTTGATTCGAGGAATAGTAAATATTAAGAGAGATATTTTCAAAAATTTCAGTGAATATTTAGGGAAATATTTCAGAAAATCTGTGGAATATTTATTCGGAATGCTGTAAATTAAAATATTATGCAGCAAAAATAATGTAATGCCTTTTTATTGGATTTTTTACAATTTAATGCATAAAAATATTCATTCTATTATACATCTTTTTGAAATTAAGTTTATTGTAGACATATCAAAAAGTATTGTATTTTATTTTCTATATAGAGCTAGTTAGTCATTGATATTTTATGGTACTTATTAGCTTTAAATTCGCCAAAAAAGACATTTTAAAAAATAAAATTATAAATAATCCAATAAAAAACTTTATATCAATTAAAAAATGAAGGGCATTTTTCGCTTGTAACTACCCATTAATGTGTAAGACTAATATGCCACAATTTATATACAAGATAAAGTAAAAAAATACATGTATTTATTCTGCTTTCGGTACGTTTAATTTGAATATTCATTTAAAAACTATATATTATAATTACACCAATTAATATTAATGACAAATATATTTTAAAATTATATTATTTGCAAGAATCACTGTAAAAATCCAACTATTATTAAAATAATAGATCTAATTTTTTATATAAGAGGATACTTTGGTCTATTTATTACAATCCCAGTTTCTTTTTGTTTTCTTATTAGAATAATATCATGAAAATTGTTATATAACAAGCCATAAGATTTGATATTGAATATATAGGATATTTTTTTGGCAAATTTACTGATAAATTTCTTATTTTCTTGTGTTAAAATATGAACAATGAAATTATGAAAAATGCCCATCAAAATAAAACATTTATATATTTTAATAAGACGGTTTTAGAACATAGGAAGGTAAAATTTAATACCAACCCTCATTCACAAATACAGAAAACGAATAGCAGCGTGGTAGTTAACTGGAGTTGACACTAAATGCCGTAAGTTGTCTATAAAGAGGTTGAGTATACTAACAATACCAAAATCAGACATAAATTAGGATTTAGTAAAAAATGAATATGAAATTCTTTCAAGAAGAATATAAATATCTTATAATAGAAAAGATGAGGTATTCGAAGAATTATTGTCAAATCGGCAAATTAAAGTTCTTAACGAACATCATAAGTAGTCAAAAACCAAATTAGCCCATCAAAAAAACCTTTTCACTGATATAAAAAGAATTAAACAAGATATATTCGACTTTTTGCCTATATTTATAGAACAAAGAATCATAATAAAGATATGATTCTATCCATTTTTACTTTATCATTGTTTAGAATCATATGAAGCAAATATAATAAATATTTTTTATTCTGAATAATAATTAACAGTTAGTTTTAATATTTATTTAACCAAATCTTATGATTTTTGTATACAACATATTTCATTATTATTTCTTTTCATCTGCCCCACTTGTCACCCTTCCGCTATGTATACTCACGTTTGAACAGTTATCTATTGAAGTGACTTCCTCTATTTTATTTTTTATCGGTATTTTTTTATATTGCTTTACTACTACTAGCTCTTTTATATAGGACTTGTGTTATTTGTGATCAAATAATTTATACTATGGGTATGGTAAAATCTTGTTATTATATGCAAGTTAATAGTTGCTATCATGCATTATTTTCATCTTTAAATTTATATATTTGTTAAGCAAAACTTGAGATTGTTTTAAATAGCAGATTTTCTTGTCACTTCTAATGCCTTCTTCTTATCATATTTTTCTATCTATTTTCTCTTTCACAAATTACCATTTCAAATATTTTTCAACTCTAAGTTTTGAGCTTGTAGTTATGTTTTATTTGGCATGATATTATTTATTCTATATATAAACGCCACGATATGCATTTTTAGTGTGAATTCCTTTAACACACAAAATAGGTCGATATATTCTACACCCATGTGTGTAAATCATCAGAATAGAACAGTATTAATATAAAAATCAAAGTAAATAAATTTTTTCCCTTCGAATCAATTTATGCATCCAATTTGAATTATATTATATTATTTTCAAATATTTATATCAAATATGAATTTAACTTTATAAAATTAGCTTACGATCAGAATTTAATAATTATTTCGAAAAGAAAGGTTGCCATACTCTATTTTTTGTAGAGAAATGCTATAAAAAACTTAACCGTTTCCAACATAGTATATTCCTATATATTTATGTATTTATTTAACAATGAAAATGAAATTCCTGCATGAAATTATAATCTATTTATTGAATTATATCATATAAGTTTTAATTTAGAGTTTAAAATATTTATAATCTCGTACCCTTACTTTAAATATGTATGTAATGGCGATGGTTGGTGGGGTAAATTTTCGACCTAGAATCTTCGATTTACATGATTGAAGTACACTTTACCTTGCATAATGGAGTTTCCAAGTTACAAACAGGCTGTTAAAATCGCGTAGATTCAAAGTATACGGCAAACACTTAGGGCCATACTCAGTAAAAGAAAGCTATCGGCATTAAACATATACTTGATTGTGGTCCCGAAGTAGCTTGACTCGATTTCTAAACACAAAGAGGAGCAATAAACCATTATTGGTAAGGTTCTGATGTTTCCCGAAGCGGAAAGTAGATTTAGGTAGTCAAATCAAACAGTTAATCTTTTTAAAAGAATGATACAATTTAAAAAACACGAATAAATATTGGTAGATATTTTTTTTAGGGTATCATACATATATAAAAATATTATGCTTCGTATTTCAAATAAATTAACAGGAACTTAGTTTATCGGAAATCCTAGTCTTGTAAATGCCAAGGTATTTTAATAAAACAAAAAAAGATATAAACTATAATAACATTTTGTTACTAAAGCTGTTTCCGGCAGAACAATTTTTTTAGTTCAAAGGTCATTTTTATTAGGTCTATCTGCTATATGCATGAAAATATATTATTTTTTTGACCCAAGACACTTGAAATCATCACATTTGAGAGAAGAAGAGCAGTTAATGAAGATAAATCAGTGGAATGTGTCAAAAGATGCATCAAAGAGTTGTGCAATATTCTTAATGGGCTGAAAAACTCTAAATAGATAAAATTGATAAAAAGAAATTTAACCCATAAATAAAAAAATAAATGCAATTGTTTTTCGATTAGCATAGATTAAAATTTTACGTGTTTTATTTATGGTAAATCGCTTGCTGTTTTTCTTTATATTTAAAAATCAGGAATTTCAAAATTCGATTTAAACTATGAATTTTATGTGATTGAAATTCACACTCTTATTAATTTAAGATATGTAAGTTGTGATTTAAAATAAATTTTAAGAAACAAAGGAAAAAATCTTTTGTTAAGGTTAATTATTTTTACACCTAAAAACATCCTTGTTTATATGTAGGACTTATAAAGCACAATTTAAAAATTAAAAATAAAATAGAATTGTGTGTGAAAAACATAGATATATTTGGTAAATTGTTTTTTTAAAGGAAAAAAAAATTATCAATAATTATAGGCACTATTTAAAAAACACAGGTGTTTTAAAGCCTACATTTATTGAAAAAATCAATTTTAGTTTTAATTTGCTTTCGGAAACGATTATATAGCCTAATATTTGCAAAAATTATAATTTACGCGTATACTAGATGAAAAATCACATGCATTACAATAAATAACTTCAATTAATATTTACCAAAGATGATAATTTACGCATATACTAGATGAAAAAATCACATGCATATTCAATAAATAGCCTATATTTATATTTGGAAAAGATGATAATTTACGCGTATACTAGATGAAAAAATCACATGCATATTCAATAAATAACTTCAATTAATATTTAGCAAAGATTATAATTTACGCATACACGTGATGAAAAAATCCCATGAGTTTAAAATAAAAATCTTTAATTTATTTTTGATAAATAGTATAATTTACGCATATACGAGATGAAAAAATCACATGAGTGTAAAATAAATAGCTTTAGTTTATATTTGGCAAACTATTTCATTATTTTCATTTTTGATGCTTTAAATCTAGAAATTTATAAAAATCATTATTTTAATTGTGTGCTTATGTACTTCAAATATATCTTCTTGTCCTTTTTATTCAGACATCCGTGGCAGCTTTATTTTCTTACAAATTAAAAATAAGCATTAAGGTGTTTATTGTAAATGTTTAAGTTTCTGGCTAGCTATGAAAAATGATTAATCACTGAAAACTTCAACTTTGGAGAAAAATAATTTTAATAATACTTTGATTTGTTGGGTGAAAAGTGGGGTATTTACCTTATAAATATAATGCGGTTAAATTATATAGAATTATCGGTCTATATAAGTCTATTAAAAGATTCTACTACCATACCAATATTTGATAAGATTATATTAAACTGATATTAATATTTCAACTGATTAAATTCCAATGAAATAAATATATGTGGAATAGTATAAAATTTAATTAATAAAAATATTTGGTGAAAATAATATAAAATTCAATGTTTTGAAAATTACATACATTTATAAAAAATTCACCCCTAAAAAATTTTCTTACTATTAATTACACGTGGTTTATTTTTAATTGGGAAACTCTGGGAATTATATACAACCATTAAGATATTCAAAATAATATAATCTATGTGTGCTATAATTGCTTTTTAATTGGACAACACGTGCTAATTTTTTATTTAAGAAAATTATGGATTTATTTATAAAGTTATGAGCCTAGATAAATTAAAAAAATTAACAGGGATCAAAATTTATTATTTATTTTTAGTGTCATTTTTAATTTTCATATAAAATAATAAAAACGAGAACCATAAAGAATTTAATACCATCATAAGTAATTCTATATGGGCGATAAATATATTTTATCAATCACTAATTTCAAGAAATAAATAGAAACCCATCTTATTGAAATAAAGATAAAATTTGAAAATAAAATATTTCGGATATAAAACGAAAGTTCTACTAAATTTAATTTTATATATCAAATAGCAGAAACTTAAATTAAAAATAATTACCGACTAATGATAAGCAAGTTTTCAATCAACCGTCTCTTTAAAAGATTTTTGATACCCTTTTCCAATGGGACAAGAAATATCTGGACCGAAAAGAATAGAGCCGCCTAAAAAAAGAGACACAAAAAACAAATTTGTGGAATACGATGATAAAATTAAAGAAATTCTGAGGAAACAAATAGATATCCAGAATAGAGCTGATTTTGGTCTGGGAAAAGTATGTGATTTACAGAAATGTAAAGAAAGACTAAGAGATGTGGAAAAACATCTATATAATTGAATATCTAGAGCTTATATTGTTGATACATTGACTTTTTCTCACAATCAATTAATAAAATGTTTAATACAAAAAAAATTATTTTATATTTAGATTCAAATTACAAACATAACCAATAAAAATTTTTAAATTCAATATCTCTCAAATAATAAAATATAATATTCTGAATATTAGAAATATTTCTCTCGCAACAATTTCACAAACCCTAAATTCAAATTCTTAATATTCAATATCACTCAACCAAAAAAAATACAATATTCTGAATAGTTTAATTTTGTTCTCTACGGAATTGCTAGAAATATAAATACAAAATTTATATTAGGAATCTATTTTTATAGTAAATCAATAAAAATATTAATTAATAAATTCTGTTGCTGTCAATAATGTAAAATTAAAAGGTTATATTTTCTTTTATTTTTCTTCCTTTAATGATCAATCAATAAAAATATTAATTAACAAATTCTGTTGCTGTCAATTAATGGCATAATGTAAAAGGCAAAATTTTCTTTTATTCGTCTTCCTTTAATAATCAATCAATAAAAAGATTAATTTAAAAAAAAAATTTGCTGTCAAATAATATAAATTCAAAATTTTATATTTACAATCTTCTTTTGTGGTCAATAAATAAAAATATTAAAGAAGGATTTTTGTTGCTGTCAATTAATGCAAAATTTATATTAGGAATATTCTTTGTAATAAATCAATAAAAATAAAAAAATTGCTGTCAAATAATACGAATTCAAAATTTTATATTGCGAATCTTCTTTTGTAGTCAATCATTAAAAATATTAAAGAAAATTTTTGTTGCTGTCAATTAATGCAAAATTCAAAATTATATTTAAAACATTGTAATGTTTAAATTATAAATAAATATACATTATTTGAAAAACATTTCTCCGGCATCTCATCTAATTATTATGTTTGTGATTTTATGCATACTAATTTTGTGTCATGAAAAATAATTTTACAAAGATTTAGTCATTTTTAAATGGTAAAAAATGCGGTAATATAATAGTATTTTTGTAAAATATATTTTTCTATTTTTAAAACTTCACATAATTTGCAAATTCTTAGTGAATAGCATTATACGCCAGTAAATACCACGATATTCTATAAAAATCTGTAGGTTTTAGCTGCAGATTCTTGGATTTACAAATAAGCTTGGGCCTAATAGAAAATAATAGGTATTAACCAAATACTCAAATTAATTAAGAAGGTGGTGATTCACATTCAATTCGTAAAAAACTTTGGGTGGAAAAAATATTGAATATATTTATGTTGAAACTTAAATTTATAATCGAATGGACTTGAAATCTAAAGGGAAAAAAATCAACAGATAATAATCCATATCTCTCTTTTCTAGGCCGATAAATAACAATACGTCAAAGAGTTTTACTTTCAATAGTACAATAATATTGAAATTATAATTAAAATCTGGAAAAATAGTAATTTAAAGCTAAATATAGCGCCATTTAAGGTTGAAAAGGTAACAAAAGAAATATTATGATTTGGCTAGTGTGGATGTCAAGTCGTGTTAAAATCAACTTTGAAAAGAATAATTTTATCACAGAATAGAAATCAAATAATTTTGAACAGATAAGTTATTAAAAAAAAAATGAATTTTCAATAATAGATATAATAAACTGTTATCAATTCTTCCTAAAATATAATTCGTTTGTGTTTAAATATTCATAATTTAAAGGTTTTTAATCAAAAGTAATATATCTTAAAGTGTAAATATATACAACAAACAGTGTAAAAATATTTAGCATAATTTTTTATATATGCTGAACCTTATCTGTAATTTTCATCAATTCATCTATCTTCTTGTTTCATTAAATTCTAGATTTTAATGAAACAGAAGCTCTGTTCCCATATAGCGCCGGGTTATTTTTGATAATACAGTCTACAAAACTATTAATATATCAGAAAATATTTTTGTTATTGCTATACAAGGAATGGGCTATGAAAATGAGAAACGTATTGAGATTACCTAAGAATTATAAAAAATTATCATGAAAAAAGCAGTAATGATCGCGCAATTACAATTACTCTCTTATTTGAAAAAGATGCTTAGATAGTCATAAATTTCGATTAAAAGAAGGTGAGAAGAGATTTAGTTAGGTGTATATATTTTTCGTACTAACCAGACTTTCTATCTTAGATATTTAACTCCCCATCACCCAAGCCATCTTTATATTAAACCCAGGGCGCCTCAAGAAAAGCACAACAAGAATAGTAATTTGTTTAAGTACAATAACCAAATAAGAGAATCCTTAATGGATTTATATAGTGTGATTTTACATATTATAAGGAGATTACAGAATTCTTTAAATATATATAATTGTTTTATTAAAAGAAAAATCAATAAGGGTTGACTCAAAAACCATGATTTTTTTTAGCATATCATAAGCAGGAAAATTATTTATATTTTTTAAAACATGAATAATGGATTAAAATCTTAATTTCATAAATTAATCTGAGAAACTGCAATCAAGAAGTCATGTGCAGTCACAAAAGTGCAAAAATAGGCCTATATTTTCATGCAAACTTGAATGGTGATTATAAAACGCCTCTGTAAATCCTTTGAGATATTCTTAAATCCAGAATTTTAGTACAAAATCTGAAGTTAATCAGTCGTGATTAAAAGATAACAAATAAAGAAAAATCGAAAGGACTAAAATTTCTATGTAAATACTTTAAGTTATTGAATAATTTTAAGGCTAGAAATAAAGATACTAATACTATTAATTTTTTGATTTTATGAATAATATTATGTGAATAGACTTTTTAAACATAAATTATATAATTATCATATCAATTTTTTAAAATTTTGTAATTTACCTAATTAATTAATTATTTTTATCAAAAATTGATCCTCCTTAAATTATAATACTATTAATCACGTCTATAAAACAATATATTCATTCTGTGGATGTATTTAACTTTTTGTGTATTCTTATAAATTTACTCTCTTAAATAATGAATAATAAATTGTAGTAAGTTAAATCGAATTCCTTATATGATTTTAAATAATAAAGCCCTAAATCATAATAATTTAGTCAATTAGTTGCAGAAAAATAATCCCAGCTGACAAAAAAAGAATGAAATGTATTTTATAAAAAAATAACACCTTCTTAAGGCCAAAAAGGCAAATTTAAAAAATCCAGAACATGCCATCTTTCAGATTAATGAATTTGCACTATTTAACACAATTTTATCTTTCAAAGTAGGTCACATCATATAACTTTTTTCATAATTAAAAAATACTTTATACTATTAACTCAAAGTAACTAACCAGATCGAGGCATATATACAAACTTTGGGATTCAGAAAACCCCTTGAATTAATAAGTCATGAACAGATGTAGGATATTGAAGAGGAATTTAGAAAAAATAAAATAGCCAAAAGTATATAAGCTGTGCGCACGAATTGTCTTGCAAAACAGTGCTTGTGAACAAAAACTAAAATCATAACGAATAATTTAGCCCTAAAATAACTTTATTTGTAGTCTATTTAATCGTAATAACTAAATGGGAAGACTTATAAATACTTGTTTTGTTAAAATATTTTGACAATGGTGCCCTCGTGATTCCTAATACAACCCATTTATATGATATTATTCGCATTTACATAGAAAACTGCAATTTGAATAAAATTTTATGGATTAAAATCACCTGTTCTTATTTATAATATGAATAAAATCGTGTGATTTATAAGCGCCTATTCTTACTTATAATATGAATAAAATTGTATGATTTATAAGCGCCTATTCTTACTTATAATATGAATAAAATTGTATGATTTATAAGCGCCTATTATTACCAATAGTTTGCCCTCTCCAATAAACCCACTTTATATTTGAATAAAATTGTATGATTTTAAGCGCCTATTCTTACTAATAGTTTGCCCTCTCCAATAAACCCACTTTATATTTGAATATAGCAAATAACTTTACATCAATTTATTAATAATCAAGATATTTTAAAACTAAATTTGTATATCTTAAAATATTTATTATTTTGATTAAATACAAAAAGTTTTTAAAAATACATTTATTAATTTAATTGATTATGTATTCGGTACTTCGTAATTTTAGCTGGTTATTTTGTTCTAATCTTTTTTATATTCATTATGTTTAAATTAGTTAAGGTTCATCCCGTTTATTACTAATTTTCAAATTAATTCCTTTTGTTTATTATATTTTGGTTTACTGAAGATACAAATTATTCTTTTGTTTAATTGTGTTTTTTTCTGATCTGTATACTTATTTTGATTTTTTTTGGTTAATCCGAATTTCCCGCATTTACCAATGAAAATCATATATAAGATCTTTTGAAGGCATTCACAGATTCTGATATATATTTTATAAATTGTTAATATTATTTTGACAACTTTAATACCTATTTAGATGCAATATTCTATTTTTACCGCAATTCGAGTGTTATTTAAAAATACAGAAGTATAATGTTGTGTTTGCAAGGAACACACCAAAAAGTATCTATAAAAGTGGCGAAAAAATAAAATATCGAATAAATTTTTTTGGTATAAATAAAAAAAGTCACTATTGTATCTTAGAAACTGAAAAAAAATGGCCTAAACCCCCTACAATAACAAAAATGTGGGAAAGTTTGCAAGATAAGCTATAGCTTTTTTAAATAAAAACATTATATTTGTTGCCGTATTTTAAATATTACTTATTATTTGTTTTTTATCTTTCGAACCAGATAAATTATCTCGACTAATCATGAAAAAATACTGGACAATGGTTTCCACATCTGTAGTAAGAAACATATTTCGTAATTTGTCTGTTTATTTACATACAATGAAAATATTCAATTTTTTTTTGAAGAATAATTATTTATTCAAAAAAAAAATATTATATGTTTTATTCAAATTATTGGATAATAATCCATAAACCTAAACCTTAGTCCATACATAAATTAATACATTATTTATTTCGTCTGTATAACCCCACTAATTTACCCTTGTTTAAAAGATGCAAATCACTTGAATTCGATTTCTAATTAATTCTTATGTTAAAAAGTGATTATAAGAAGATTAATGAAAACAGAAGTATACACACAAATAATAGGGTTGATCGAGATATTACTTAAGTAGTCTTGAAAGAAGAAATTGCATATAATTTCCTTTAGGAGATGGTATTAGAAGACTAATTAATCTAATTTACTCATTCTATCTTTAATATTATAAATGAAATTTAAAATTAACATATAAAAAAATATAATATCACTTGAAATCTATACATTTTTTCTGTAAATTTATTTTCAGATTTTATATATGCAATGGATCTGTATTTCTGAATTAGTTTGTAAATATTCGCTGGTACTCTTTTGACGTCTATCTCAAAATAAAGCCAGGTCTATTATTAATTTTTTAATGTGATTATTTTAATAGCCGACTACTGTGTATTTTTACTATTATGATAGTCTAATTTTATTTTCTTTAAAAAAAACAAACCCACTTATACAATAAAGGGTACGTTTATAAAATACCTTGATTATAAAAAAAAAGATTTCACTGCAATCTTTTAATTTGCTCTAATAAAATTTTCCATGATATAATTTTATATTAACAGAAAAACACTATCATTTTCCTAAAATTAAACTTTTGGTTAGATGGTATATTTTGTGCTCTATATAATGCTGTTATATTAAAAAACCATTATAATAATCTTAAAAGGTTTTTTTATCAGGCCAAAAATATAAAAAAGAATGCAATTTTTTGCACTGGATGCATATAATTATATTTATAATCGGAATATTGCCTTTAAATTGATCAGTAAATTTTATTTTATGTTGTTACTATATGTTGATTTAATTTCCTATATTTGGTATTTTAAATATTTTAGATAACGAAATACGTGCCCAAAAATTAAATTTAAATGTGGTAAAATATATGATAGCATATATCATCATCATATGTCTTTTCCAAAAGATAATTTTTTAGATATAGGTTTAATGGATGAGTCCATGGTCTTTATCATATAATCCGCCAATTTCCAATTTTTTGATTATTGTTCAGAAAATTTGATGTGAATTAAAATTATTTATTTCTAAGCATTTATAATTTACAGATTTAATTATTTTTCATTTATTATTAGATTCGGTTATTTGTTCGAGTTAGCTTTAATTTTCTTTTAATGAAAAAAATATTACTGATGAAATAACACGAAAAATATAAAATTAAGATGAATAAGTAAAAATTATTTACATTTGATTGACAATACTTTAAAATTTTTCGATAACATTAAATTTCTACTATAATATTTAAATAGTTAAAATTGGGTGAAATAACATACACTGTATGCTCTATTAAATAAATTAAACAAGAATATTTTTTTATATCTCAGTTGGTTTCAAAAAAATTTAGTAGATCAACATTAATTTTATGATTCCGAGTCAAATATTATTATATTGCATTAATTGGGTAATATACATATATAATGAAATAATACATCAATATTAAATAATTTATTTATGGGTTAAATTTATTTTTAGTTATTTAAACTTGTCTAAGCAGGGTTTTTTTTGCCCTATAGAATATATTTGACCAATATTTTTTTATAGTTTCATCATCTTTGAATTCTTCTTCAATACATCTTCTTCTTTCAAGTATTATTAGTTTTAATATATTCCTCAATCCTATTATGTGATTGTGTTTGCGCAAACTTCTGTTGGCATTTATAACACCCTAATATACGAATTATTGTATTTCTTGATTACACCATCCAATCAGTTGTCGTACGGTACTGATCGTATTAAGAGTATGTAAATTCACCGAGAGTTCATATTCTAGGAATTACGTTTCTATGATTCACATATTCAACAGTAGTCAGATTTCAGATTCACCTTATTTCTATAGGTGTGATAAGGTTTTTCTTTTTATTATGCTCAATTTTTCTACTATACATTTATTAAATAAAACCGTGTTAATATGAAGCAACCATGCATGATAAATAAAAATAAAATTACAAAATAATTTATATTAATTTATTGGGAATTTTTATGTGTATATAAAAATAATTCATATTAATTTATTTGAATTTTTTATTTATAGCATCGAAATAATTTAGATTAATTTATTAAGAATATTTCTGCATAATTGAAATAATTTAGATTAATTTAATTTGAATATTTGTCGCATAATTGAAAACTTATTGGCCATTTTATTAATGCTTTAATTTTGTAATTGTAATTATAGTTTTTATCTTCAAACATATGTAATTGATGGCCCGTTTATAAAGCAAGTTTATACCCTTGTTTATATTTTCTTCTCTTACATCTTCTTCAATACGTCCCTTCTTTTCAAGACTTATTAGTTCAAGGGTTTTCCTCAATCTTATAGTTTGAATTTTATTTGTGACTTCTAGTTCTTCCAGGTACATCGAAAACTTATATTAGTTTGTTACACATTATTTGCTGCTCGAATTTTCTTTTAAGTTTAATGTTCGCCGCGCAAAGCTTCGGATTGGTTTGTATCACAGATTTACTATATACTCCTTTTAAGCACATCATTCTTACGGTCTTCCTAAATACTTTATCTATTCTCAAGACCTATACATCTAGGTATTTTTATTATTATATTGGTTTATTTGAATTTATTTATTAATAGGTTAATTTTCTTTTTAGCAATTTTATCTATTTAGACGTGGTCAGCCCATTGGGAATATTGCAAACTCCTTGATGCATCTTTTGATACCTTCCCCTGATATATCTTCATCAACTGCTCTTCTTCTCTCAAATGAGATGATTTCAAGTGTTTTGCGAAGTGAGAGAGAGCTTGTATCTATGATTTTACTTCGTCCGGGATTTTTAACTCCTTTAATATTAGTTTATTATCAATATTTATGCATATAATGAAAAAAATTTAACTGTTTATCATGAATTTTTGTGCATAGCATCAAAATAATTTATTAAGAATATCACAGCATAATTACAATTGTTTTAAATTAAATAAGATAAAATAATTTTAATTAACCTTATACTTAAAGGAATTACCTTGAGTATTTTTAAAATAGACTGTATCGATATTTTGAACGCCTTTTTTAAGAAGACCGACAAGATGATTCAACGCAGTACTAACATTATCATAAACCTCTTTCTTATCCATTTTAGTAAACCCAACACTAAAATTAATATTCACACTTTTTCTCAATTTAAATTTAACTGTCCTCGAAACCTCAGCATACATGTCCTTGAGCTCATTAGCATTTTTAATCACAAATACTGGTTTGTTCTTACTTGCCAATATTCGCATTTCAAAGGCTTTATTAAAGTTAGGCAAACTAATAAATGCATGGGTCTTCTTACATATTTTCTTTTTCATCCTCTTCTTTTCTTTCGTTGCGCCTTGAACATCTTCCATCAAAACATGATTAAAACCATTTGCTAGACACACATCAGCTAAGGCTTTGTCAGCTATCACTGTTATTTTCTCCTTTTCACGTTTGCTGTGTGGTAAACGACAATTCGAATCGAAACGAACATCCTTCTTGAAGTCATAGTTCTTTAAAGTTACTTGACATTCAATTGTCTTTGTTTTGTCATCTTTTGTCTTGAACACTTCTTCGAGAATAGGGAGCAGCTTTTCTTCTGTCACTAAGTTACTCATTTTTTGAAGGGATGTAAAATAAAAAAATTGTATGATTAATAGAATGGGATTTAATAAAAAAAACATATATAGTGCTAATAAAGGTATTTGAAAAGGTCTTAATAATAGAACCAGCAACTTTTTTTCATTTAAAATCTGTACGGAATATAATTTAAATTCTAAGATGCCCTTGTTTCGGTCATAATTAACCACAGCATAACTGATTTCAATATTTTATTGAATTAAAAAGCAACAATTATATATCTGTATAAAATTACAAGGTTATATTTTTAATATTCATAATAAAGTCAATTATGATTTTTTATCGAATTAAAAGGCAGATATTATTCCCTTTCTTCAAGTATGTTCTTTTAATTAGAATTTATATAACAGAATGAATTAAAATTTATCGTGATTTTATAAAAAATCAGCAAACTCATACTTCAAGAAACCTAATTCTATTTGTTTTCTACACAGAAAAGTGTACTATATTAAATAATTAGTTGAGTTGCAAAGCCGGAATAATACTCGCTCTTCTAGAAAACCTCGTTTTACTAATAATTTAGATAATATTGTGTACTTTATTGGAACCAAAGTTGTATTACAGAGATTTTTTGATATATTTTCTCATATTATCCTCGTTTTAGGTATAAAAATACTAGAATAAAATAGGCAAAATCTAAAGCACCTAGAAATGGAAGCCATTTTTGTTTTTCTAAATACATCGTAAACAAATAAATCACAATAGATTATATTTTACAAAAGATTTATATTCTTTACATATATGTATTTTCACAATAGAAATTCTACAAAATATTAATATAAAGAATGTGGAAAACATGATTATTTAGTTTATCGATACTAATAGAATTTTATTTATATTTTTGCTTTATAATCGAATTTTGATTTTATAGGGTACATTTTCAGAACATTCAAAAACTCATATCAAAGCAATATTTTTTCTATTAATAAAAATATCAATAAATAAAACTATAGTATTAAAAATGCAAGATTGTGTTTTAGTTTTATATTTCGAATGTCATTAACTATCAAAAAACAAAATTACAATTTAATCTTTTTTTTTGGTTCTAGATAATGTATAGATTTTCTATTCTGACTTTAAGTGACAAATGTGCGTTAAAAACATTGTAATGATTATATTTCAACTTGTTAATTTCTAGAATAACGAAAACTTTATTGGGGGATTATGACTAAAATGAAAGCTAAATACATATATAAAAGCGCCTACCTAGCATAGAAAAAAGTTTAAAATAAGGTTGCTATGTTTATATTAATAGTGCAGATGTGAAAAACTTTAGTTTGCAAACGGAACCAATTTTTTCAACTTCACAAATTACGAAATAGAAATCAAAAGATTAGTTTATCTATCTGTTCATATACGAAATTTACTAAATCAAAATTTAACATAAAAGTGCCATCATTAATAAAGAAAATTGGTTTCTATTAATAAAAAAAATCATAAACAGTCTAAAGATAAGATAAAAATAGTTTTCAATTCAGTAAAACTCTTTACTGTGATTTTTAGCCCATATTCTAACCTCCACTTAATTTTTTTTAGAAAATTAACGAAATTAATAAGATATATGCTTTTAAGTGCTACAATTCATTTGTATCATATAAATGCCTTTATAGTACAGGAGAATCGAAATTTATAGATATAATTATATAATATAAAAAACCAATTTTCATGCGGAAAAAGACGACTGATAAATAACAATTATGGGTTAAATCGACAAACAGGGATAGGTGTTATTATTAAAAAATTAAATGTGAAAATGTATTTTTTTATTCTGTAAAGGAAACAAAATTCAGCATAAGTTGAAATTACTGCAATCATAGGGAAGACAAGTTTAAATAAAAAAATCACAAAACGCATTTATTTTAAATAAAGGCCTATAATCCCAAAAAATTCCCAGAACTAGCAAATAATATAAATCAGTATGGTCTTTTAAGACAATACATTTATTATTTTTGTTCTATATTTTATTGATAGCTATCATTGATGAGTATTCGAAAAAAATATTAAAAAATACGAACCCAACTATTTAGAATATATCAACTAGACCCCGAGTATTTATATGCACGTGTAGCTTGATCTAAAGGATAATCGTTCATTTTAAGTGTTAAAATATTTATAATATTTTTTATATTAGATAAATAAAATAATGTGTAAAATTTGAAAAGTGAAATAGTACAGATTGAAAGAATTTTAAATTTTTACTAAAAAAAAGGGTAAATTCCATCTCCATATTTACTGTAATATGAGTGCACGCGAACTATAACATCTAATACTCATAAATATATATAGTAAAATATACAAAAACACATGAGTTATGGTGCATTAAATATTTGTAAAAGCATAGTTGTAATAATTATGATTTAAACCCATTTTATGGGTATTTTCAGACGATTTTAGTGCCAAAACTATAAAAATGCAAATAAAATACTGGACATATGACTATCTACAACTTAATATAAAGGTTAAATTATCTTGTTATAAACCAGAAATACCGTATAATCATTTTTTTATAAAATACAACTACTATTAAGGCTTAATATTCTCGAATTATAATTTAATCGGGCTCTTATACATCTTCGACACCTTATCTTATAAGTTGAACATATTTATTCATGTTAAGATATAGAATATTTATTTAGTAACTAATATGTCATCGAAAGTACTTTAAATCTGATTTTCTTTTGACTATATATTATCTTTTTAGCGTGCAAAATCTAGATATAATAGCTCTATAACATCCGAAGCGTCATACATTGAATCACATAAGGAATATACATTTCCTTTTACTTTTAAGAAGAATTTAATTATTTTAGTTAGCTTCATTTTCGAAAATATATATTTTATAGGATGTTAAATTCACAGCTTTTCTGTGCATGATCTGAAAGTAAATCTATAAATACTGAAACAAAAATTATATTCTCAGTAATTACGCGATATATGGTTTTTAAAAGCCTGAAAGTTTATTTAAACTTTTCATTATAAATGAATACTTAAAAATACCATTCCGAAATAAAATTTTCTAGATTCGTTATCTTTTACGGCATTATTATAAAAAATCCATTTGAAAAAATAATTTAGGCTATTATAGATCGCGTGAATTTAATAGATATTTTTATTAAAATTTATTTTAATTATTTTATTTTCTTAAGCAAAGATGATCCACGAATCTGGTTTCGAAATTAGTCTGAAATGGCTGTTTTTGCAGGATTAAAGCAAAAAAAAAATGAAAATGAATTATTAAATCCATCATAATCATAAGAAAGACCAGGTAAAAATACATCATAAAAAATATATGGAATTTCATACTGAAAATTTTTATTTGGAATTCATACAAATCTTATGATTTGACAAAATAATATAATTTCGGGCTGAGGAAATTGATTTTATATATTCTAGATAATTCAAAAATAAAATAGAAAGTCTATTTTCGAATATTATATGTGATCAATCTGATGACCCCATAAACCTTTAAAAAATATAATTTTTTTATTTGGAATAATATAGTGAATAGAAATGCAACAAGCGATCTTCCAAGAGCCTTACAAAAATAAATAAAATACTGTTTAATTTAGAGTATATGATATTTAATCCTTTATAAATAACAATTTGCTTTTGTTTAGTCTAAAGTAGATATTGGTCATTTAAAATTTTATATCGTTTATTTAGAATATGATTAGTTTTTTCAAAAAAAAGTTTCGTATCTGGCATAATTTATATTAGCACGTGATAAGAATTTATTTTACTCTGTGAGATCAAAATTACATCTTGTGAACTTTGTTCTTTCATTTTTTCTTTGATTATTTTAGTTCTCTTTAAATATGTGAAAATGCCCTATAAATAGCGATATAAATGTTTAGTTTTCAACTAAACGCATGTTGTTAAATACCATATTAAATATTAAATCATAAAATTTATAATCAGATAGAATTAATCTCATTTAGAAAGCCTCCAAGAAATATTCCCATATTAATAATCTGGTCTTAAATATAGAATATCTTATATTGTTGTATTTATATAGAAACGCAAGGCTATAATATAGATATCTAATGTAAAATCACAAGCGACTTTTTCACAAATTCTAATTTTTTATATTTCAATTTCACTCGAATTTTTTGTGCAGTAAATTATTTCCCGCAAACATGAAACTTGATTATTATCAAAGAAAGAGCATAATTGGAATCATTTGAAAACTATCTAATCTAAAAAAAGAATTTTTAACAACTAAAAAAGCGGATTGAAATATAAAAAAACCGTAATAATGGTCTTCTATTTTGTATATGATCAATAATTTTTGTCTGAATTAAAATGTTTGATAATAACGTCTTTTCTGGAAAATCGACATATTTATTTGAAATTGTGCCACTATTGAAGAATCAATTTACGAAGACAAAAACCAATGATAAAATATTTTGAACAAAATACAGTCTCAATCTATTAGCTTATATAATCCAATAGAACCCACGATAGTATCTTTTTCATAATTAAAATCGATAAAATTAACTTTATCAACAATAAAATAGAATTAAAAGAATAAGTACTTTATGCAGAACCTAAGTGCTGTGTTATCGTCTTTAAAAAAAATTTGGAGCAATAATTAAGCAAGAAATCTCTATAAATTCTTGTAATATGATGCAAAACACATAAATTTTAGGTCAACTTTCAGATTTTTGCTTTTAGGTAGATAAAAACTCACAATATATGTATTTGTTTTTATGATTTATTTTATTTTCATCTTAATATTCTTATTATAATTTTGAAGTTCTTTGATATTTATAATAAAATACATTAGGCCTTTTTTTGAAGAAAAATACGCTTGAATATATACTACATTTTAGATGCAGGAATATTTATTTCAAATTTCACAAGCCGGATATCCTTTACAGAATGAATTAACTCTTTTTAAAACTTAAAAGCAATTTTAAGTCTTTATAATATAAAATAAAAAACCTACCCGATATGCCCTCAAAATTCCATATTCTAAATTATCTCTACTTTTATAGTTTTTTTTTATTTTCTATATGCACGTATCGGATTTTTTTTCTCATTGCATTCTCTTTAAATGCATATACATTCAGAAATGGGTTTTTATCAGTAAATTAGGAATATGGAAAATATTCTTTGGATTTATCGTATTTTTGAAAATGAAATAAATACAATTCGAAAAAACCTTTTATGAAATATTTGCTGGATGATATTATATCATCATCTATGAATATTATATTTCTATATTAATTCATGTGCCTGGGGATGATGAATTAAAAGGAATTACAGTTGATTCTAATGTGTTTTTGAGATCATTCTTGAGTTTAACTAATCAGAGGTATGTGTAAATTTTTTTATAAAATATTAAAGCTTCGCGCATCTATCTTTGAGCATTTTTATTTTAAAAAGTATAAAGCGCATTTTTCCTAAAAAATAACAGTCACTATATCATATTATATTATATTCAAATCGATATGAATAGAATATTCATGAGAAACCAAATGAAAATGATAATTACAAAAAAAAAGAACTTCATATGTTTTCTTTCAGGGCATATTATGATCTTTAAGGCAAGAAACGATAGATAAAAATTCATTCCCGATTAAAAAAAAATAGTGTTAATAATATAAAATTTATAGATGCTTTTTTTATTTGATGTTTTTTTATGATAAATGAAATTCTTTTCGCAAATGAATTATATTTTTAATATAAAAACGCACAGAATTTCTCTTAATTTTTGTCTCATTATTATAGAGAATTTCAATAAAAAATCAAAAAAGTTATGCAATTCTATGAAAATAATGGTATTTGCTAGAATTTTTATCTTTAAACAATATAAATAAAATCTTGTTTCTTGATATTCAAGCTTAAATATACACATTTTAGCAAAATACACAATCACATTAGATAAACTGCATATTTATTTCATCAGATCATATCCAGTCTCACCATGAAAAAATATATATATAATCTTAACATATATATTTAAAAAATTTACATTAATTTTGCTAGGGAAACATGTTTTTTTGTGGTTTAAACCATGATTGAAACATTTTAACTGATGATTCATTACATCTAGTCATTCTAAACATACTATTCACAGAATATCATATAATTTGTGTTAAAAACTATATTTGATCCAAAACAATGAACACACTTTATAAAGATAAATTCTGCTAATTAATTCAAAATTCTTATTCATCTGTTTTCTTTTTTTATTACTATTGTACAATTCTTTCATACATAAAAGTAAACAGCAAATTGTAATTTCTTAGAACTATAATTTTAAATTATAATAACAGAATTTTTTTTGATTTTTTCTTTGTTCCCAGCTAAATGAAATTGCTTTTTATATATAATGTCGTGTCTTTATTGCAAAAAAACATCAAAAATTGAATTCTAAATAGGCTTTTAACATATAAATGCTTATTTTTTTAACAGATTTCCTCTTTATTCAGATAATAAATTCTTACTTACCCGTTTGTAAAAAAATAAGACCTTAAATAGATAAACTGGCGAATTTTTTGGATTATACAAATTTTATGACATTTAAATTTGCCTTTTAAAGGGTTTTATTTTGCTCTTTAGGACAGGTGGCTGAATTATTCCTCCAAACTCATTATATTTTAGATATTTTTCAATACATAATTCTTTTTCAAGACATATTAATTTAAATATTTTCCTCAATCGTATGTTCGTGCGTAAGATTCTGCTTCAGAGGACAATTGAAACCACTTAATATGCAAAGTTTCGTATTTGGGGATCTTCACTTCAATGTTGCTTAAACAATACACTAAAGATATTTGTTCGAGGGCTAATTTTTCATGTTTGTTCGCGCAAAACTTTAGATTACAGATTTTCTGATACAATTTTTGTGCCGATCATCCTTACAGTCTTTTACTCAAAAGACTTATAGTTTAAAGTTTATTTCTCAATATGCCTGTTTGTGCATATGCTTCCGCTTCCATTGGCATCCCTAATCTTCAATTGATGCACTAAATTGCGTTTTATAGATCAAATTTATTAAATTAATTAGTTCTAAATATCAATAAATTTTTGAATGTTGCTTAAATAATGAATAAATAAAGGTGTCAATTCTAAAAAAATTAAAGAAAATACAACGTAAAAATCTAGAACACATTCAATGAACATAATAAGCTAAATGATAAATTCAGTAGGTTGATTTTGTAATATTTTACAGTGATAGAGAAATAAAACCTATATATGATGAAATTACCAATATTGTATAGAATGGTGTAATTTTTTTTATAAGATGTAGTGTAAATTAGAAACCTCGTAAATACTCTAGTATATTTTTGCGCCAACGTGTAATTTTTTAGAACACCGACACTGCATTCCAAATAAACTACCTGCGCTCCTTTTTAGATATATTTTATTGTATCAAGAAAAAATAGATGTTTTGATTTTATTCACGAATAATATTAAAAATTTGTGGTAAAACAAAAAAATCCATGATATAGGATAAATTCGGGGAATCGGCTTACGTAGCAGCCCATATTCAAAGTTCAAGCGAGAGTTCAGGTATTAATGTCGGTCTTTGATAATTATCAATCCTTGCGACTGTGCTTTTGGTTTTTTTTCGCCTACTATTTCTGGTATAAATTTTTTTTCGATAAATAAATAACATCTGTTATTATAATTTAATTCTTTAATTGTGGATTTCATTAATTCTCACGAAAATTTTTTCTTACTAATTTAGTTTAAAAAAATCCATGACCTTCACACCAAATGAATTTATTATTATTGAAAACATTATACTTATATAATTATAAATCGAAATTCGTTTTCAGATAATTTTATTTACATGTTGAGGCAATAATTTTTTTTTATTCACGACTTTAATTATTAAAATATATATTTTTTTGGATCTCTTAATACTGCTTTGGGGCTTAAAAGTTCCTGTGCAATTACTCAACTGTTTATTAGCTGAACGATCGTAATTCTACTAAACTATGGTTTTACCACTATTTTGATTATATTATATCTTTTGTAAGTATTTTATTAAGACAGTAAAAATCATTTTTCAAGTCACGTGGAGTAAATAGACACATATAAACAATTTTTTTTGATTTTTATGACATGATTATTTTCTTAAAATAATCAGCCCTGGTTTATTAAAAGTGCAAGAATAAAAACTTTAATATTTTAATTTATTCTATATCTACTTGCGAGAAATATAAATGCATCGAACTTTTATATGCAAAAATACTGGTAATCTAATACCTTTAATTTACGCATCCAACTATAATCCACACCCTTTTAGGAATAGCGAAATCTCAAAGTTAGAATCATTTTAAAATACAAAAAATTCATATCTAATTGCATATATTCAACCTTTATTGAACTATTATGATAATTTTAGCTTGCAAATAATCTCGTTTTATCAAATTTTATTAATCTTTTACGCTTAATAATAAGTTTCTATTCTCCTAAACATATTTTTAAATTTAATTAAAAGTTTATACTCCATGCTACTATGTCAAAAATAATTTTTAGCTGCTAAAAATATTCGTTCATTTTTTATCAAAACATATAGACCATAAAATATAAAGATTCCAACAAAAAATCAAAGCATGAAACATACATGGAATTAAATTGATTCGACTCTATATAAAATTTGCGAAAAATATAGAGTGAATATGCTTAAATACGTTAATGAGGTTGAAAAAAATACTTGACACCTTAAATTATACATTTTTTCATGTACTTAACTAGTCAATTTCATTCAATAGAATATATTTTCTTGCGTAAAAAAGTTTGATCATGAATTTTTTATGATAAATAAGTCTCATTTTACATGAATGTTCCAGATCGGATCATTTATAAAAAACCAATATATTTTTGCATGCCACAATCAGAATAAAAAACCAATATAATTTAAAAAGTATATTAAAGAAGAACAATATTATAAGAAAATTCCCATTAATATTAGGTAACATAGAATATTGTTTGTATATTTTATAAATCCAAATAAATTTAGGGTGTTGTAGGGTGGTAAAAAACAGGAGTTTTTTATATAGTAAGAATTTTATTAAAAACCATTTTGAATGGGATTTAAATAGGTAAACGTCTTGTAATATGAATTAACAAGATAATTTAATCACTGTCAAATTAATCATTTGATAAACATAAACTCGATTTTTCAAAAAAAATTCAAATTTCATACTTTACGGATGTATATCCTCTTTAAATCGTGCACATATTTTTTATGATACGATTTATTGTATTTCGTGATCAAAATTATCATACAGCGATATGTAGAACATTTTCAATTTTTGATAAATTTCCAAAAGACAGTTACATTTAAAAAAAGATATTTTGGTTCAGGATTTTATTTAATAGAAAGAAGAGATGAGTTTCTAGTTTTTTGAATAAATCACAAGTGAAAAAATAGCATAATATGATCAATTGAATTTATTAGATTTCGTTATTTTTTTTATATTAGAATCATAGGCAAAAAATAGAAAATAATATGATCAATTAAATATATTAGCATCGTTTTTTTGATACTAGAATCACCGGCATTAAAATAGAGAATAATATGGTCAATTGAATTTATTAGTTTTCCTTTTCTATTTTGATATTAGAATCATAGGAAAAAAATAGAAAATAATATGATTAATTAAATTTATTAGTTTCGTTTTTTTTTGATACTAGAATCACAGGCATTAAAATAGAGAATAATATGGTCAATTGAATTTATTAGTCTTCTTTTTCTATTTTGATATCAGAATCATAGACAAAAAATTGAAAATAATATGATTAATTAAATTTATTAGTTTTCGTTTTTTTGGCATCAATATTAGAATCTTTGACAAACTTTCCTTTTTCAAATATATCGCCCGCCTTTCTTTTATTTTTGACTCTTGGGTTAGAACTTTCTCTTTTTCTCGATTTGAGGATTCCTTTATTTTCTAAAATATTCTTACTCACTATTCTAGGGCCACTTTCTTCTGCTTGATTATTAATTAGATTATCTTCCTTTCCCATTTCACAATCTTGTTTTTCCAATTCTACATTAATAATATCTGATGCTTTACTTTCAATAGCTGTTATTTTTTCAATTAAAATAGAAAGCTTTATGAGCTTATCTTTAATAGAACTGAATTTCTTTTCATCATCACTAAGTTGTTTATAAAGCAAAAGATTAATCAAGTAAAGTTGCAGTAATTGCTTTTTAGTGCCGACGATTTCAATTGGCAAATTTTCTTTTAGCTCTTCGGTCTTTTTAATCTGACTTTCAATTTTTTTGCTATCCTCTTCTAAATGGACATTTATTAAACACTCTTCCTTTTCTTCTCCACTAGTGTCAGAGTTTTGACTGGATTCTTCACTATTTGTGGAATCATTTTCTTCTTCGTTTTCACACAGAGAAGTTTGATGCGATTCGGACGATGAATCTGAAGATGTGGATTCTTTTTTTGATCTTTTAGCCATTTTTGATGGCTAAATTAAATTATTTTGCATAAATGAACAGAACAAGAAATTCAGTAAAATGATATTTTATAACTTAATAAAATTTATGAATATTTTTATAAATATCAACGAAATTTGTTTAAATAAAAAGATTTTGCATGATTATAGTTTAAAATAATCATATAATAATATAGTTTTAGCGTATAATGAGCCAATTTTCATCATAATAAAAATTTTGGTTCAGAAGATAAGCAAAATAAAATTTAAATTATAATATATGCTGACAATACAACAATGATAAAAACAATATATCTAAAGGAATCAAATTCAACCAAATATTAATCCAATAAAATTCCTAAAGACTTTTAGTTTGAATTGTATTATATTAATTTGGATATTTCAAATTAATTTCATGCTTGCTATAATCATTAAAAAAATAAAAAAGCTGATCAGCCTCGAATTTTTCTAAAATAAATGATAGGTGGACAATAAATGTCGTTATAAATATAATTTTTAAATAAACCAATGTACAAGTAAATCATAACCAACATAAAATTCACAAAACTTATATTTTAAACATATAAAAATCTCTAAATGTTAGTCAGTTTGGCTTTAAATAAGAAAAAAAAGCTGTTTTATAAAATAAATGTTGAAAAAAACAATTTTTTCTTCAACTAAACAGACCAATAATTTGATTAGACCTTTGCCACATAATTGCCACAAATAGACGCTATATAACCAAAAGAATTACGATTTAACTCCAATAATAAATGCGATATTTATCCCTTAACCTAAACAAATCATAATTCAAATAAAAAAAAAATTCATTTTGAAATCTAGAAATAAGTCAATGCACTGGGGTTAAAAAAACTATTAGTGGAATTGTCAAATAAAATATACCACATATTTTATTTTAGACGCGATTTCTGACGTTCCCTATAGTTTTTTAGCATGAAGAAATAATTATATGTTAGAACATATAAATCCAGGGATTTTTTAAGTGATCAAATCCACTAGAAATGATATTTAAAACAATGTAATGATTTTAAAAATTATAGATTCGATTTTTGATCATAAATATATTCGAAAAGGATTGTTATTAATATAGAAAGATTAGATTATCTGGAAATAACATAATTTAAAAATCAGGTATTACCGGTTTAATGCAATAATTGCAGCCTTTTGATGTATTTATAGTTTTAAATAAATTGTATTGGTAAAATGAACACAAATCTGCATTTCACCAAAAAAATGTATTGTAGCCTTGATACATGCGGCATTAATCAAAATATTGCTAAAAAGCCAATATATTTTATTAATTTAGATCAAATATTACTAAATACAAAAGTTTTTATGGCCAAAAGTTGACAATAAAATAAACCAGAATATTAACAAAGGGCACAACAAATTTTAAAGAAAGAATACGTGATATAATTTAGAATATTCCAATAGTGCAAAACTCTACTCAATAAGTATTTTTTTGCAATTAAAATATCTATGGCAATACCATATATATTTTTTTGTGCTGTTGACTCAATGAAGAAATGATGAAGGCTTTATTAATACAGGAACATAAATTAAATCTAATTAGTATTATCTTTATTTAATCATATATCGATCTACATAGATCGATACAGAGAACCAAAGCCCAAAAGGTGATTATAGTCTCAAAATTATGGGTTGTAGTTACAAAATTCAACCTTTATTGCCGAGAATAAGAGTAAATATTATAAATAATTTTTATAATTCGCCATCTTAAGGCTCTCTTAATATACTCTTTAAATTTTATATGAATTTTATGATTTTCAAAATTAAAACTTCTAGACATTTTTTATACATATATAATAAAAAAATTACAATAAAAATATTTAATTATGCCTTCTAAATACGTAATTTTGCACTAAAATCCCTTTTTAATGATCTAAATATGTAGTATAAAGAGATTCAATGAATTTAATTGTTGCTATTTATATCCACATGCGAACCAATGTTCCTTTTCACGCCACTATTTAGCCGTAACTCGAACTAATATATTCCTATCAGTCTCCGTTAAATATTTACATCAATTAAAACACCTCTTAAAATTTTATTTATCCATTGCTAAATAAACACAGCAATAAAGCTTTTGAAAATATAAATATTCTAATGAAATGATCAAGAATCGCAATTTTAACTCACTTTAAAATAAAATTAAGCTTTATATTTGAACTTGCTGTCATTTTTTTATGAAAAAATCAATTCACACAAATAAGATTGTGACAATTTAAGATCTAGTGATCCCGTTATAAGCTGTTTATTTGGCATCAACTCACTGTCTAAAAAAAATACACACTTTCTGTATTTTCAGTGAAAGTATACGAATACCTCAAGACGAAATAATTAGCCAATAAATAATCGATTTTTTATTTTGCGATGTTCTCATTATTTTTATAGTTGATTTATTAAATCCTTAAACAATAAAGATCTATCTTTTTAAGTAATAATTAAACAGAATAATATCAGAAAAACATAATATTTCAATGGTAAAAATTAAATAACTTTATCCATATTTTCAAACCATTAGCCATGAAAGAATCTACTTATTGAAATTTTTATTTAAAAGAAGAAATTCGATATTTTTATCGGTTTATAATTTTTTAAATCCCTTTACTGAATACGACACATCTCCTTCATTGATAAAGTTACTGCCCATATTCTATCCCGTCTCATTCAGATAGTTCATTTCTATTTTTTTTTATGGTTCAAAGTTTTATTAGATATTGCATAAAATTTTTGTTCTTCTCATTATACTTGGGCGCTATACGTGTTTTTTCTTTTATTATTGGCTTTTTTCCACCATTCGAGTTTTTGGAAAATATAATACATAATAGGGCGGATAAAATTTCCCACTTAATTATAAAAATACCATTGGAAAGTTTCCTATTCCGATATTCGTAATAGTATATGAGATTTAAAATACCGAGGTTTGTAAACAGAGTTCTTAATGATACAAATATTTTTCGTATACATATAGAAAGGCTTCTAAGCATTTTCATATTTTTCTTCATGAAAGCACAGATGTTAGCATCTTTTGTTCTGAAGCAATGAAGTTTTTGAAGGTTTATGTGTAGAATTTTCGGTATACGGATTCATTAATTGATTCTTTTACTCTTCTGTAATAAAAAAATATTTTATATTAGTTATGAATATAAACAAGAAAATAGGGTAGGTTACATGTGTACCAATAACATAGTAGGGAAATTAAATATATGAAACCTACATATTTAAAATGATTAAAATTTAAATTATTCATCTCAAGAGCATGAAAACATTATAAAACAGATGATCAATACAGCCCAGCTACAGGGGCTACAACAAAAACGTTTAGGCCCCTGTAGTTTATAACACTTTCGGCTTTTAAATACAATTTATTGTGGCACTGAAACAATTGAATAGATTAACAATTACATATGATATTTATAATATCCATACTTACTATGATGGGAATATTTCTCGAAGCGTCGATCAATTGACGTGATTAATAAAAATCCTTGGTCACCTTTTAGACATATTCATGCTTATATCATTGCAAATAAAACTCAAGGAGTGTAATTTATTGCCTCAAATACGATTTTATATTATTTTAACGTCGTATAACTATAATTTAAATACATACAAATGTGTTTATTAATGCAAAAATAAATGGCGTAAATATGGGAGATCTAATCCAATTTTTAATGAGAAAAAGGTTAATTATAAACAAAGTAATATTCATATAATTTGATTGTAAAATATTACAACTAAAATGAAAATGTTTAGAGTTGATGAACAGTGGCGATGAATGATTGATGTTAATACCCAAACTAGAATCTTTAATTTAAATGATTAACGGTTCGAATCCTACTCACGCAAGGGTAACGACAAACACTGAACCCGCAATAATGTCGCCTAGCTGCAAGGGATACAGCAACACTGTTAAGCCGACCCATAGCTTTTGGTTCATAACATATGCTTCGTTTTGACACTTTAACAACTTTACTAGATTCACAAACGCTAGTGAAAAAAATTAAAGTCATATTGGTATTATGGGATACTTCCACGTAGCGTTGATCCGATTGGCGTGGTCAATACCATTAATTTTTTTTCGTGTTTGAATAAATTTTTATGCCACCGACAAACTTTGGCTACTAAATGAAATAAATTTCCCATTTATGCATTAGATTTTTATAAAAATTTGCGCTTCTGAATCAACCCCTAAACAATTATGTCATTGCAACTAAATAAAAGTATGATCATTTACAATTTTTATAAGCGAAAATATATCCTTATAGGCTCAAATAATTTATAAAGAATTTAAAGTTTTGTTTATGAATATCGTTTCATACTTTTTATTATTTTAAACAGATTTCGTGTTAATTAACTTTATTTAGTGTTTATCGTTGTATTTACTTTCCTTGTATACATCTATTTGTATTGAGAATGTCTTTATCATTAGAAATATATGGTCAAATGATTAGATTTTTATGAGTATCGAGATTTTTAATCCAATAAACTCGATAAACGTTTTCATGGTTGCAGGACCCGTTTGAAAATGGATCTAACTTTTTTTTATAAAGCTTCACGTGAATAAAATTAAAATCGATTTTGTTTCTTTCTTTTTTATCCTATAAAAATACTAAAATGAATTTAAAAAAATTTAGGTCTAAATTATATTCCAAAATATTATAGGATATAGTTGGTTGTTAAATTAGAAAAAGTTTGCAGGATATTATTTTCGGAATAAACACAGCAGTAAAGGAAGAGTTGAATAATTTTAATTTCAACAGAACTATGTAAAAAAAAGTATTGATCTTACATATTAAAGTAAAGCCCAAACTAAATTTGAATGCATAAAGAGACCATTAAAATATTTAGGCCCTGTAGAACATAATATTTATTTTTATTAAGTTCTAAAAAATCAATTTATTGACGCTAGATACAATTTCTTTATTTATCATATATTTTTACATCGGTATAGTAAACTGGCCAACATTTTTTATTCTGAAACAATGAAAACCATAGTATATAATTCATCTATCTTTGACTTTACCCATGTAAGCATTTTAGTATTGTTTCAAAGGTACATAATAATTGTATTATTCATAATTCGATGATATCTAGGCCTTAAATGTTGCAGCTAATAGATAATTTATATGCTTGAATGCCTTTACCATAAAAAATCAGAAAATTTAAATCGTAAATCAGGATAAGAGCATACATTTCGAATCCGCAGCTTATTTTACATGATATTCATCAATTTATTTCTATAAATACTTGGGTTAGATGCTATAATAAATATGTTTAAAGATTAATTTTTATGGTTTGAATTAAATAAGGCGATAATAGCATAATATTATAAAATTATAATTTAAAAACATCAAATACATGATTAAGTTGTTATACATATAAACAGGAGATGTTAATTAATACTTATTAATTAACAAACAAGAAAAAATACCTTTAAAACAAATTTACACACTATACAATTCTATTCAAATAATTTGGAATAAAGTAGGAAAAATTTTATATAGCGAAAATAATGGTATAAAACGAATTTGATGCTGAAACGAAAATCAAGAGAATATTTTGGTACATTATTTCAAGAAATATAGCTATAATCACAAATTTATATACATTGTAACAAAATAAAATGAATTTAGCATCATATAATTACAATTCATATTATACTGTAAAATTTAAATAGGTTTTTAGCAGATGTATCAAAGAAATTAATTTCATAATTTTTAAGGGAAGAAATAATTATAAATGACAATATAATTTAAAATTAAAAAGCTTTATTCTGCTTAATTAGAAAAAATCGAAACTTTGTATGAATGATATTTTATTCTCTAATATAGTTGCAAAAAAAAATTGATGAAAATATAAATTTTTGCATCTGTAGACAATTTTAATTACACATTGATGCTTTTTTAGTTTATATAAAATATAATTATTGGAACAATATGTGATATTTCATCATTTTATTATTCGTGTCTATATCTTATTAAAATTAATAAGAAAAAACTTAAATTTTGAATTGTATATCTACAGCATATTTCTTCTTTTTAGTAAGTCGCTTATAACCATTAGGAACTCTTGCTTATCAGATGCACCCCGCGTGTGATCCTTCACATTTCCTGTTACCAGTTTGATCTCCGTAGATTAGGCCTTTTTACCTAGCGGTAGGTGATATGGAGGGGATGAGATTCCATCTACTTTCTGTCGCTATTTAATTATTCTACCACCACCACTCTGCATTTACCCAACACCTTGCTGAATGGAGCAGGCCACATTCAATTTTCTGGCGCTTTTTTGGCGTCTTACACAGCAACCACCGAATAAATTCCCAGATTATCAATTTTCTATTGTTTAAATTTCCAGTTTCGACAGACCACCCCTCGTGGTATTTCATGTTTTGAGTAAATTCATAACAACTTATTAGTACATATAATAGTATCCAAGAAAAACTCTATGAAAAAATATAAGATGAATGCAGATATTTTTACATTATGCAGCTATTTTAATTTATCTTTCGGATATTTTGAATATACGCTGGCATTCAGCCACAAAGATTTAATAAAATATTTTAAATTCTTAAATTTTACACAGCATCGGTGGTATGGTTATGTGGTTTACAAGTCGGACCCCTGTGAGGGGTCGCGGGTTCCACTTCCACCCACCCCACTAATTTCAAACGAATTTACTCTAAAGAAAAATACCCAAGTAGGCGGCCAGTGATCAATAGAAGATAAACCATAAAGCATTGACAAGCCATGAGAAATAGGAGGTTGCTGTGTAAGCCGTTGAACTGTGCCTCCCATATGGAAAAGATCCCACAATGTTCAGCAAGGATATAGGTAAGTGTAGAGTGTGGTTTTAACTTGTGTAACTTGGCGATGAACAGTAGACAGAATCGCATTCCCTTCACATAATGACTTCCGCCTATGAGAAAGGGCCCAATCCACGGTGATTACGGGTGACAAGAAGTGCTGGGGGAGTCCCACAGAGAGACGCAGCAGTTAAGCAATGGTTCCTATTAATATAAAGCGAACTTCCTAAAAGTAATGGAAGTAAAATATAAGTAATTAAGTAAACTCGATTAGAATCTTTTTTATTTTACACAACATAATTTTTTAAAAAAGCTATAATTTAAAATTAAAAATTTTTCAATAATTTCATTAAGAACTGGTCTAAATTCTGTATATTTGAACTCCATCTATTTATTAAAAGCGACTAAATATTAAAAAAGGGAATCATCAACACTCGAAAGTTAAAATAATGATAAAATAGATTGCCAATCATATTTTTATGGCCGATAAATTTCGTATAATAAAATGTCTGCATATACATGTTCCAGCTGGATTCTGATCGGTTTCAGAACACAAAAAATAAATTTAAAATGAATTATATTTAATGAAAATTGACAAGATCTACAGAAATCAATATCAAACTAGGATACAGATAAAGGTTTTAGAACTACCATTATACTTTTTAGAAGCACGAATTAAAATAATTTTCTATATTTTTGTATCATTAATTCTAAAAAAATAATATGTATTCCAATTCATATGTGATAGTTTAATCCTATTTATATATATTTGGAATTTTTTTACTTCAAGCATCACAAAATGTGGATAAACATAAGTTATTAAAAATAATTTTTATACATATATTTTTTAAGGCAATTTAAATTGTAAACTGAATGAAAGTTACAAGGATCGGGGCATAATCTTGCCATAAAAAAATATAGAGAGAGGGGCATTAAATGTACAATATATATTTTTTACTTTTCTATATTATCAAAGGAACGCTGAAAAAGAATTGCCTTTATAAAGCCAGATAAACAAATATAAACCTGGGTAGTTTCAGCATACCATATTTTAGATGACTTGTCTTTAGCCCAGCCATAAAAAAAAATATTTTATTCTTTTTATTTGTGAATATTTTATTTCATGGCCTTGCCCTTTTTTTATAAATTAAAACCTTTAAAAAACACAATATAAACAAGTATATTTATCTGGAATAAAACCTTAATTTGCTCATAAAATTTTTGTCTAGTTTTATTTATCAAATTGCAATGAAACATGAACATCGATCACACAGCGACTTCAACTCGACTACAAATAATTTTTTAAGATATATTCTGTTATTTATTTTTTGAGCCGTATATTCCATATTTAAAAAAACGATTTCATATTTAAGACAAACAATAAAAAAATAAAACCTTTGGCGATTAACACAAGAATTTCGATAACAAAGGTTAGAATAAATGCAAAAAATATATCATATGCAATAAACAAAATATAAATATGTGTAATTCACGAAACGCAAGTTTCTAATTTAGATTATGCATTTTTAATTATAATAAATAAACACAAAATTTATCATTATATTTTATTTGCGCATTAATTTGTAAATTTTTAAATAAAACAATTAATTGATTCATAATAGTTGAACAGCAGGATTACACACTTTATGAAAATTATTTTCACCATAGTTTTTTAAGATGGTATGGTATATTTACTCAATATCATAAAGACATCAATATATACTAGATGTTTAAAACTAAATTAAGGCATCCATTCATACTATATAATTGTGGTAAAACTTGAACTCATAATGATAAGAGAAGAAGTTTAGAGTAAAATATAAGCATATGGGATGTTTTTTCTTTATAGGTTAAGTTTCTTTTTATCAATTACATCTACTGAGACGTATTCAGCCCATTGGGAACATTTCACAACTCTTTGATACATATTTTGACACCTTCCCCTGATCTATCTTCATCAACTGCACTTCTTCTCTCAAATGAGATGAGTTCAAGTGTCTTGCAGAAAAGGGATATAAAAAAATTCAGATAGGATATGTTCACTAAAAATCAATCAGGTTATTCTTGAAGATAGAATATGAAATTCCAATAAACAAATTAACCATACATAAAAGGATAGAAAATGATTTCGAAAATAAAATATCTACCTTAAAAATGATTCATAGCATCGTAGAATAATATATCAATCACGCGTAATAATTCATTTCTTTAAAGTAAACAAAACTATTTTTTCCAAACAAAAAAAGATAATTTTCATATTTTTATTATTATTTCCTTTAAATATAAAAAATTCATTTTTTAAATTCTATAGTCTTATTTTTATTGATTTGCTCCAGAATTTTAGAGACGAGATAATAACTACTTTTTTTTATTGATTTATGGATTACTTTGATTATTAGGTATTTAATCACATTCAAGCAAAACACCAGAATGTTCTTTAGAACAGATTTAGCTGAATGTTTTTTACCTCATCATTTATACAATGTTCATCGCACCTTCTGCTTTCCGGAATTATTAGTTTGTTTAATGATAAGAATATATGCAAATAGAATATTTCCAGACATGACATAATAATTCTAATTTGGGACACCAAAGATTAATTTTTTAATAGATAATTTATTTTACATATCGAAAAAACACATCAGTATAAAAATGATTTGTTAAAATCGGCCAATTGTACTGTGTATTTTTTTCAGATAAGTCAGCATGAATTTGTAATCTTCTAAGAAAATACACGGTATAAACCAATCCTAATTTGGAATTGGGTTTATCAATGAACCTTTTGATTTACAGTTTAATTGTTTCGAGGAATATACCTTTGAAATACAAAGCTTTGAACATGTTCCATTGCTGTGCTCAATATATTAGATCGAAAAACAAAGGATTATTTGATAGATATTTTATACAGATTTTAAATTTAATTATAATTTCTATTTTGCATATTTAATACCGCCTCTCAAGATATTACAATTTTTATCATTTACAATTCTATCCTTTTAAAAATGAGTCACTGGAGTCAACAAAAAAATAAAAAAGAAAGATCATATTCGCATCCCATATTCTTTTCAAATGAACCCAACAACACCAATTTTGTAAAAGAACAAATAATGGATGCGTTGTTTAAGAAGAAAAAAAAATTATCCATCTCAAATCTTGACATGGATACTCTTCCTGTTGAATTGAAGTTGCTCAACCCATATTTAACAACTCTGGATATTTCATTCAATAATTTAAATATATTACCATGTCCAATTTATTTTATGCTTAATCTTGAGGTCCTCGATATCAAATTTAACACAATAGCTTATCTTTCTCAAAAAATCAAAAACTTGACAAAGCTCAGAGTTTTGGATATGAAAAACAATAAATTAGCTTATTTTCCCGTCGAAATAAAAAAACTTGCAGCATTTGAGCTGGTCAATTTTAGTGGAAATTGTTTCTACGATCAAGAGACCATCGACGTTCATAATAAAAATGAAATTATAAATAAGCTGCCAAGTCTTGAAAATTTAGCTTTAAAACAAATACACAAGAATAATAAAGATGATAAGTGCGAGCGCTATTTTTGTAGTGTTTGTAATGGGTTTGGCTCAATGAGCACGATGTATAAAATGGACACCTTCTGGGGCGTAAAAGTTCCTTTCGAGTATAGGATTTGTAGTCAAAAATGTTATTTAAAAATAAAAGATGAATAAATTAAACATAAATTGTTATCATTCTTAATAAATAATATATTAATTTCCAAATATTATCAGCCAGGGGTTTGCATCAACATTTTAATCTTTGTGCTTTTGACTCAGTCTATTGAATTTTTAAATCTAAAGTAAAATACTAGATGTAAAACCAGTCGCTTAAAAATTTAGTATAAAAGACATTATTCTCTAAGTTCTATTTTGCACATACTTTTATGGTATTTTGAAAGGCGAGCAAGATTGAAAACCCCTTTAAAATTTGATATAATTAATTATACATTTTTAATTGAAGAACTTCAGATGATTATAGAAATAAAATAAAATTATGCAGTATTTAGCAATTACAGTATATTTTTATAAATAAAAATAGGATTACATAAAAGAATCATTTAATTGTAAAATTTTCTATTATTCTATTTAAGCATCTATATCAAATAAATTCTTAGAAATAATTTTCGTCGAAAAATCATTGATGATTTATTAAAAATCCCAGTAGGTAGATAAAGAGTAGATCTGTAGAACAACAGATCATTATAAAAAAAAAGTAAAATATAAAAAAAGAGAACAATAAAATTGTTTGTTAAGGGTCAGATGATAACTCACAAGTAAATTTGAATTATAAATTCAAAAAAGAAAAGGGGTGAGAGTTGATCTGAAAAAGTTTGTAGATATACTAATTGTACATAAAAATATGAATTAAAAAGGCGATACAAGCAGATTTGTACTATTAAAAACATTTTTAAACACCATTACATAATAAATAAAACCACCTTAAAATCTAAATATTCATTTCCATAATTAAACCATATTAAATCAATGAAGTTATAAAATATAATTGTTTCGCCATGTGTATTTCTAGAGATAATCTAAAATTTGTTTCTTTCAGTATCTGCATTTCAAAAATAAAAGACTCATAGGTTGTTTGAACTTTCAATATTCGTAGAAAGAATATTTAGATTATTATAATACGTGAAATACAATTTTTGATCTACAGAGGAATATAACAGAACATATATAACGTGTTTTGACCTAGCACAAAAACAATAAAATACAACTAAAACTTTATTAGTATGAAGAGTTATCGTCGACAAAAAATCCATAAAGAGTGTATTTTTCTTTAAAAAAAAGTAGATATAACATTAATAAATAAATAGAATCGATAAAAATTTAAAAGAGTTTTGTAGTTTATAAAATCAATAGAATATATCATCATCTAAAATTATTTAGAGATCAAAATCAAGCAAATCATTTTTACACTTAATTTGATGCAAGCTTTCAAAGCATGATTTGCAAAAGCGAATCACCTGTAATGTATTAAAATTCAAAAAATCAATCTCTAATGCTTTTTAGTCTATAATTAAAGTATACAGTGGGAAAAATTTATCAGGTAAATGTCTTATAATACACACGATACCATCACAATAATATAAAATCCACTTTAGACTTGGTTGACAAAAAGTTTATAAGATGTTTTCACAATACTCAGAGTATTCTTCGGTTTTATTAATTTATATTTAATATTTGAACAAAATATATTTCCATAATGTTATTTTCACCAAAAAATGAGTGTCATGAAATTTAAATGTTAATCATTATAATCGACTGAAATGATCAATAGTATTACGTGGTTTATACGCAATTCCACGCAATTTATTCTTTGATCAGTTTATACATGTCAAAATTCAATTTAAGTATTTATTGAATTTAATTGTGGGGATGTCTTCACACCATACGGTAAAAATATTAGCTCGAATTAAAATTATATTATTTAAGCCTTATTTTTTATGTTTTAATACGTTTTTTTTATGTTATTGATACAAAATATACTTATAATTTTCAATACCTCTTAATGTTCTCATTAAAATTTATATTTTCTATAGTAATTATTTACAGGAAACGCATTAAAGAAAACAATATATCATATTTTCTTGATTCTATCAATATCTACCCTTTAGGTTTTTTTTTGCAATAGAAACACACTTATATTAAAGGTATTATATGCTTGCTATATTTCAGGAAAAACACATAAAGCTATTATATCGAAGTTCATCTAGTTTAATTATACCTATGACGCCAGTCAATTCGAAATTTAGCATTTATGAAAATACACATCAACCACATTTATAAATAACGATAGTTAGGCTTTAATTCCACATCAAATTTCATATAATTATTAAAAACCAAATAAAATATGTTATAATATAATGTTGATTATAAATATATTGAATTTTAAAAGATGTCAAACCTCATACATATTTGCATCAAAGCATATCTATAAAACAAATATTATCCAAGCTTTATTTAAATATTATCAGCCTAGATATGTTCAATTTAATATCATATTTCGGGTGTATTAATATTCCCGAAAATTTTAAAATATGCTATATATAATGAATGATTCCATTTAAAACTTGTGTATATCAATTGTCATATATTACTTCCAAATATAAAAAATCCCAATTTATTCAAAATTCCTTGTTTTACAAGATAGTGAGACAATTTTACAACAATAAAAATGTTCAGATATATCCCGATAAACAATTTATCTATTCTATAAATCCTAAAAACCGCTTTTATATGTAAATCCTTTTTATATATTATAAAAAACTGAAAGTAAGTATCACAGAAAAACACTATTTGAAAACAATATAAGATCAGCAACACAGATAACCAATCAACTCGAAGATAATTTGTATCCATGCAATGTTTAAAATATTTATTATCAAGATAATAAGTATTCAATTTCATAATAGCTGAATTTTCAAGTGATACATTTATCAAATACAATATGTATGCAAAAATTATAATTTAAATATATTTCTTATAATCCATAAATTTATTTCAAAGTTTGCTTCTGTATTTTTAATTTATTTGACAGAAATTACAAATAAAGCTTTCAAGTGTAATAAATTTTTAAAATTTATTCCGAAAAAACCATTTTAGATATGCTGTTATATATTTTTTACCTGAATTAGGAAAAGATAAAGGTGTTGCATTCCAGACTTATTTTACAATTAATAAAACACGTAAGCGATCTAGATCATAATTTTTTAATTGCATAAAATATGTTTTTATCGGAGCGAAACTTGCGATTTCGACATAAAAAACATTTTAATTTTTTCTATTCACATCATTTGACAAAAAAACTTAAAAATGGCACGCTAAATCCAATATTGATAAACCGTTAAAATCATCCATTTCATATTTATTTAATATTTATGTATAGGAATTTTTTCAAATTCGATCGAATTTACGTTATTTTTAATTTATCCATTTACTCATATATTTTCTTATGAGGAAGTTCGCTTATGACCATTAGAAACCTTGCTTATATAATGCACCCCGCGTGTGGTTCTTCACAGTTTCTGTTACCATTTGATCTCCGGGGATTGGGCCCATTTTACTAGGAGGTAGTCGATACGGACTGGGATAAGACTCTATCATCTTTCCATCACGGGTTTATCATGATACCACCACTCTATATTTACCATGTTCTTTCTGAAAATGGCAGCCTTCGTTCAATGTTCCAAATTGATTTTCGGCGTCACACACATCAACCTCCCAATTTATTCGAGGCGTATCAGTTTTGTTATGGTTTTACTTTTTAGTTTCGACAGACAGTACCAATGTGGGTATTTCTCGTTTGAAAAAATTATATGAATCCGGGGGGGTTGCGGTTTCAAACTCAAGCCACTTATAAAGCGTTTGTCAATCAACTGCGTCAGCGCACCATATGTGGGAATTTTATTACAACTATATAATTAGACAATATTTCACCAAAATTCATTAGCGGATAAATATTATAGAAATAAAATATATATCTGGGAATTATTAAGAAACCGAAGGTAGTCCGTAGTTTCATTCTTTTACGAGGTGAATACTTTAACCAGCGTTTAATAGGTGATTTGCAAATATAAATATGCAGAAATCTGCCATCTTCTTCCCAAGAACGAATGTCCATATGTCGCAATGCTACTGATTGTATTGGAAAGAGTCTAAATGTCACCGACAAATGGTCTTTTGATATGAAATACAAAAATATTATTACAATTAGAGCAAAAAATAAAATATAAAAATTTTCATGTTTATAATAATATTTATACCAAAGGGGTTTTCTATGGAACTTCAAAATAAGGAAAATGTAATAAAATCTGGAAAGAAATATTACATGATAAAGACAAGATATATAAAATATTAAAAATAAAAAGAAATTGATGATAGATTAATTAAAAAGGATAAATTAAACAAAAGTAAGTCACAATTTATTATTTAATATCCATATTAAGTAATTAAGGCATGTTTAAAGGATGTATAACCGCAAATTTGGCTTTATAAACGAACAATAAGTCTTTTAAATTACAATGCAGTGTATTTGAAAAAAAATTGATACGTCGAAGTTAAATTATATACTTTTTGGGGGTAGTTTAAGGTTAAATATTTTTTATTTCTGAGTTAAGTTTCTTTTTATCAATTCCATCATTGAGATGTAGTCAGCCAATTAGAAACATTGCACAACTCCTGGATACATCCTTTGGCACCTTCCTCCGATCTATCTTCATCAACTGCTCTTCTTCTCTCAAATGTGATGAGTTCAAGTGTCTTGCGTTAAAATTGAATATGTTAAGATTGAATTTTAAAAATAGATAAAAAAGACAACCGATAAATTATAAGATTTTAATCTAATTTTTTTAGTAAAACTCGTTAAATTTATATTGATTGATTTATATGTTAATTATACATGGCAAAAGATGAATGATTCCCTGATCACAATAATTATATTTTATAAAAAAACATGTTTTTATCATTATATGATGAAATATAGAGGCTACACAAAAAAATTGCCAAAACACAAAATATTAGGGTAAAATCGTTGTTTCTATACATTTTTTTTTGGAAAACCGCATATTAGAGAAAAAAACCAGATAAAATTAAAATTTTTAGAGTTGCAGTTTCTAACCCAATTAAATATAAAAATTATATTTACAAGTCTACTTTTTGTTTATATTCAGATTAATTAGTGCATCATAAATAATTCCAAAAAAAAATCTTTCTTAATTTAAGAATATCTTCGATTATTTATTTTTTTGAGTTGTAATTTCTCTTTAAAAAGGTTTTAAAAGTTATTACATCTATCAAAAATTTATATTGTACTTTTTATATTTTAAGTTGTATCTTATTTCTTTACACATAATTCATCAAATATTTCTTTCTACAAAACATAGTAGTTTGGATAAATATGTATTTACCATCTATATCAAATTTTAATTATAATTTAAGCATTAATAAGATCCTCAAGTATTAATTCTTAGATAAAATGGACATTTATGTCAACTCTTAAGCATATGATTTCATTGTGGGCTCAAATTTAATCATGCTTCGGACACACTTAATTACGGATCATTTGATATATATTATGACGTAAATATCTGAATGAAATCACACGTGTTATGACTACTTACAGAATTTTTGGAAAGTATTTGTGTGAAAACATCAGCAAAATGTATTTATAAAACACGGGCATATTTAAAATCAGTAAAATTGGATTTTTTAAAAAAATATTTGTTTACCTGAACTAACCTTTATGTTAATATATCTATTGTATTCTTCCGGATCAAGACCATGATAATGAAGAATATATTTATCAGTTACTACATAACCAACCACAAATAGTACATTAAAAGAACTTCAGCATTTAAGTATAAAATGCTTTAAAGATTATATAAAAAAATATAAATAAATATTCAGGGCATTTATTTGACCATTTAAATCGGGTCGAAGTTACGGGATATCATCTTTATCATGTTAAGAATGCTTTTTATTGCTTACACTTGCATTAAAGGATTGACTAAAGTCATTTAACCACCTAAATTGAGTGGATTTTAAAGCAAAAAGCTTTCTTTTGACTTGGTCAGTCTAAAAGAGGTTTTCTGTATTCCTGAATTCAAGTGGAAACAATTACCAGTTCGGTAATGTATCAAAGCCTTTTCATATGTTTAAAGAACCCTCACGCATTTTAATAGAAGATTTTGGGTCTAATATTTATACCATTCAACCATAGCCACTGCCTTTGACCATTCAAATACCATAAAAATCCATGACTGTTAAATAAAACATTCTAAAGAAACAAAGTTTTAGTTTGAGTTTATTTTTAAATCTAAATTTTTGTCTTTTAAAAAGTAAATGATTAAATTTCATTATACCTTTTTTTTCACAGATAAACACAAAAAGTGAACAAATCGAGTTAATTAATAATATGGTTAATTAGATATATATGACCGCTTTAGTTTTAATATGAATAGGTAAACACCTTCTTAAAATACAGAATCTTTTTTTTTTCTATTGTTTATTTTTACACCAAAAACAGAAGCAATCATTGATAGCAGAATCTAATCATATAACATAAATATAATATTGATGCGTTTCACGGCTATGCAAAATCCAATATAATGTTTATTGATTTTTATATTACAACTTTTTTATTAGATCATAACAGCTTTAAAAATTCACCATAGTTTTATGATAAAATATTTAAATTTCTCGAGAAAGAGATCCTGTTTGTATGAAGTATGTGAGAGAAAAAATTTAACCTAGATAATGAAGATTTTATTTTATACCTAGAGATTTGGTAATTAGATATTTCTAAAGATACCTCAATATAAATAACAAATATTGACGCGGCAAAATGATCAATGGATATCGTATTTTTAAATGTGAATAACATGTATTTCTTTCAAACTAATCAAAATTAAATAACCTTTTTTGGTTTAATGAAAAATAGCCAGCAGAATATTTATAATAACTTTTTCTAAAAATATAATATAAAAAAGACCAAATAGATATTCTAAAAGCTTTTCTAAGCAATAAACTACTTTTTTATATAGAAATATATTTATACAGAAAAAAGCTAATACATACCCATAGAGTATGGTCTAGTGACTTTTTTTAAGTAAATGTAGAAAGAATTACATCGGATTCAAAGATAACTACGAGTTATATCTAAAATACGTTTAATAATTTATACATTAAAACCATAATATCGAAATCTAAAAATCGAGAAAATATTTACAGAATAAATATGCATAAAATCATTGTTTCCAAAGCTGTCTAAATACTAGTTTTAAGATTATATATATATGAATTACGTAATTACGATGGAATAAATGTGGCTGTACATATGTTTTCTGTGTATACAGCTAAGAAATTCTTCATAATTATTCGATTGTGAGCATATAACTAAAATTCATGCATAATTAAATTTTTCTTTTTGGATGTATAATTGTAAAGTTGATTAGTCGAATTTTAATTATATGTTTTATAAAGATTTTACAACGATTTAAATCCCGAGAATTCTGTTGAAATGAATTAGCATTAGATTATTTTTTAGTAAAGAGAAAACTTTTGATAAAAGTCATCAAAAACAATTAAAAAAGGTTATTAATATTTATTAAAATAATTTATTTTGATTTTAGCTACAAATTTACATAATAATAGTAAATATGGAAATCAAAAGAATATCACCCATAGTAAAATCCCCTTAATATCACACAAAAAAAACTTGCGCATCAATCTGAATGCATGTTGGCTAATTTCTTTACTTTCGTGATAATTTAAGTCATATGAAATATCTTGGAAGATTTTCATGGGAAGACACTTACCAAGTTAGAATTTTGTATAAATTGTACAAATGTTATAAAAGGTATACATACAAGAGCCGATAGAGCATTTTCTCGTATATAAAATGAAATAAACAAAAATTGGGGTGAAAATTTAATGAAATTCTGACTAGATTAACATTAAAATGGAAACAATCTATGCTAAAGGGCTGTAAAAAGATTCAGATATGAGATTTGGCAGAAAAATCGTTGAGGAAAAGGATATAGAAGTTATAACCAAAGAGAAAAAACATGAGGAAAAAAACTATATTAATAAGTTTTTTATAAAAATTATAAATTAATTGATTTTTTCATTTAGATTTTTCATCATCTTAACTATTTTTTAATCTTACAAGATAGAAAATCCTGCATTCATTTTTTTTGCCTTTTACAAAAAAAATGGTGATGAAATGTTCTTGATTATCACATTAATCCGTTTTTAAGACTTTTACTATAAAGATGTTGCTATAATCCAAATGTCCAGATGCTACAAATAATAAAAATGACACAGTTTTAAAAAAAAAACATAAAAAAGGCCATATACGACAAATATTAACACAATAAAGTGTTCAATAATAATTATATTGCTCGAATAAAAATAAATAAAGTATATTTGTAAAAATCTCTATTAGGCACAAAATATTATCATTAAATACATATTATCATAACATTATTAAGGAATTAAGAAAGCCGAAATTATTAAGAATATAGGCACAAACAATAGGATTGAGAAAGAGACTTCTACTGATTAGTCTTGAGAGAATAAGATTGCAAATATGATGAGTTGAAAAGTAATTTCAGCCAAATATTTTATGCAGAACGAATGAATTCCCTTTGAACAACTATAAATACTAAAAATCGAATTAACCCCAAAAAAATTAATATTACATATCTTGGTTTAAGGTTTACATTTTTAGTAAAAATAATGATAGTTTGATTTGAAATCAACAAATGAATTCAAATAGTTTATGATAGTCACGCTAGGAAGGTATGCAAGCAAAAAATAATGGATTTTTAAATGATATTTTGCAGCAAATTCTGGATATTTATAGGCGAAATTGCAATATGATTCGAATTAATTTTTCGGAAGTTGATTAAATATTTAAAAAAGCTTTAAGGTTATATAATTTTCAAGTTTAACTTATATTTTAAATGATATTTATTGCGTATTTGTAGGGCTAAATCTATGGTTATAATTTTAGTTTTTGTTCTAGAGCACAACTCGTTTGATTTCCCATGCTCACAGCGCCTTTATACTCTCAGCAATCTTTTCCTATCCGAACTCTTCTTCAATACCTCTACACATTTCATGAACTATTAATTCAATGGGTTTCACAATCCCAAGTTTTTATATATGTCTAGATCAGGTTCGTAACTTTGTATGATACAAATGAATATTTAAAAGTTCTTTTAAGTTGTTAAAATTTTGATTTATACATAAAAATAAATATCTTTTATTTTTGGCAAATTTTGGTATAATAATTTTAGATTTTCTCTTCAGGCATAGCGTGATAATTTTCTCAAAGGCACATCATATTTATACTCTTGACTAAATACCTTTCTTTTACATCTTCTTCAATACCCATCCGCTTCCAAGTCTTAATAGTTCAAGATTTACCCTCAATCCTATCGTTTGAATATATGCCACAATTTGGTTTGTGACTTCGAATTCGTTCTGGTACTTTTTATGATATTGTGTTTCCACACCATCCCATGTTTTTAGAGGAATTATAGTTTATTCAAAGTACATAATTTTAATATATTTCATTGAATATATTGACAAGTTTTAAGAAAAATTGCGAGATGTTATCTAATTAATAATTATAGACAGGCATTTTTTTAATGAATTATTAATTGAGACTGTAATTTATTACGCCTACAAACTGAAGTAGCAAGAAATTATGAAGTTAAATTTATAAATAATTCAAATAAGTTTTCAAAAATTAAAGTAAAATAAGATAGAGCGATATTTTAATAAATTAAATTCCCCAATTAAAAATTCATTGAATAGAAATCCTTGCCAGCAGGAATATCAAAAGGTGTAGACATATATCTTTTCATGAATTGAATTTTAGAGATTTCTTCATCAAGATTTCCGCAAATCGCACCCATTTCATTGGTCATATTTTCAATTTTCTCATCGCCAGTATCTTCAGGAGTACTTTTAAAAACTTTAGATTCATCAATATCAATTTTATCATTAGACTTTATAATTTTGGATGTGCCAAGTAAAAATCTTTCATCAATAATGAAAAATGGAACATTATTCACTGATTCTGGACCGCAACACATTGCATAATGTTCACCACACTTTTTTAGAAAAACCACACGTGTAGAAACAAACCTTCCTTCAAGAGGAACTACAACTTGTCCTTGTTTAAAAACTGGACCAGGTGCTCTTTCTACCTTCTTGCTTGCACTCATTATTTTTTGTGCATGTGGTGGAATATCAAATGCAGGGTAGCGATTGTTCTTGTTGTCGGTTTTGTTAATTTTTAAATCCTTTATCATTTTGGGGTATGAAAAATATAAATTCAAAAGAAAGGAGTAAATTCAAAATAATTATTATGGGCAGAAGAAAATTATAAGAGAATTTTATTGGAAATAAATGTGAATCCTAATGTAAGAAATTTACAGTAAATAAATATATATGCTTTTATTCACAGGATGTAACACAGTCAAAAGGTAATTTAAACATCTAAAATACTTCACCTATTGCAAAATTAAGTTGTATATTTCTTTTATTAAGGCTAATTAGTCGATAAATTTTTGGTTAGATTATGAAATTTAAAAATTAAAGACAATAACAGAGCTAGGAACAAAGAAATTATAATTTCGAAAACATAAATTTTTAAGTTTTGACATCATAATTTTAGGAGTGCATAAAATTTTTTTATATTATTTCCCGATTTTTAAAATTTATATCTATCCTTGAGGCAGTGATTTTTGTGAAGAACAAAGACATTAGCTATAATTCAAAACATAATTTAGTAATTACAAACATATAATATCTTTTAAAATGAAAAATTAAATTTTTTTGTATTATAATAAAGATTAAATGTGTTTTACTATGTATAAATAATGCACAAGCCTTTTTGGGAATTTATACCTATACTTTATTATTAAGATATATCAAAGATTAAGTGAATCTGTCCAACAGACATATGGGTATTATTATGCTCATTGGGTTTTGAAGCAAAGATTTGAAAATTTATAAGTTTTTTTTACAGTTTATTTAATTTTGGCAACTTAGATTTGTCGGAGCAAAGTTATAGTTCGATTAATGGTGTTGATTTTCCCAATATATTATTTGAGATTCTCATCTTCACAATTTTTATATCAAAAATTTTAAGTATTTTCAGAATCTTGTTGTTTGTGCGTACGCTTCTGCCTTAGTGGGTATTCAAACGCCTCAAAACAAATTTCTGGTATTCAGTGATCTAACTATCTGATGTTATGACGTATGATAACATTAATTTTTCAAGTTTGTAAATTAAGGGGATTTCATTTTCTTAGCTACTCATTTTCAACATTATTCATGTTATAAATGCTCAATATTCAAAAAAATAAAAATTTTTGCATATTAATTTAGGCTTCATATGTATTTATATTTTCATGTTTTTTTTTGTTTATATCAGCAATAAATCGAATATTATGATAATTATATAATTTTAAAAGCATAGTTGGAATGATAAAAATTATTATAAATAATAATTTTTTTATCATTTCACGAATTAAGGAGAGGTATCGAAGAAAATGAAAGAGAAGAGGATATATAAGAGCATAAATATGATGTTTATACGGTAAATCAATCAAATAAGGTTGAATGAAAAAATAACAAATTAAAATATAAAAATTAACCGATTCATTAAAATAATTTTTTTTTTCGTGTAACTAAAGCACTATATTGCTGTAATTTTAGCAAATGTGAGAGCATATTAAATTATTATATTATATACTAAAGCCTTTTAATTTTCTAGCTGAAACTATAAATAGTAGCAATAGATATTTTAATGCGATGTTTTTAGCACAATAATAGCCTCATTGATAAGTTTTATTTTCCGGTTTCTTACAAAAATTAACTAAATATAAAGCTAAACTTTTTATGGGGTGTATAAATATATTAGCAACTGTTTATACACTAGAAACATATTTAAACTAGTAATGTTTTGATATATAAACAATAAACAATGTTAAATGCACATAGATAATCATTAAATCTGCCATTATTTGCGTTTTTATCGAAAGTGTTTTGTAATCAATATTTAACACATCAATAACCTATAGTTTTATGAAATAACATTGAGCAATATATTTCATAATCAATATTCAATTATTATTATTTAAATACCGTTCAGATATCATAATTCGCGGAGACCGAATGTATTTTTTTATTTATTGATATGAAGATTCCCGGTAGAACCAAACCAAGTTGACAATCATGTTGGTTTTTGTTTAATCTACCCACTGAATCCAAAATTACTTCCAATCGAATAACAATTTATGCTTCAAAATATTCTGTCAATATCAGTTTGATAAACTTTTTACAAATGTATTTCTTATTTTTTGTGCTGGTCACTTTTTGCATTATTATGCGAAAATTACTTTTGAGGCAGAAATTTTTTATGAATGTATTTTATAGGTTCAAGTCTAGTTTTCTCCCTTTCGACTGCTAATTTTTCGTTATGGTTTCCGAAAACAGATGTTATAGAAAAGAATAGGTAGAAACTACGAAAAACATGAATTATCCAAAATATTTTATTAACTGTAACAGCCTAATTTTTTCGGTGAATATCGAACTGCGATCTCTTATGAAAAAAATTCTTAGCAGGTGGAAGAGTTTTAAAAATATGATTCGTATTTGTACAGTCAATGGATTAAATCTAGCTTAATTAAATATTAGAGAACTTTTTTATATATTGAGTTGGATATAAATTAAGGAATAACACATAGATGAATTAAATGAATTTTTACTTCGAGAAAGAAGGTTGATATAATAGACAAAGGTCTAAGTATAAAAGAGCCAATTTTAAGGAAATCAAATATAAAGGTATTTCAACATAATATTCGAAACATTTGAAAACCTATAATTAACATAAATGTATAAGGCTTAATGTTATTCTTATAACGGTTTTAAAAATGAAAAATCTTCTTTATCATTAAAACAATTGATCGAATAAGACTAATAATTAAAAAAATATGCGACTTTATCAAGTTGCGGAATTTGATTGAAATATGTGATTCGGTGTATTTATATTCATTTATATAAGAGTTGATAATATTACCAAGTGTATAAAATACTAACTTGAGTTCAAACTAATGACATCATGGCGAAAAATGGTTCATTAAAATAATAAAAAATAAAATCTATCGGAAATAGAATATAATCGATAGAATCTAGGCTTATAGAAGCTCTCCAAAATATGCATATAAACTCTATTAAATATTCAGCTGTAAATCTATTTCCCTTAAAGTTCTGATCCCATATTTTTTTACTACTGAGCTATATGTGAAGGATATAACAAGGGCCTGAATATATGAATTGGCCACAAAGTGGTCGTGAAAGCACCGACCCTATATTTAAATAGAATTTAATTTTTCTCACAGTTTCAAAATTTGGAGTCATGTTTTCACCAAGCAATTTTTTTTGAAACTCTTTTTATTATATTTAAACTTAAATAAACATTTTCAGATAAAAAGTGTATAAAAATATTTAAAAATCAAAATAATTACATATAAGAATACAATACATATATTAAATGCATTTTTATGCAAATCTTCGATTAAAACAATCAAAAAGTATTCATTTAATTGTTTTTTGAGGCTTTATCAAGAAATTAAAGCGTTATTTTCATATAAAAGCATATTTTACGCCTTACATTTTTTTTTATGCTTTAAATTATTTTTTAACTCGATATCAAGATATAAATAACAGGGAGAATTTATATTATAATTATTTCAGCATTTTTTTTTACTAATAAACGAAAAAACTTAGTCGCATATTCCCATAAAAAGATCCTTATGATATTAGACGAACTCTATCATATATATGATATTTATCGCAATTTTTTCTGAATCATAAAGATGCTATATTAAAGAAGTTGTTTATAAAAATATATATAAAAAAAGGCATGGCTTTAATTTTCTCACTGATAAATAATGAATATGAACTAAAAAATGTGATGTTCACTTAAGTCACTATACAGAATTGGTTTAAGATTACAAAAATTCATATATATAAATCTTTAAATTTGATTTGCTTTATCATTTATCTGAGTTACATCGTATACCAAACTTCGTGAAGTTTTATTTTGTGCTTAGAATGAAGATCTCAACAAAAAAAATTAAATTACATATATTATTTCTAGGACTAAAATTTAGTATAAAAAAATAGAACCACAGAACAGCAAACAAAACATTATCTTCACCAGTTTTAATAATATTTGAGGTTAAATAGGTTTGAATGTTTCCTTTTATATTTCTAACAAAATAAAAGATCGAACATTCTCAGTAAATTTTATGACTAGATAAAAAAATTACATTCTTTGGTCTTATGTTTTTCACATTATTAGCCTGTATAGGAAACTATATTCAATGATGAATAAAGCACTAAAAGACACCATAATAGATATATTTTTTTGCAAATTCATCCGATCCCATTTTTTATTATAGTCAACAAATTTTTATTTGAATGATATCTTATCATTAAATTCCAAAAATTAGTTCGTTTGCAATATGAATTGGTACTGTCAATATTAAAAGCGTGGCGGTACGATAATTTTTTTCATCATATAATTTTTTTAACATTATATCTTTCATGCCTTTATTATTCCTATATTTGTCTATAGATATTCAATAGGATATTATTTGTCATGAATTGTAACCATCTTCACCCGATATTCTTGAATATATAACAATATTATAATAAATACACATTGAATTTAAGAAAAGTTACATGCATGCAAAAAAAATACTTTAATAAAGTCTAATAAAGTATATGTTAGAGAAACTTTATCTCATTAATCTTAAAGCACATGTTTTTGTAGATCTAGACTGTAATATTTCTTTAAATGTTCGGAAAACACAGAAATACGTTTTTGAAATTTATAAATATATAAGCTTGCAATTTTAATTATTTAAAAGCAATGTATGAAAGTGGCCGGGCTTCCGATAGTCATTAGTGAAATTCAAACTCGTGAAGTATGGTCTTTAGCTCTATTTACTAAATACATCCTAAAAGTCCACGCAATGATTGCTTTTTTTGTGATTATATATCTTTAGTAAAATTAAAATATTGGTAATTTACATCTTACAGTTGTGTATTTATTTAATTAAAAAACAATATATGCAATAAGTAGCCGTAAAATACAAATTAGAAATCAAAATTGTACAAATATAAGATGTATTTTCAATAATTAGAGATACATGATCTGTTTTAATTCCAGTGCAGCTAAAAAAATATTATTTCGCCAAAGTTTATGCTCATTAAACTTGGTGCATCAGTTTATATCATTTTCGCTGCCAGGGTAGATTTTTATAGATCTCTTTTGGTAGTATTTTTTTAAGCCCTATTATTCAATCTTTCAAATATGTATGTTACCAATAATACATGTTCGTCAAAAAAATTATATTTCTAGCTTTTGAATTTCATGTGGGATTTTGATTTTAAATCAATATTTCTTTTGTCTAGATATAATTCATAACATCCTTACATCAAAAATGCTTATTGTGCTACTTCCCATGCTTTCAAAACGGTTTTAAAAACACAGTAACTAATTTACCAAAAAAACAGTAAAGCGTGCGAAATCGATAAATTTCACTCTTTACAACATTATCGGTTATTAGTTATATTATTTTTTAAAATTATCCACCATATTTTTAAAAAATTTATTTTCACCATAAATTCTACATATGTAACACAAAGTTTTATAGTCCTTTTAAAGTGTAAAAAGGGCTTTCGAGAAGCATAAATGTCGATGTAAATATTATCATCTGCACATAAGATAATCATAATTTCGGTTAAACGTCCTATTTAATTTAAGCATACGACCTTTTATTAAAAATTTTATCTGCTAGATTTATGTGGTAAAATGATTGAGTGGTTTCACGATTAGGGAATTATTGCCGACTTCATCTCCATCCGCACCCAAAATTCGAATTCACCCAAATAGAAATAACAAAAAAGATGAGCATTACATCTGCAAGAATCACTAAACATACGAATATCTGAATTTTAAGATAAAAAGGGATGTTGCCGTTTGGGTTATTTAGCTGATCAAATAATAAGCAACCTAAACCGTTCAGTTAAGAATATAGGTATAAATAATGATGATCTTGTAATATATCTGTAATCAACGTATTCATAGATCTAAGTCGCCAATTTTTGACCGGCGTATCTAGAGATTGACCTATTTATATTTGTATAGGCAACGAAAATAGATTCAGGGAGTTCATAGGACGATGCAGCATTAAAGAAATAGTTCATATAGTAATTAGCTGACTTTTTAAAGATAAATGCAAAAAATCAATACCATAAAGCAAATTTATCTAAAATATTTTGATTTATGTATTTTAGAAATTTACATATGATATGATTATTCATTTACCTTCCAACGCAACGCTAAGCCTTTGTGAAATAAATCTGATGACATATTAATATATCAGGCTATAAAGATGATAAACTTTAAAAAAATATAAGGAAATAGAAAATAAATCCACATAGATAAAATAAGGGTTAGTTACATTCGAAAATTAGATTTAGTCTACGAAAATAAAATAACAAGAGTATTAGAACCAATCCTGTTGATATCATAGAGGAAGAATATTTTTTTACAAAGGATAATATAATTCAAAAAGTTAAAGAGAAGTTAAAAATTAATAGAATCTTATAAAAAACAAAGGATTTTTTTTAGAGCTGGTTTCCCAGCTGAATAATAGTTTATTAAATTCCTGACATGATGTCAGTTGGTGGAAAAGCCCTTTGTACTTTTTCCATCATCGGTCGCTATTGTATATACATACTGACTCTCCTATACTCCGACAAAACCACCCTTCTGCATCAACCTTCTTCTAAAACTACTTCTAGAGTCATCTCCCATCATACACATGCGTGCTATGATACCAGAAAAAAAACAAAGGATCACCTTCTAAATAGTAAAGATAGAAATCCTTTAAGTATATTGTGGGTATGTGAAGATAATAAAGATTACACGATCCTAGAAATATAAAAGTAGATTTACAAAAAATACCAAGTTTTCTATGTTTTTATGCGAAGATCATCAATGAAAAATTTAAATGAACAATTTTCTTAGTGAAAATAGAAAAATGCTAGAAACGGCTAGACAAAAAGCAGTTTTTGATCTTTACTATTACGTTAAAAATATAGTATTGAAAATTTCAATTTGTTAAGCTTTTAAAATATATAGAGCAGCAGATTTATTTCTACATATAAAGTAGATGAGCCAGAAGTTATAAATGGCATAAATAAAAAAAGAAGCACAAAAAATTGCCGATATAGTAACGTTAAAAAAATGAAAATCTTATAAAAAATCTTCACTTTTCTAAAATAATTGCGTATTTAAACATTTTATCAAGCAAAAAAAAAAGCTTGCCAATTAATCTTATTTTAGGTTTATAGAAAAATTTTGAACAAAAAAATCTATCCGTATAATTCGAAACGAACTTAAGCGTAAAATTTTCAAATAAAAAAAGATGAAATTTCCCTTTAGTAATTCCAACATTTCAATTTAATAAATAAATTATCGAGCTAAATATAAAATTTTCAGCTTAGAATTTACACATGTTTTCACTGCGAAAAAGATTTATTTCTAGAACCAATGTACTTTTAAACTAAAGTAAACTATAATATAAAAAGAATTTATTAAAAATATTTCATGATCTTTTCAAAAAAAGATGTTCTATAAGAAGAGAAATTTAAGTTAATTACTGCATAAAAAAATACAATCGCTCGACGATAGTGAACATAATTCAACGCTTGTAATATAAAATTTTAGTAAAAAGTGGGTTCGTCACCATAAACCTTATATAAGAAGCCTAAAAGCAACTGCTAAAAACATACATATCGTAAAAACAGCGACAATAAATAGACTAAAGCTAGTAGTTATGAAAAGGAAGTTTCGAAATAATGAATAATGCCCTTTAAAATGTTTCATCATCTTGAAATTCATTTTACGATATGAACACTATTTTTAAAGGTGCTATCATATTCAAATATTATATTTCATTAGGATATAACAAAGATGATAAAATTTTAAGTATATTCAGTTTGATTTTATACGGGTGAACGCTTATCATAACTATCATATTAAATAAGCACGAAACCACAAAAAAAATTAAATTTTTTTTTTTTAATATTAATATATCCTACGGAATTTCTCATGTAATAAGGAAGACTTTTAATATGTTGTTTGCTAAATCTTATATCCATAAATCTAGAGAGTTTTAAATAATCGCCGGAAACAATTTGTTATTTCAAAATTCTGCGAATGAAATAAAAAGAATCCAAAAATGCTACACCCCTTACAGTGTTCCTTATATTTTCTGTTTATATAAAATAATGATTACATGTAATATCTCGGGATCTGGGATAATTTTAAATTCCTTAAAGCTATCATCCTTGTACAAAATGCTTGAAAAAATTTTCTAGTAAAATAAACCAAACTTTCTAGCAAAAATATATTTAAACATGATAAAAGACTGTGAGTACATAATACATTATACATTATTAAATTATATTTATAAACCCGAACTAAAGATATTTTTAAAACTAGATGATAATATAAGCTAAGTCTTGGAGAATAACCTGTTCATAAGCATCTAGAAAACAAGAAAAAGAAAGTAAAAAAATCAGCTTCTATAATTTTAAACGTCAAGAAATTCATTTTAAAATTAGTAAACTGCCGACTGCCACGAAAACCCCAATAAACAACATCTACTATAAAAGAATGGAAAAGGTAATAAATTCACCTTCGTAAAAAAATGGGTATATTATGACCAAGTATAGCTAAAATAAGTGGTCTAAAGAATCAATAAGCAAAATAAAATTGGTATAATGTGCGAAATTCAACTCCAAAAACCACATCAAAAGCTATCCTCATGGACTGAAACACGATATATTTCATAGTGGATTATCAATGGGCAAAAAAAACAAAGAAACGGCAATACAATATTCAAACTTAATTTTTTTGATAGATAAGTTTACGGTCATCGGGTAAATTTAAATTTCAGCGTCGCAGAGAGGGATATATAACTCTAGCCCATCAAACAAGTTGATTTTGAAAAGCCATGGTTGTGATGTTATACACCGATATATCAAAGTAGAAACAAACAAACAACACCTTTTATAAGAAAAATACACCAGTAAAAATGAATACACTCATAAAGAGAAAAAATCAAAAAAATAGTCGTATTACAACTCAATAAATAGAAATAAACGATCTCATAAAAACGCCATGATAAAATAAATAGATTTATGCCTTTAAAAAAATATTATTACGCTTATTGAAATAGAGAGTATTGATAAACAAAAAAATGTTGAATATGGTGAGTTAATAAAATATATCTTACGACAAACGAAAAAGAGAATATTAACGTGTACATATCACGAAATCACCATATACTATAACATGTTTTGTTATCACAAAATACCGAAACAAGTATTTTTAGAATCCGGGGCTGTAAAGGTTTTATAACAAATTATATTTCTTAAGAAGCAGGCCATCGGTTGAGATTCACAAATTTATTTTAATTTTCTTGACGTAAGCTAAAATACAGAAAAGAATTCATGTAACAAAAAAAATTTCTAAAGCAAATAAAAACACATTAAGAAAATTTGTTTAGTGAGATTAAGGGCAAATTATTCCTAATATATCTCTACTTCGGTGTTGAACTTTAATTGTTTAATGAATGTTTTAATTTAAATTGGTTTTCAGACACATTTATTGAATGCCAATTGATCTAAAATATTACCATCGTCATTCGAATATCGTAATTCTTTTTATTCCACTCGACTTCTCTAAAAACTAATTGATCTAAAATATTTCCATCGTCATTCGAATATCGTAATTCTTTTTATTCCACTCAACTTCCCTAAAATATGGAGATGTGAAAATTTCAGCAATATATAATCAAATATGAATATATCAAAGACTACTAGCAGTAAGTGATTGTATATGAGTTTAATTATAAACAGCATTTAAAGGTAACTAAAGTTACATTGTATAATATTTTTATTATATAGTGTTCCCGAATAGTACCATAAATTAGAAAATATCATGGAATGATTACGAAATACCATAAGTCATATATAAAAGAGTTGGAAATTCCAGCTTAAGCTGAAGCGTATGTCAAACAATGGCATATGAAAAGGACTCACATAAATAAGACTGAAAGAAGAATATTGTAAATATTATTTTCCTTAAGAAGGTATAAGTAAGTCAAGTCTCCTTTATAGAGCAATCTAATTTTTGTTTTAACAATTTTAAATAACTACAAATTAAATTAACGCATAAATAAATATCATTGAAGGTTTCGTATAATGCCCTTTCATGTGTAATTATCCAGATAAAGTAGCAAATTTTTCAATTTTGGCGAGAAAGAAATTCTGCATGGTGTCCACAATTGTTTAAGCCCCGCAAAAAAAGTTTGGAATGTGAAGGTGCTTAAATTTAAGATAATTTCAACATAGAAAAAAAATAAAAGGAAACCTAAATCTCGATCGTTTTTGGCTTGTGTAGACTTATCATACAAATATTTATATCATTTATATGGCCTTAAAAATAAAAAACCAAAATTACCGCGCATTTTAGAGGATAAATATAAACTATAATAATTATATACATTTCCTTTTTATTATTTATTCACGTACGCTGCATATCCAAAGCATTTTAATTTTTAATTAAAAAAATATCGTAAAGCATCAACATAGATCAAAAAGAATATATTCAAAATTCAACATTTTATTGCCGTAATTACATTTAAAAATAATATAGGAAAGCGGTATTTCTTAAAATATGATAAATTTACTTATTAACCAAAAGTTTTTATTTTAAAGTGTGTTTAAGGCTAACTACATCTGAAGCATATATGCTCAAAAACTGGAATTGAGGAAGACACTTTAACTAATAAGTCTTGAGAGAATAATAATCGGGAAGATTGTAACAATGATATGGTGAAAAGAAGTGAACGCCAAATCTTTTAAATAGTTCAATCTAAAGTCTTGCTTGAACAACTATAAAAAGCCAAAAAATAAATATGCCCATAAATAAAGACAATATTAGGTCGAATAAATCATGTTACTTTATCTTTGTTCATCTAATATTTATTTCTACTTGTTTATTTATCCTTTTTTCAATATTTAGTATTTGATATAAACAAAATATATTATAATTACGTTCATCTAATGCCACAATTTGTTGTTAATTTTTAAATAATTTATCCTTTATTTTCATATATTTTATCATTGCCAGAATTAAATTAAATTTATAAAAGTTGATCCCAAATATTATAAGATAAAGTAAAGAATGTAAACATACAGTGCAAATTTTATTTGGAAAATTAAGCTACAATCTTTAACAATTTCAAACGAATAATGTCAGATGATTGTAGTTTATTTATATTTGTGTTATATTACATACAAATAAAGACTTAATGATATTTAATATATATACAGCACCAAAATATTCGAATAAGAAGCTCGTAATAGCAAAAAAGTATGGATTAGAAGCTATTTTTAATAATTTAACAAATAAAAAACATAAAATATCTTTCTAGTTACAAAGGTGTAAATTTTTTGAGAGATAAAAAGTCTATGATTGGTAAAAAAAAATATAACATAACTAAAAATAAATAATTAAAAAAAGCTTTTTTTGGATCGAAGATAACGATCCACAAAGAATTCCAAATAGGGTATTTTTATCTTGAATATAATATATTTAATAGATTAAATAAGACAAGTGATATTATAAACGATAAAAAACCCGAAAATTTGATAAAGAAGAGGCTTTTAGTGGAATTTAATCAAATTAATCACTATAAAAAATACCTATAAATGAACAATTGAAATTCCCCCAAATCTACAATAAATTAAATCTTTTTTGTATAATAAAAGTTCATAAATTCGTTTAACTTCTTTTTCGCTAAAAAAATTTACTCAATATATTTTATCAACATATAAATTTTAGATCTACTGTATAACTAAATTACATAAATTTCTGTGTGAAATATAGTTGTCAGTATTAACCGAGACGGTATTTCGTTCTTTAACATAATATTCACAAGGTTTATATCTAAGAATATATTCCGTTTATTAATATCATTTTTATTTACACAGACTAAATTCTTTAATAAATAATGAAGAAATTTTTTTTTACTGCTTATAAGTTGCTATGTAGATACCATCCTTAACAACCCCGCGATTTTAAAGGACGTGGGGTTATTTTATTTTCGGAATTAAGCCGCGATATGGCGTTTCAAGCACTGATTAAATTACCCAAATATATAATTTGATATCATTGAAATATATTTAAATAATTTATCAGATACGGCTTTTATTATAAATAAGATCAAGTATTGTTTTTGGTGGTCTACAAAAAATTACTTTTTAATAGGTATAAAATCTTTTTAAATCACTCGCTTCTCGCGTTTAATGAATAATTTATGAATCTCCAGTCGATTTGTGATTTTGAAAGGCAATTTGATGCAACAGAAGAATATTCCCCTTGTTTTCTTTTTGCATTCAAAAAATAACATATATCGCTGTAGGTGTGAGAATTTGTAAAAGTTCTAAAAACGTAACCTATAAATACAACAAATTCTTTTTTCTCAGATGCATATTTATCCTGTAATTTTTTGAAATTTTTAATGAAAAATTCCAATAATATGTCTCTTGTGTCTAAATTTTCAGCTAATTCGATTATTAAATTTTGAGCACATATTTTTGATAGTCCTTTATTTAGTAATGTGTCCAGTAATTCAACTATTTTAATTACATTACTCGTTGAAACTAGCAGTTGAAAATCAATTTGTGTGCATTTAGAGTCTTTTAGCTTTTCCATTAATCCATCAAAAATATCAACGTCCGAAGATTTTATAGCAGAAAATAACATCGCATTCCTATAAGAACGATTAATTCCACGATTTAATTTATTGTGTTTATAAATTTTATATAATTTTTTTATAAGTAGCTCGTCGTTGTTTTTTACGGCCTGCTCTACTGAAAAATTGCATATTTTCAACTTGTTTAAATCATCTAGTTTTTCGACAAGGTTAATATTTTCCACTTTAAAATTCAATAAGCTGGTTAATATCTCAACTATTTCCTTCCTTATTTTTTCATGTTTATAAAAAATGCTTTTTAACTCATTTAATGCACTTATAACCGATCTAAATACATAGTAATTTTCTTCATTTATAAAAGCCTTCGATAAATCAAGAAAAACAGTGTATTTAATATAACAATACACTGTCAAATAAAAATAATCATATATCAAACTTATTCTATCTTCGGGTGACAAAAAAGCACTTGTGATCATATCTTTAACCATACCCAAATTGTTTTCATATAGAACTATATATAATCCAGCTCCTCCATAATTGAAATTATATAAATCAAATATTTTATCGACTTGGTACTCTTCATTTAGGTGCAAAAATCTTTGGATATGTTTATCTTTATTTTTCGCATTATAAAAACAAAATTGAACTGGAACCGGTATGTGTATTTTAGGATTTTTCGGGATAAAATTTGTGAAATTTTCTTGTTCACTATTGTCTTTATTTTCTTTAAACCTTTTTTTTAGTGGCTGATATTCATTTGCCTGTAAAGCATAGCCCTCATCAATTAAATTTGTCGGTTTGTTCGAGAATTTAAAGCCTTCTTTTTTTACAAATATGACACCATTTTCTTCTCTTACATTTAATATTAGGAATTCTAATTCGTTCATCCAATATTGCACAATGTATTTGGTTTCGAGTATTTCATGGATATTTATTTGTTCCCAAAGATCATATTCAGTTGTTATTTTGTTAGTTTGTTTAGAAACGAGGTCAGAAATTTTCTTTAAAAAAAAATTGCACCCACAATAGCTACTCATCATCAATAAAACTGATTTCCCACGATAAACATAGTTTCTTTCAGAAACATCCGATATTCTTAACATAAAGTTGTCTCCATCAAAATTTATTAAATTTTTATATGGTAAAGTGTACATACCGCAATTCTTATTTGATAAAAAGGCCCTAGTATTAATATCAAACCCCATAATTTTTCTTCCTATTTGACGAGCCATGTGTGCACATATGAATTCACACATCGATTTTTTTAACCAAATTTCATCCCAGAAATCATCCAACACAAGGTTAAACAGGAAATGTTGTGTAAAACCTATACACAAGAATCTGAATATTGTTTCCTTAATATGATATATTGAATGTTCGTTAAAAGAATCAGATCCAATTATAATTGAGCAGGGGTTAATCAATACAATTTTTTTTATATCAGCAATCAAAAAAATATCCATGTTTTTATCGAAAAGCTGGCTGTTAAGCTCTATTCTAAACTGATTAATAAGATTTATTGTTATTTTTTTAATCATAGGATACATAAATTCTGATTTTTTTCTTAGAAATAGTTTAAACTGCGAACCGCTTGCCGAAAACCATGCCATTGTGGCGCAGTCTTTAAATTCAAAAATATTGATTACTAATAAACTTGGCAATATTTGATAGGATATATCAGATGTAAACAACTTGTAAATGTGGGTTTCTGGGGAAGACACCAGCAGAATACTTGAACTATAGAAGTCTTTGTAATAAATTTTTTGATTCAGGCTTTTAAGTGTTAAGAACTGTAAATTTGAAGGATACTTATCGGATTTTTGATGTGATTGAATAGGTGTGAACACTGTTTGATCATCATCTTTGATCTCGAAGTCATATTTTTCTCGAAGACTTTTTACATGCATTGTCCCCAGTGAAAAAATTTTCTTACTTTTTTGAAGCGTAATATATTCTGTTTTTGTAAAAATATTTGCTGCCAAGCATGTATTTAAACCGGAAATAAGGTTCAGTCTAAAATGTGAGCTCAAGTTTTGTTCACTAAAACAAGGAAAACGGGACATTACGCTATTTTTATTCATATTAGAAGAAAAGAGAAACCATTCCGTGTTATTTCGAAAGAAAGAATATCCTTTCATAGAATCGTTTATTTTACCACTGAAATTTAAATAAATCAAAATCGACATATCCTTTTTAAAAGAATGATTTTTTGAATAAAACATAATTTTTTTAGATTTCGGACACGAGCATAAGTCATAATCGTCTATTCTAGATAAAATTTCAATTTTTTGTAAAATATTTTCATCGAATTTCTTACTTGATTCAGATGTAAAGCCAGCAGAATGAACATCTCTCACATATTCCTTATCTTGATAGTTTTTTTTTATATATATTTGAAAGATCGCGTGATCGTGAATATACAGTTCGCTTGAATCCATTGAAAACACACTGTGATCATTTTTAAACTTTCCAAGTATGTTAATTGTTCCTGTGAATCTATCCTGGCCAAATATTCTTAACGTAATATCATAAAAAAATGGAACAAATAGGTTTATCATGGATTTCTATTATTTTAAGGGGGAACATTTAGCTACATTATTTATCCCGATAGGTATTTTATATCCCATAATTACAATCAAAGATAGAGAAAAAATGCAAATAATCAAATTGAAAAGATCACAAAGTGAATTTTATTATAGTATATAAATATTGAAACTGAATAACAGCCAAAAACCATAAAAAAATATTATAACGATCGAAAAGTTTCGAATTTTTTGAAAATTGAAAATCACATTTAATGGCAATAAAGTTGTGAGCTACATAGGAACTTTGCGAATATTTTACTAAATATATGTTGTTTGAAATGTTTTAAACGTTTTGATTTTGGATTTTCTACCAAAATTTTTATTATAATTCGGTGAAAGCTCACAATTATATAAATATAGATCATATATGCTTAAATGTTAAAAATACAATTTTAATATGATTTTTCCAATAAATAATAAGTTTTATATAATTGCCATTTTATCGTTCTTTCTACTTAATTCATTCATTGAATATTTCAATATCTTTCAACATTTAGATCATTCTGACATAAACTAATATTTAATGATAGAGGATTATCACCACTCTTTCTGATTTTAAAGATTAAAATGATTTTTATTTAGAGAATTGATCAAAGATTGTATTTTAAAAATTAGAAAATTTTGTTATTATACAAAACATAAAATAAAAGTTTATAAAAGATTATAGCTTTAATATTTTTCAATTTTCGTATATTTTGAACTACATATCATGAAATTATAAAATAGTTAGATCTTCAAATAATTTATTCTTGAAGAATAATTTGAGCTTATCTTTTTACTTTCCAAAGACCATAATTGTTTTAGTGGGTGTTACAAACACATATATTTTTCCATTTATAACTATATATAATAAAATATACAGATATAACATCATTATATTTAAAAGTCTGTTTCTATGACGCTAGATTGTTTTATCAAGCCATAATGTTTTTGGAGATTTTATAAATATTTCGCATGTATTTTATACATTTTTTTGCTGATGTAAAAGATATATATTATCAGACATTATTCTTCTCTGTATAGCTTTAAGAGTATTTCAACATTTGAATCAAACTTTAATGCCCAATTTAGTTCAAATTGACCATTTAGTTTTCGCGATTTAAGAATCCATATGTTTATTTACTAAGAAAATTATCTATTATAGCCCAAAACTATTTTTCAGCACTGTGGGGATCTCTTTATTTTAGGGAATCTAGGCGTATGGCAGAATTACAACATAATAAATTCATCTTATTCGATTCATTAAATTTTTATATCAGAAAAAAATTTGATATAAAAGAAGATTATTTTAAAATTGAAATAATCAGGTTTTAATTTAAACTTAAATAAAAAAAAATCCGAATCTAGAATCGAAAATAATTAAAAATTAGATTGAAATTATATGATCTTATTCCCTGTGAATTTTATAATAGGTGATAAAAAACTGGAGAGAATAACTACAAAGAGAAACATTTATAAACCGAACCTGTAACGAAATTTCGAGCCTACAAATTGCCTGAACTTCATAAAAATGCGCGCATCAATACTACCGTAATCTTACTCTGTAAGAAAACGAATTAAAAAATAGGCAATAGAGACCATTGTAATCAATAGGCTTACAGCTCTTTTCTATAACTATTAATAAGAATGCCGAAATCTGGCTGGCAAGAGTCTCTAGGAAACGATAATATAATCTAATATGGGATTTGAATATAGCCCGTTTGCAAAATGTAACATCAAATGTTTTTAAAGATAATAATGACGGGGATGAAGACAAGCCGGAGTTCAAAGAAATAGAAACAAAATAAAGAAAAATATGCACCAAGGATAAGTATTGATTACACCAAACTATTTCAATACTATCTATGCATGTGATCTAATGTTTCGAGTACTGACAGGCTTGGAAACTATAGCTACCATAAATTTCTCAAGAAAATGAAATAATCCTATACTATAGATAAAAGTGAAAAAAATGATGGTATGAATAAGGCGGGTAATATAATTAACTAAGAAAATACCATGCCTGATAATACTAGATTTTCACAACTTGTTCATAAATAATTAAAGAATTGTCATCTAAACCTGCTCAAAAATGATTAAAACATGCCATAATAAAAGTGAAAAAAATGAAAATGTCACCTTAATAAACACAATGCTGACAAATCACGTATTTATTTCACATTATTTATTGACAAAAAACATACTTTTAGTAAAAAAAGACATGAGAAATTCCACAAAGATACAAATAAAAAAAATATGGTTCTTAGGGTGAAAAGTAAAAACAACGATAATAAAAATAAATAATTTGTGCAAACGGAAAAAGAAACTATTTAGAAAACCATATGTCATCTAAAAGTCAACAGATGTTTATTTTAAAAGGAATTAGCAGATACAGGAAAATCAGAGACTATAGCAGCGATAGTTAAAATTATAAAATTCTGGTTTAGGATGTAGAAAAAAGAAAAAAACAACCTTAAACGCTTACCTGACAAAAAAATGCCAAAAGCTGACTGAAGTGTTATTCTTATAGAAGCAGAATTCTTTCATATGATGCATTGCCTCCCAGAAAGCTATAGGGTATGATGTGTTCTACACTAATTTGTGCATATAAACTAGAAATCAAAAATATTATTTGGACTGTAAAAGAAGTTTCTTCGTTTTAAATTTATAAATCTTGAAGCTTAGAATAAATCATATTTAAATCAAATTTTTTGAAAATATTGGTATGAAACAGATCAATTGTTTCGATTTAACTCGGTTGGAAATTTATTTCTTAAACAAAAATCGTCCATCTCATGATATTATTATATCAAGAGATATATAAAATTTGCAAACTCAAAACTATATTAATCCATTTATAATTATTCATCTATTGAAAAAAATTTAGTTAATTTATATAAATGAGTCATACAGTTTTATTTTATTGACTTTTTTTTACAAAAATTATGTTACAAGCAAAATAACATGCTAAACAACAATATCGATATTGATGTCGGTGGTTTATGTATGGTTCAAGTGATGAATATATTTTTATCGAAGCATAGAACATCAAGAGACAATTTTTTTGCTATAATATCAAGCGTTATGCTTTTTTTATAACATTTTCAATCAATAGATTAGTTATTAATCAATAAATTTTTTTTTACTCTAATATCAAAAGTTATTCTTTTTTTATCGACATTTAAACAAATAGAATAGTTATTGATCAATTAAAATTTTTTTGCTCTAATATCATGAGTTTTCTTTTTTATAACATTTTCTATCAATAGAATAGTTATGTATCAATAAAAATTTTATCAATGGTGATCAATATATCATAAATAATGATATGAAGTTATGAACATAACAATTAAGTTAATTAAGATGTTATTTTAAATGATAATATTTAAAAAAATGATTTATAACGGTTAATAGAAATTTGAGCAATGATTTAACGATATAAAAATCGCTGCATATATTACTTACCCATGAATTTAATTTGTGCCTAGAATTTGGCGGTCGATTATCTTTTCAATTACAAAACGAAAAAATTGGTGATAAGTAATTTATAAATTTAAGTATGCCCACATAAGATAACAAAATACAACAAAAAATGGGAGATTTTGCTGTCAAAAATGATTAATATTAAACCGAACGTTATGCTTTTTTTCTTATTATGCACCATAATGTTAAAATCACAACCTAAAATCATAAGAAGAAACGGGTGAACGATAAATTCATATAGAAAAGCTAATGTATTTATTTATTACAATCTTCCAAAAGTTTCAACAAGCCTAAAGTATAAATGTGATTAATTTCTTGTATCTTTTGCGAAAAAATAATACTCACTCATATAAAATTGCTAAGAATCTAAAGGAACGAAAGTTCAATAGCGTGAAGATTACAAAAACGTTTTCTAATTTAATAAATAAAAGAATTTATCTTGTGATTGATTGTTTAAAATGTTTTATTTCGGATTACCACCGTCAATGCGCAGACGAAATCGAAAAAATATTGCTAGCACATATTTCAAAGTATGCGTCTTATGAGGACCTTTTATGTGCCTTAAAAGAAGATAATACTTTAGGACAAAGAATAGATACCACTTATATGAAAGGCTATTAAAATAAATATTTTGGACCCGATTTTTTTTTAAAACAGAGCCAAATATTAAAAAAAATGTATGGGATGGGGTTGTTGTTTATCTGAAATATTGTTTGTACTTTTGCGATCAAACAAAAACATTTTTACCATATAAAATTTTTTTTGATAAAGATGATAATTTTTATTTTGAAGCATGCGTGAATTATCAAGGAATAAAAAAATATATAAATATAGAATCAGATACGGTTGTAAACTTTATAATGTTGTCGATAAAATATCGTGGTTTTGAATATACAAATTCTGGCAAAGAAAGAATCCTCTTTCTATACTGTAAAGCATATGATCATCCTTGCTATGCAAATAATTTAAATGAACAGGTTTTTTATGTAGGTAGCAAAAATTTAAAAAAAAATAAGGATTCAAATAAAGAATGTTTTTATTCTAAGTATACCATTCGAAGACAACCAATAGTTTCTTGTTCTGCCGAATGTGCCGGTCATTTATATGATAAAAATGCCATTTCTGATATCTGTGACTTATTGAGAAAAGAAGTTGATAAAGAAAATATAACTACAATAAATAATAAAAATGATGAGCAAGTAAAGGACGGAGAATTAAAGAATCGGGTTTCATATGAGGGACAGAAATATTCGGAGGATGTGGCACAGAACGATGTACACAAAAGGTTCCAGGAAAATGAGCAGAACGAAGTTCAAAAAAATGAGAGTTTTAAAACTTTAGGTAAAGAACAGAACTTTATACAAAAAAAAATTCCGGATGGATCGCAGAACACTGCACAAAAGGAATTGTCATTGTTGCAGGAAAATGTATCACAAAGTGGGCCAAATAAATTTTCGAAAGAAGATGAAGAAGTATTGACTCTTGAGTCGAACATCAAATCAAAGAATGCTTCACAAGAGGGAATACTAAGAGCAATCTCGGTAATAGCAGTTTTCGTGGTTCTATCAATAAGTATGGTATTTTTAATAATTTATTTACGAAATATTAAAAAACTATAGATATTTTTTTTAATTATTATCATAATAACTAATATTAAAATAAAAAAATATATTTTGATAAAAATTTATCTTTAACTATGAAAAAAGGCCATATTAGCGTAAATATAAAAATGTGAACTTATTGTAAACTAAATAAATTTAAAATACAAAATTAAAATGTGATTGAAAAACTTCACGTTTAAAAAAATAAATATTTTAAGGAATATAGTTAAGAAAATCGACTGGAAAAGTATAGGAACAGACATAAACATTTAGAAAGACAATTAGATCAATAAAAATTGAGGAAAAAACACACAAATAGAAGACCTAAAAAGATTGTGATTGAAAAATTGCTATTAAATCTGTTTTATATTGAAACATAAAGTTTTGCCCAAAAAATATACATTTGAAGGCAAAAATATAATCATTAAAAAGAAGTAAGATTGATTTTAGCACGATTTTTATATTATTGGTATCTTAAAACAGTACAATAGAAAAATATTATTCTAAAAGATAAAATAGTCTAGAGAGGTATAAATAAAATCGAAAACCATGATATAGAATCAATAAAAATAGTTAAAACCATCTATCTTTGTCCCACATGATATAAGTATATCTTATGTTTTATATGCGCAAATACCAAGATAAGATATCTTGATACAGTTTTATGATGTAGGTTAATGAAAAAATAAATGATAAAGTGGATGCACTTTTTATTTTATGCTGGTTTCTATCCTATTAAATATTTTAAACCATAGAAATTCGCAATATTGCTTTTATAATTTTTTATCATGGTTTTAGTGATTATGTATGTAGAATAAACAAGATTAAAACTATATTCTAAACTGCATTTTTTTAGAATATATAATTGAGTAGTTTCTTTAGATGATTACGAGATCATGTATTTATTTCTGTGTTTTGTTCGTGCGAATTCCTCGACTTCTTTTTTATATCAATATAAATTATGAACTATCTATAAATTTTTTTTATAATTATTAATGGCTTATCTTGATTTCCTATTTATACCAATACCTTGACTTTTCTCTTCACAACTAAGTTAATAGAATCTATATAATTTTTTTTTATGGAATTACAAGATTTAGGGTTTTTCTTAGTTTATTGCTTTCTGAAAATGTCTCGACTATCACTTCACAATCAAATTTATCGTGCTACGATCTATGGTACAGTAAATGGTCAACCTGTTTAATAACTATAAATTAATTATAATTTAAATTTGTTTAACGAATTCCAGTTATACTTTTGGGCCATTGAATCGACTATTGGGTATATCTTGATATTATATCCTTTGCTTTATAGGTTCGGTTCCTCTTGGAATTCTGTTGTGTATTAATATAATATTAAAATTTGTATTATTAAGATTTGTAACCACGACACTAAATTAATGAATAGGTTATTTTAAATAAATATGGCGTTATATTTTCGTATAAAAATAAATTAAATCTTGTTAAATATTATTTATTAAGCTTTAACACTTTCTGCTTCGTTGTTTCTTTTAATGAATCCATCTTTTCGTTTTTTATGAGCATCACTTTTCTTATTAATAGCTTGAATCCGAGATTGATGTTCCAAATTAAAAGCCGTAATGCAAAGATTACTTGGATGAATGGAATCAGAAACTCTTTGATTATTAATTAGCTTCTCACAGCTTTCTACACATACAGCATAATTTCTACGCGAAACATTTGTGACCTTTCCATTGCGTCCCTTGTATTTTCCAGTTATGACACGTACAGAGTCACCCGAGCAAATAGGAAAAGATCTGAACATGTATTTTTGACGAAGATCCTTTGAAAGCATTGATGACATGCGCGTGTGTCTGTTCTTTTGAGAGGTATCGAAATGTGCTTTTCTACATTTCTTGACTTGTGAGGATACTTTATTTGTGAGCTTCATTAACAAGGGAAAAATTTTAAATATCATATCATGTAAATTTTGAACGAAAGAATTAGAGAAATTTAATTTGAACATTGTTTAGTTAAAACCAAATAAATTTACGCTTAATTAATACAAAAATACGTGTAGTTTAAAATATTAAACGAGAGAATTAAAGAAATTCAATTTGAACATTGTTTAGTAAAAAATCAAATAAACTTACGCTTAATTACCAGAAAAATACATGTGCACAAAAATATTAAACGAAATATACCATTTAAATGTGTTT